>NW_008239767.1:3885784-3901923 GCF_000691975.1 Corvus brachyrhynchos
GTCCCTGCAGCCCCGCGGTGGCATTTGCAGCTGTGCTGTGTCACGTAGCGTGCTGAGCACTGTAAATAGAAGGTCGCTGATGACAGCAAGCTTACCTAGTTATAAATACTTGAGTTCTGGACAACAAGGGGTTCCCAGCGCCAAGCGGCCACGAAGTGCTACGTCTGATTAAATGCTCTATATTTAGATGATGACTGAACTAAATCATTCAGTGACTGGGACACTAAAACCCTATAAACACCGCTCAAAGCTTCGTAATTGGCTGTAAAGAAAAGGAACAGGGTAGGAAATGTAATAAAACCCCATCTTAACATCAGTAAGTATAGAAGAGTAAGACATTGAAAAGAGGAATTCTGGAATGTAGTTTATTGGTAACGAGAATTTAAAGCCAACTTGACACGAATAACACCTTCAGTTACACTAAGCCACGAGCTTTTAAACCACTAAGTGCTTTTAGCAGCTCTGTAGTTACTCAGTCTTAACGAAACTCAAGGCTCTGTTAGTAAGGCACTACTGGTTATGGGGGTATCAGTTCAATGCGCAAAATGAAACAACTTCTGGGAGTTCGTACCGATGATGGGGCTTCTAAGTGGCAAGTATGAAAGAGACCCGCTCAGGGAGAGGTGCCCGCTTTTAGCTGTTTTGAGAAGTTGCTGTTGCCTTGTATGTCCATTTGCACGAGCCCCACGCAGGCACATTGGGCACGCTGAGTAAGTGAGGACACATGAAATACTGAAACACATCCGTTCAGATGAGCCGTCTTTACAAATGTTCACTGAGATCCCTGCAACTACGCTGTTAAGAAAATATTGGTATTTGGAGGGTGAGTCAGCATCTAGAAATTGAAATCAGAAGACAGCTTTCAGAATCTTTGCTCGGATGCTTTGTCAGTTTATGCAACATTTCCCTTGACCTCTCCAGTAGGTGAAACGCTGCAGTTCCACTTCAGTATGTTGACCTTTCTCAGAGTGCTTGGCAAAGGCCCAGGGTCAGATTGAATTTCTTTAAGAGTCTCTGCACAGTATTATTTCATGTCAGTCTACGTTTTCTAGTAGAAAAAACCAAGGTGCATTCACACAGCAAATCTCCATACAGCCTATTCAGAGGAAATCAATTTTCCTAAGATGCTTTTTTTTTTAATCAGCTTACTTTATCCACAGATTTACTGCTTGTGATTTTTAGTTACTTACCTTGCAATTCTTTTAATAAGGAATAACTTCTAAAAATCTGTAATTCTTACAATATTTAATGAAGATGCCACAGCATCGCATACCTGTAACACAGGAAGTGACTTGCACAGCAAACCAGCAGAACCTTAAATCAAACTTCTGCTTCCATTTGCATTCTCTACTTCAGGTGAAGTTTCTTAAATTTATAGTTTCATTGTTCAGAATTGTGTTTATTTACAGTAAAATTGCCACATTCACGTCTGGCACTAATTGCACTTCATTATCTGAGAAGCTGTGCAATTTCCTTCAGTTCACAGACCTTACATCTGCTGGGCAGACACAACAAACTGCTTTAGCCCATCCTGCTCTGCTGGAGACAGCAGTGTTGGCACTGCCCATCACCCTCTGTCACTATGGCCCCTAGATTGTTCTGGTACACTGAAAGACTCAGCTGACGTTTGTTTTTCAACAAAATAAAACTACAGAAAAACAAAAGGGAACTACTGACAACATCGAGCTTTTAAAAATTCTTTGAGAAATAAGAACTTTATCCATTCCCTGGAAACAGCAAGTCTTTCTCTCTTCACATAAATTCTTAGGAAGATTCTGTGGTCAACTGGAGAAGTGCCAGGGAAAAGCATGCATCTGGAGATGGGCTCTGAAGTAATGTGGCCAGGACTGGATTATTCTGGAAAGATAGATTTTATTTTAGTATTTAAAATGTAAAATGATCTTTCACTGATCATACAAATCATCTTGTGGAGCCAATTCTCCCTGGTTTGGGGTATGTTTTCCTTGATGGCAGGAGAAGCTTGCCTATTCTAGCATTTAAGAAGTAGAGCAGATTTTCAAAAACTTGAAACATAAAACTACAATTCTTGGCTAAGTAGCATCAGTTATAAGGCTGAGATTGTATTTACCAAAGTGGTGTTTTTTTCACCTTAAAAAATGCCTTTTTAAAATAAGCCAGACAGTGAAATGTAATATACAGATTCTTACCAGTTAATTGCATTTAATTTACTCTGCAAGTCTGCTTTTGCTCTTTTCAAGGCCTTTCATAGTTCTCTCTTTCAAGGATACAGTTGTCAAGGCTAATTTACAATATCTAATCCTTCATATTTACCCAACAAGGAATTAATTTGCCTTCGTAATTATTCATCACAAGTCCCTGTTCACTTTGTGGGTCCTTTCCAAGAAGTTTAAATAGAAGGCTTCATATTAACCTTTAACTAAAGGATTTAGCAGAAAACTCTAGAGAACAGTAATTTTTAATATTCAGTAAATAGCTAAGCTTAAGTAAAGAAGTGAAACTGAAGTTGGCCAGTCAGATCCCAGGAAAGGTAAGCATTAGTAGGCCGTTTGCACTTGACTTTTTCAAATTCAAAACTGAAAGGGCATCCACCAACAGTTACTCATTTCCACCTGAGATGATCCAGGTGTATGCAACAAATGTAAGGTGAAAACTGCCCTTTAGTAGTACTTTTTGGCCTTTAAAGGAACACTGAAACTTCAGTTTCACTCTCAGGGGAGAGTGAAAGCTGACCATTTGCTGCACATTTCTGGTTTGGGTAGAATAATTATTAGCACTTTGATGAGCAAAATTAGCTTTACTGTTATATTCATTTGCCTGTTAATGAGTTAATAGACTGTTCATAGTCAAGATTTATGGCATTTGGGAGTCATCTCCCTGTACCACCCACAGAGACCCATGCTTGCCAGCTGTATGAAAACATGTGCTGCCTGTAGTTGTAGGGTCTTGTATTTGCTTCCTGGATCACATGCTGACCCTCACTGTGACCAGATTAAAGCAAACTGGATGAGATAGTGATAGTCTGGGCCCAGAAATACCTGCTCAATACAGCAACAGGGGCTTTGGGTTCCTGGATAAAATCCCTCTCAAGTTTTTTCTAGAAGAATGGGGGAGTTCAGCTGCTGCAGTAAGGAGCAAAATGGCAGGTGGAAGGGAGAAATGGGTTAAGAAAAGATGTGCCAAACACTTTGTAAAAGATCACTGGTCTCCGCACTTGCAGGTAATGACACAGACTTAGAAGTTGTGTTGTTTGTTTAGAAGCAGATTTAGAAGTCAACTGAAGTTTAAGGGGAAAGGCTAAGAGGTTTCAATTGTAACACACCACTCAAAATTAATCTTTTTTTAAAAAGAGACTGTAAAATACAGTTCTGTTAGAAAACCTGAAAATACCTACTAGGCTGTGTTTAAGACTAAAAATACCAGGCAGAATAAAGACTTGCAGGACAAAAAAAGAAAAACAAGGAGACTGTTCCAATACAGAAATTCAAGTAAAAGGCCCCACTTCAAGTGGAGTTTCCAAAGGGTCAGTTTAGTATCCCCAACAGGAACAATGCTCAGCAAACCACAAGGGTGCTGAGGAGCACAGAGTGTGTTAGAATTTCACTGGGACAAGGTCCATTTGGGAAGAAGAAAAAAAAACAAAACAAAAAGCAGGCAATGTACCAGAGTCAGTTTTGCCTTGAAGAACTTGAAACTCTCAAGGAGAAAGTAAAAAGATTCGGAGACAGACTGGTGTATAGAGAGCTTTTTCAAATTGTTAACATGGAGTTTTCTGAGAAAATTCTTTCACAGACAAGACACTGGAGGGAATTTAGATATTAGAGATGAAAATAACTTGTTCGGTAATAAACTACTATTTATGGGACACTAAAGGAAAAGAAAATAGGGCAGAAAGTTGCAAGGTGGGTATAGAAGGTGACTATAAGACAGTAAGAAACAGAGGCCTGCAGGAATATATGTAAAGAGAGGAACTAAATGTATACAGAAGACACTGGAAAAACACTTAAATTATATTATGATTTGTGGCAACATTTAACAAAGCTGTAGTCCATAGAAATTTTATCTAGATTCACCTGAGCAAAAAACAACAAGGTTTCTGGATATACACCTGTAGTATTAAGTGAGGTAGGTCAATGGGTCATATGTGCAAAGGAAAGATCTGGAAAACCTAATTCCTTTGAACAACCTAGTCTGATCAGGGAGGAATGAGGGAATGTCAAGATGGATGTTGGAATTTGTAAGAAAAAGTTTGTGAAAGAACTAAGGAGCTGTACTCATGCAAACAGTTAAAACAATGCCATAGCACATACTTAAGAGCTCCGTTGAAATGAAAACTAAGCTGTTGACTTACTATGGAGATAACGAAAGCCTTGCCCTGGATACACACTGTGAAAATAACTATGTCAGGTCCTGAAGGGAATTCTGGCTGACCAGCCTTGGTTGGTGGGGAAAATTTTCAAGTAGGGAGTTTGAGGATGAACTTGAGCCAGGATCCCTTGTTTCAGCTGAATTAAGAAGTGTCAAGATAATCCTTGTGAGATGACATGTGCTTCTGTTAATTCATTGCAAACTGTTGCAGCACCTATGCCTCAGAACTATGCTGAGACCTGAAGAATTTAAAGCTAGTTAAGTTTTTCATCATAGATACACACTGGGCTCATGGAACAACTGTGTTGGATCAGCAAAAGTTCAGCTGGGTAATCATCCTGTTTGTGATGATGGCCATCAGGAGTTACACACCTAGGAAGAAGTTGTGAAAGCATGGCAAGAATATAATAGCAAGTTCCTGAACATTCTTTTACTCTGATTCATAATCTTGGGGATATCCTGAGAAAGAATTTATTTCCTAAGTTTCGAGTTGCTTTTAAAGAACCAGAAACTTTAACATCCATAAAAATCATGCAAGGAGTTCCACCACTTGCACTTGTGTGAGTGAAGATACAGCTCTCCACACATTCACATGTTTACTAGATATGGTGAAAAATCATTCCCTACTCAGCATGCTCGCTGCTTATCATTTTTACCAAAATACTTTGGTCACCTGAGAAAACTGTCTTTTCCAAAATTAAGATTCCTGCTCCGGTGACTTGTCCTTCACGAACAAGTAACAGGTACAAAGAGCACTTTCGTACCTTTTATCATCTTTGTTGTTCTCCCTCTCCTTTTCCAATTTTATTATCTCCTCTGTTGTGTAGCAGTGAGTAGGGACAGGATGCAACATGGGGGAACAAAGCTGTTAACAAAACAGCATTCAAAATTATTTTTATTAGAACTAGTGCCTTCTTAAATGGTTTCATTTTTTTGCCCTGCCTCAGAGTATTTTAACATTTTTGCCTATAAATATTTATGATCCTTTTTCCTCATTTAGATATAACTCTCATTTTTGATGGATTCATTTTTTCCACCTTAAAAGAAAAACACTGAAAAAAAATCCCAACCTAAAGCCTTCACATACTCAGGAAATTCTAAGCAACAGGCAGAAGTCGTTAAAAGTGGAAAAAAGACTAACTACATGTTGCTGTTGCAAGGTAGTTTGTATCCAAGAAAGCTTTCTGTGGATACTTAACGTGACCACGTAAACCCAGACTTGGTGATGAGGTCTGCGAGATCGGGCTTCTTTTGATGACTGGTGAGTTGGTATCCTGGAGCCCATTGCTTTTAGCTTCTGTGGACACAGCAGTAAATGCCTTGAGTGTTTTTGTCAGGTCAGAATTCCACAGAGATATTTTTAGTTCAAGCAACCAGTTTCTCCGAGAACATGAAGTATGTAAAAGCACCACAGGGTAAAAGTTAAACAACATTGATTGTCACCTTGAAAAAGTTAGTTGTACTTAAGTCTTTCATCAGATACCTCATGGGAACTGTACAGAACCAGTTGTATAACCAGGATATTGATTTGTTTACCATTTGTTGACTGAGGATGTATGGAATCAATCTGACGTTCTCTTCCTTTTAAATGATGTCTAGGAAAAACGGAAGTATTTGCAGAATGGTTAAAGAGAACATAACATAAATGTTGTATTTCCCTAGCAAGAATACTGAATATATGACAATAGCAAAAAAAAATCTGATTCTGTGCAAAAGGCAGAATGCACAAGGTGATACTACAAGAACACCTGGACAGAGGGCTGTTCCTTGTATGTAAGGATGAGTCTTAAGGCTTTTTGAAAACAGCTTTTTGGAGCACATGGGCATCTTGCCCATGTCTTACATATTTTGTAGTATAACTGGAGCACATAGCTCCATGTGGAGCTCCACTCTGAGAGGAATGTTATTGTTTTAATGAGAGTTTAAGAAGTGGATCTCAGTACCATGCTCTCTGCAAGGCTTGGCTTCCTTACAGCTCATGACTGATCAATCCTTACAGCTCACAGCTGATCAATGCTATCTATCAAACAGTTGCCCAAGTTCCTGGAGGTATGCCAAACTGGTTTTGCCATCCAAAATGGTGGTATATCTGATAGAAAAAAAGCAATCTATTTTTATATAGCACTTCACCTCTAGCACTGGCATTAATGGTGTTTCTGCAGAAGCAGACAGCCCCTCTATCAGTGGACACACCTTGGCAGGACAGAATGCCACAGTCCCTCTCCCAGAGTGGCAAGGAACAGCTACTTGTGATTCCTCCAGATGTTCTGCCAATGTTGTTCCTGGTGAACACTTGGCACCTGCACAGTGAGTTTCTCTAAAGTGTCCTTTCCCAAAGGGAAAAGGGACATGCTGAGGGAGAGTGCATGCTGAGGCAAGGGAAGAGAACTTTGAGATGTTTGCAAAAGGCACAAAATGTGAAATCAAGAAGCAAGGACTATTTGGAAGACTTTGGCGAATACTGCAAAATTCCATTAAAGTTTTGATTTGCTTTTTATTTTCTGTTTAAGTAACTAGCATTCTAGCTAGGAAAGGATTGGAGCTAGTAAGGTCTGATACCATGCAGGGAATTATTACCACTCAGCGTTTTTCTGAAACTCAAATTTATTTCTGATTTGTGACCGAATTACTTGCTACTATATAAGCTACCTGGCTTATCTTTGTACAAAAGAATGACAAAAGAAACTGCTTAAAACACCAGGCAGTAAGTTTCTGCTCTTTCACAGATACCTATTTTAAAGTATGTATTAATTGGGGCATTCTAATATGAAAATCAGTTTACTATCCTTTCTTATCAAGCTTTAAGGAATAACACTTTATTCCCCCCCCCTTAAGAAGCTGTGAACCTTCCAGTCCAGTCTCAGGTTTGGATGGTCTCTATACGTCCAGTTTGTAATATATTCACCACCACAGAAATTGCAAGTGAAGACCAAGGTCTTTGGAATTTCAACAGATGCATTAACATAGCTCCTAACGCAACACAAGAACTTGGATGCTGTAGATAGACCTCAAGTTGGGGTCACTGCAGTTCAGATGCAAGAGGGAAGGTTTTTTTCCCTGGAGAAAGTAGATTTTGCTTCAGAAGGTAATCAAAACAGAGAAAGGATTGCGTAATATCATCCAGATTCCTAGCAGACCGCATACTGAAGATGAGTAGAAAATTCTCCACTGATCACTATTCAGCTTAGGTGCGGTAAATGGTACATTAAGTACTAAGCTGTAACCATAGAGTGGTGTTTTGTCTACATCCAGTGTGTTTCTGGGATAGATTATGGTCAAGAAACTTGGAAGTATCAGCCAGTCTCAAATTCTGAAAAGCCCATGTATCTGGTGTGTTCCTGGACCACTGTCCAGCTGTGTGCTCCCCTCTCCATTTTCTCCTTCAGCTGTTTGTTAGGTCTGGAGAAGTCAAGCTACCTATGCAGTAATGACTCACTCTCCTTCCCCGTAGCCCAAGGGCAAAAACAAAGGAGAAACGACCAAACTGACATCATGTATTATCTGGAGGAGCACCCTTGGCAGTAAGGAGACATGAATTTAGTACACTTAGTCCAAGGTGTCTTAGTTCAAAGCCACCCACCTGAGTTTCACCAAGAACTCAGAACATGCACCTATCTCCATAAGCTCCTCATTCCACATTACTTCTACCTTCAGGTACGTTCCTTTCTCCCTCAGTCTGTTTAGAGATGCTGCTCACCATGCTCATGCCTGCAGAAAAAATGACTTTTCCTGACAAAAGCTGTTTATGAAAACAAATCCTTCTGTGTATTCTGAGCACTAATGGACAACATACAAAGATTTATCCTCTTTTAACTCAGGAAGTAGAGACCATGCTGGCAAACTAAAACTTCCAAGCGTATTCTACCATACCACATTCCTTCTTCAGCCTCCTCCTACCTTCTGATCTGATACAGGCCTTTATATTTGATAGGTTTAGAAAAAAATTCCTTTTGTTCACTAAGGAAGTGTAATTTCTTGAACTAAGACATGTAGCGTAGACTCGAAGAAACAGAACATCTTCAAATGAAGTTCAGCAACCTTCATACTGGTTCCTAAGTCTTCATCTCTTGGGGTCCCAGATGTCTGCTTCCAGGCGCAACTGTTAATTTTAAGCACTTTTATTTCTGAGCAACAACGACCTTCAGTGTAGAATACGCCTATTTGGGTTCCCTGCACTACCATGTCTTTAATGAAGTCCTGGCCTAGTCCCATGAAACGATCAGCCACTTCTCCCTCACAGGATGCTGGGCTTGTATCACACTTTTCAACAAATGTGACTCTGTACAAGGCGCTGGCGTACTTGGGAGTTCTTTGGGCCCATCCTGAACTTGAACTCTGCAAAGAGGCTGCTGGATTGGCATTGATTCACCCCAGCTTTACAAGTGTAACACCTATTCTCACTTTGTGCCTTGCACTGAGACATTCAGATGAAGACTTTACATGCAAACTTTGCTAGGAACTTGGCATTCCTTCAAGCATCACTCAATTATGAGGCATCATCAGGTCTTATTAAAAAAGTTTGTCTCAACTACCCTACTTTTACCCACCCTCTAAGGGATTATTAAGAGCAGTGAGTGGCAAATATATTATACCATTAAAAGGACATGGAAGAACTCCTCACCTGCATGGGCAAAGAAAAGGTCTACTTTTGGAACGTGTATCAGATAGTCAAGGTTGGCTCTTACTCCCCTGGAGACAAGATCATCAGTTCATCACTTCCAAACAGCGATTTTATAAATACCAGCTCTAGGACATCAGTCGCTTCTCTGAACAGGACATATGAAATAGCAGCATTACACATAGTAACAAGGGGGTTTTCTTCCACAAATTTGTATTTTGCTGTGTTTAAAACCTCCTCCCTTACAGAGATACAATTTTCTTCTGAAATGTGTATCAAGATAAAGTGGCCCTGATGACTATGACAGCCAGGACAGGATATTCTTACCTTCTGTCATACAATCCAAAGGGCCCTGCCTGCTTTTGACCTGATGTTTCCATCTGGCCAAGAATCCATCACCTGACATTCCCCTCTCATCATGCTGTGGCTGCTAGATGGTGCCTGGCTAAAGAGTGTACCTACCTTTCACAGGAAAAGGACAGACAGGTTAGAGACAGGGGAGATTCTACAAAGCTGTAACACAGCTAAATGAAGTTGTTCTATGCCATGGTTTGCCAGGTTATTTCCCTATTTTTTCTTTAATCCTGTATTAGAAAGTTGCCAATACTGTAGTTCAGGCAGATTTGATGGCTCTGTTTTGCCCACAGGGAGATGACTTCTTTTTCAAACTGTTTAATTTCTTTTCCTTTTCTCAGGGAGCAAATAATATGCTTTGCTAAGAGCTGGGGAGTGTTTGTGATGTGATCACTCCTATGTCAACCTGTTAAATACAAGACATTTGTACTCCTCTGAGGAAGAATTCCCTGGTCATCAACATTGCTTTAGAAAGAACAGAGGTATTTACAGAAGACCCTGCAAGTTCTCCTTTTCACAGAGACACTTTTTGCCCTTCCAAATGTCTTAGTCAAGACATGTTTGTTCTTTCTTAATGTGAACATTAACCACAATTTTAGTTCAATTGTGAAATCTGAGATCTCTCTACATTATTTTTACCATGTGATGGAAAGGCAGAAGTTCCAAGATTACCACATTAATCTCACGTGCCCCATATCTAAGAATTCCAACGCCTATGACCTATTTAGCTTGCATGCCCTTACAAAGTGGTGAACATTGTCCTCTTCCTAAACATGTTTGAGAGTCACGGGATAGGGGTGTGTGTGTGGGGGGGGTGTTTGTGTTTTGGTTCTTGTGGGTTGGTTTTGGCTCCACCCACCCACTCCTCCAGCAGTATACACATTTCTGCTATCTGCAAGTATTCTTAGGTTGGCCTTGCAATTAAACACGTTCAGTCTTTCTCAACAGAGTTAAAAAACTATCTTGATTCTAAAATACAAGCCTTGATTACTGGGCTTTAACTACACCCAGCCATCTGAACTTGAAACCAGAATTGCTAAGTTATTCTATCTTTAACTGCATAAAGAATTCAAATCTTACATGTTTTAGTCTTCATGTAATAAAGAAAAAGATTGCTTCACAAGGATTTAGAAACTTGTAATACACACTATGCATGCTTGTCTCTTGCTCTTCCAGAGACTACAAAAAAGGGAGTTGATCATCATCTACCTACAGCTGTACTTGTTATTATCGTAGTTGTTCTTTACTAGCCTCACAGTAAAACTATAGAAGCATTTTAGCACACTTCAATACCAATTATCTGCTTTAGCCCAGGCCATCACTGAAAGTAGTTTGTGGCAACCTTGTTGAGATGTTACCACTACCTGATATATGTCAACGCTATCTGTACCTGCATGGCGAGTACACCTCCATGCATTGCAAGTGCAGTACACACTGGCAGCCTTCACCTGCCATAAAGCTTAGTTAGCAAGGCTTTTTCACTATTCATCTGTATACTCTTCTTTACTCATTTCTCAATGAAAGCAGTACTATTCAGAAATGTTACACATGAGGCAATAAACTGTGAACCTTTAGATACTGCCATTAAGAAAACAAAACCCTTTACTTTCTAGTAGAAACCTGTACTGATTTTAACAGTTAACCTAAGAAAAGACCGACTAGCTCAAATTAACAACTACTAGGGTCTAAGACTTACTGATCAGTTCATGACATATGAATATTAAGATCATTTTCTTGGATAGAAACATGGCCACATGAATGGCTTAGAACAAAAACCAAACTTCAGGTTAGTGTAACATTAAGCAAAAATGCAAACTGCCATTTATTATAACATTCCCACTGTAAGGTCACTTCTATGCAAACCCAAGTTGCAAACACCATACTAAATCCAATGGATTTAAGACCTTACATATCCTTAACTGGAAGATCGATCTCACTGGAGTTAATCCCATAATGAGTTTTTCTCCTGAGAGTTTGTTTTAGTATTACAAGAACACAGTGGAGCAAGGCACTGCTAATGCTTGAAGCCACCTAAACCTTGTTGTACTGCCACATCTTCCAATGAGAGAAGTTATGACCACCTGTCCCTTTATATCCAGGCCTTGTCTTCTTTTAGCATGAAACCCACATCGTATTTCTTCATCTGCAAATTCTGACAGATTTTAACAACATATATGCCGGTTTTCTTCAAAGTAGCTTTTAAGCATCTCACTAATTCAAAAGCAAGTGTAAATGATTGCACTTCTGTAACTGTAGATAACATAAATACAGGACAGTTTCACTAGACTAACACAGTTACACACTGGTCACTTCCTGGTGAAAGAAACATCAGTGATTGTCACTGAAGGTTTGTCTTCTGCTAGAACTATCAAACACACATACAAAACTCAAATTCTGTTTAGAATTGTGGATTGGAAACAGGTTGGCTTGTCAGAACAACTATTTGTACTAGAAGAAAAAACATTTCATTGCAATACCCAAAGGAAGCCTTTGACCACAATCTGAAACAGGAACAGTCCTTTAATAGCCACTTCGGCTGTCCAGATGCAGGGACTAGGTATTTTTATCTGTCATCTCAAATACTGTAATGTTAAAATCACCTTCAAATTGTAATACACATCTGCATAATGAAAAGATTACTTAAAGTTTATTTTATACTAGTTCTCACCGGTGTTTTGTAATACAGCTTCATTTTTAAGTATGCTGACACTGCTTGTTAAGAAAAGCCTTGATTTACTAATAGGACATCTATAAATTATCTTAGTTAAATTCTCAAGGAGGAAGCTTTTTAATCCCAAATTCATTACACTTCGCAACATGGTTTTTAAATAACCATTTTGAGTGACAGAATTAGGTACATTCCTCATCCCACTAAAGAAAAAAAAAATCTGAAAACTGTTACTTTAGATGGCAGAACAATACTGAAAGCACGACACTTGGAACCAGCAACTCAGGATCTGATACATCCCATTTGTGGCTTTCAATAGATGACTTGTGTTCATGTAAAATCCCTTAAACTACTATGACTACTAACCCATTAGTGTAAAAATAGATATTGAATTATCTATGAAGGATTTAAGACATTTTTAGATCTGAAGTATTTAACGTTAAACACTGTCAGGCTACACTCAACATTCACTTGGCATTGAAGTGGACACATTAAGGGTTGAAATGCACAACCTGGGTTAATCACTGCAGATAAGGAATCAATTTAACAGTCTACTGAAGTTGGATTTTGGGTACTGCAAGTCATTTAAGTATTAGAAAGTCTATTTTTACTTACCATTATCTTCTGTGCAGTCAAATGGCATAGACTATTCTGCTGGCTGTGCAGCAAAACTAAGAGTGCATTTCATAACTTCCTTAGTGCAAAGCAAGCAAGCAGTAAGATTCCATGTGTTTTCTACACGTTAGTGACCGAAGCAAGTATACTGTCACACTAACTGTGCAGAGATATGGAACTGTCACCATTAATCAGCCAAATGAATTATTCTCAGACTACCAGGAATTAGACTTTTGACACTCCAAGTTTTACCTAAATGACTGAATGTAAGTGCCAGCTTTGGAGTAGACACCAAACTTCATGAACAATTTATCTGAACTGAAACGTATTTTGTGATTCAAACTTTAAATATTCAAGCTGCATTAAAGTACTTATTACCTACATGTTATGACTGTGATTTTTAGACTTCATGGATGCTTTTATTTTTCTTTTTTTTTAAGAAAGGATCTATCAGGTACCTGGAAGCCTGGCCATCTAAAGCAGCTTTCACGAAGACAGCTTTAAATAAACCACATAACCCAATGTTTCCAGATGAGTTCAGCTGTGCAGCATCTGCTCAGGAGTTGGCCATTTAAAAATACATGTTTTGTAGAAAAAACCAGTAACCAGTTCTATATTGGCAATAAAAAGGTATAATTACATGAGACAATCACCCCTCTCCAAATTGCCAGTAAACCAACAAGTTAGTCCTAGTGGTACTTTTCAACAAATCTCTTTTGTAACAATCAAGGCAAAGGGGCACCAAAACAGTCACTCTTTAATCCCATGGATTTTTTAACATAAGTAAATATACACTTGCAAACTGTGACCAGATGACTGTGAAAATCAGTCTCTTGGAAAGATTTTAACATCAGAGCTTCTAGGAAGCACTGTTTATTTGTACTAGATGGCTGTAAAGTGACAGTAACTTATTCCATCTCCCTCCACTACCTGTATTAAGGATCAAGGAATCTTCAGCTCAACTTCTCCTGTTGTCACATCCCATTTTCATCTGACAGAGCAAATGGCAAAGCACAATCTGGTGTTTCCTATGCCCAACTAATTCAATTAGTTAGCCCTAGACAAGAGATGTCATGTGCTGGTGCTGGAGTTAATTCAGCAAGACACTCCATAAAGACAGACTTTTATGTCCATTAAGTCCACATCCATATAGTCATAAAGTTAGGAATCGTAAGCTTCAGGGCATGAACACATTCAAGCTTGCACTTTACCCATTTCAACTGTCTGAAAACTACATTGTCAAGTTCACTGCCTTGCTGCCTACTCCAAAACTTACTACTTCATTTTAAACAATTAACATTTTCCACTAAATTCTTGCTAATGTGAGGGAGTAACAGTCTTTATGTTGTGCAGTGTATCAATTTAGATACACTCTTGTGAAAATGTTATGTGTGTTTATGTCCATGTCGCCTTTCAGTTCTATTTCTCAAAAAAAAAAAAGTCCCCCCTCACTAACATATGGAAGTACTGAAATAATTGCTGGGCTGAACAGGAAAGTTAAGCCTCTGAAGAATAATCAAAGGCACAAGGGAACAAGAAGTTGCAGCCATATATAATATTTCTATCCTGAAGTTGGGAATCCTGCCTTCAGAGGACACTACATTTATTTTAGACTATGTCATACCCCTAATCCCCAACAAGAACAGAATTATTATTCCTTATTTGAGATTTTAAGACAGTATTTACATAAGAGTTGTACAACGCAGAAATTCAGAAACTGATCTTAGTATCTTATTGTAGTAACAGCCTTCCTCCAACAGTAAAAACACAAACTTAAGTTCTGGGTCGTAACAAATCTCCTCTTTAAAAACTGGAAAGAAAAAAAAGTACAGTTGCATGTCCTATATGAAACCTTTCAAACAAAAATGAGTATTAAAACAAGAGTATAATTTAAAAAGCTGTGTATTGGAGTGTTTATAAACCAGAAGTGTTAAGCAGCAGCAGTTTCCGGTTTCTTATTAAATTCAACTAGACTTCAAATTTAGGAACACATTACAAACCAATGTGGAACTATACTACTTATGCACCTTTGCAGGTGTTTTAGTAAAGAAAGCCTCCTATGAGAATAAACAGAGGCAGCACATTATATTAAGTCAAAACTTGCCTTCAACATGCCAAAAAGAACTGTGTCACATGTTCATTTGTCACCAAAGCACCCCCTAAGGAATGCATTATTGCTGTAGAACATTTCAAGTTTACCAACACCCAAGTGCAACCAAACTGATGTTGTATATATGCACTTGCCCATTCTCACCAGTATTTCCACTTAATGGTTCTTCTTTAAACAATCAAATTTAAAGCTTTGAAAAATAACAGTTTTTTGATTTTAGGGGTTTTTTTCACAACATTAACCACCACATGCAATTTAGTTTTCTGATAATTTTTCTAAAAAACTGCACCAATATCAGAACAGTGCAAATCATATTTAATTGTAAAAGTTATAATGGCTTGAGTTCATAATTAGAGGGAACACTGTCAGGATCTTGGTATTTTGCTCATTCACCATTGCTTGCGTTTCATTAAAAATTTTCCTGTCAATTTTGCCTTTTTTTTTTTTTTTAATAGTCGTGCCCCATGCTTTTATCAGAGCTGAAATTAGGGATATAATCCGCAATTTCAACACACATAGTGCCTTAGTTCCAGTGTTTTTATGCACTTCCATCTACTGTTACAATTCCATAAACGTATTATCCCCCGCAACATGTTTCCAGACAAAGAACTAGTCACTAGCACTTGTGATCCAACAAGTGTTTTAAGTTTTTCAGCAATGGAGAGATCTCAAGATTAAGAAATCTGAGGACTTTCCCTCTCCTACAGCCCCCAGTGTTTCATTTTATATCAAGTTCAGAATTGGTTTCCACATCTTGACAGTGTTCCTTATAAAACCGTATGACAGTAAAAGTGCCAGTAGGCATGGCAACCTCTTTGAAGGGAGCATTTAAACTCCTTGGCACTGGGAATGCCAGCACCAAGGATTACATTGAAATTCAAAATTATTCTTAAGGCTACAATTAAAAAACCCACTTTCCATAAGCCTAATTTCTCTAAGTAGATTTGAAAATTCAGAAGCTAATGCAACTGTTAAGTTTTACGTTCAAATTTGAGGAAGAAATTTTCTTTTCTTTAGCAAGGGCAGTATATGAAACTCTGGTAGCAAATGTCGCTTAGGCATTGACTACTCATTTCATCATCGTTCACTTACTTTGTCTTAAAGTTCAAAACTGGCAAGGCACATTTACATATTCCAATGAATACTTGACAATTTTTAAATTACACTTTATGTCCCAGCTATCCCAGTAATTGACATACAACATACTAAAATGGTTTATTAAGATAACAAAAAAAAAAAAAAAAATCAATTAATGTGAAAACATACAGGCTATTGGCAACCACTATTCTAAAAATTATGTAAATACAAGTAAACATACTGAAATGTGTGCGATTCTAAGTTTTTAACCAGAAGATCTCTGTACTAACACACATTTATATTAATGACACATAAAAAAAATAAAAACTTTATTACAAAAATAAGTTACA
>NW_008239767.1:3906956-3925759 GCF_000691975.1 Corvus brachyrhynchos
AATAGAATTGTCTTAGCTCTACAAAAGCATAGGAGTAGTAGCTCAACTACTCTCTGATACTGCTGTGACTCTAACATGCACTTTCTAATGAGGTGAGTCACTATCAAGACTTTTTATCCTTTCTGTTCAAAATTAGGATGGAGACAACTTACTAATGATCACAATCACTCTGCGCTTTTATTCAGGATTTTCTCCTCACGTAGAGTTTTAC
The DNA here is from genome assembly GCF_000691975.1 of Corvus brachyrhynchos. NCBI lineage: Eukaryota > Metazoa > Chordata > Aves > Passeriformes > Corvidae > Corvus > Corvus brachyrhynchos. The sequence continues at coordinate 3,907,168 of NW_008239767.1, forward strand.
ATGGCTAATAGTACACAATGTGTTGAAAAGCAAAGGAATTTATACATATTAAGAATTCTACTTCTGACAGCCACGAGGGGTTTCAAATAGTAGACATGATGTAAAATGCTTCTTACTGATTGAATAGTCACCTGTAGGCAAGCAGGTAAGATTACTAACTATATTAATGTACAAATCAAATTGAATCTGTAGTTATGTGGAGTATCCAGAAAAGTAAAGGGGTTTTTTTGCCACTGTAAATGTAGTACAAACTGCTAATTATCTCCAAGATCTTAAGATGTCACTCTAAACTTGTCAAATAACTAGGACAGAGACTTAATAACACACATATCCCCTCTATTGCCACATCTTTTGGAATCCTAGGAATATTAAAAACCCTTACAACTCACTGATGAACAGTATATTCAAAACCAGAAAATGCCTGGAGTTAATCAAGCTTGCTGCTTTCCTACTCCCTTAACAGCTCAGAAGAACAAAGGACCACAGAGAATTCCCAAATGAAAGAACTACTGCACAAGTGGCAGCACCATACCTCTGCCTAGAGGAGTAAGAGAGGCAGTCCTACTGTACCTACCTCCACAAATGAGACATGCACATCTTAAACAATAAAAGCAGCAGGGATGCAGATAATATACAGCACATTAATATTAGAGGTGACATGTGACAGAAGACTTCCAGTGTTACAAATACATACATACTATCCTAGAGTAATAAAACTGGGTATAAGATAATATGCAGGAGAGCTGGGGGGGAAGCAGGAATCACACAGCATTAAAACCAATCAAGTGCATTTTAAAAAATCTTCCTTTTCATCACTGGAGACAGGCCATTATTAGATTTTGAATAGGGAGCTAGCAGATCTGTTTGTATACTGCAGTGAGAATGGTTTTTTGGGATTACTCAAATTCAACGAGAGAAAGCCTATCTCCAATCAGAGACAACACAACCATGCCAACAACTGCCATGTTGAGAGGGAAACTGTGTCACTTTCAATAGCCTTTTGTATTTTAATTAAATGAACAGGTATTTATGGTGGCATTGCCAAGATGCAGAATACACAACAAGAACTACAGCTGTATCAGCAAAAGATTTAAGCAGAACAGAAAAGGCATGCCTGGCACAGAATAGAAGCTAAAGAAAAAAGAAGAAATTCACTTCTTACAGTAACACCAGATGACCATGGAAGAAAAAAAGGGCAAATAAAGTTATGAGAATTATAAGCAGGACAAACTTAACCAATTCCATGTGTACAGTAGGTCACCATGTGGAGATCTCTATTAATCTCGCAACCTCACTATTCCATCTTCTTGGATGCTGCACAACAGCACTTCCAAGTTATTTTTGGAAGTAAGGTGGGGGAGGGAATAAGAAAGCAGAAAGATATCCAAGAAGAAAAACACATGAGAACATTAAGCAGAACACACCAGCAAGAAACTGTTTGTCTTTATTTTTTATAAACTGTATTCAGCATTTACTAGCACAAGATCTCTATCAGTATGAGTTTATAAGCTTCTTGGGCAGATGTATCTTCTGGAACTGGCAAGAAAGAGTATCAGGATCCTCCTTTCAGTGGATACTTTACTAATCAGGGGGTGCTGTATCAATACTACTAAAGCCTGCTGAGAGGAGTACACACACGATGCTACGTTCATCCACATAACATCACTGCAGAAGTACAGGGAAATTTAGAATAAAAAGTGAGAAGTATGTGTGTTTTATGACCTTCAGACAGTTCCTCCAGTGCTCTCACACTAAATAAGCAGAGCAAGACAGTACCTGAATTATCACTAAACACCACTATTAGATTTTTTGTGCAAATAAAAATGAATCCAACATTTTTCAGAGAAGCCAGAAAACCTGTACACACTACAGTTTATCTACTAAAATACCCAGATGTTCTAATTTGGTAGGAGTGTACACATCTTTCAGAAGTAATACAACATAACTACATGCATTTACACTTACATCTGATTTTTAGCCGCTTGTCTCTGAGCTTTCCGTTCTTTCCTTTTTTGATCTGGTGGCTTAGCAAAAACAATTTCAATGTTTTCTCCCTCTAAATCTTTGCCATTCATTTCTTCCATTGCCTGAAGAAATTAACCAGATTTTAAATATACTTCCAAGCGTATCTGAAGTTATTAATTTTATTCTATCTTTTAGAATATGCATTTTTCAATTTGTTATCCAGAGCTAAAATAACAATATAAAGCTAAAAATCAAAAATTTAAACAACCAGACAGCATAGCATCATGGGTTCCAGTTATGCATTTCTTCTGAACTTGGCTCTCAAACCCAGGACTTCGTTTATCAGTTTAGAAATCTTCCCCTCAAAACTGGAAACAGGCTTCAGTCTTTGCAAGCTGTTACAATTAATGAAGTGACAGAATTGTCCTCTGAAGTGCACATTTTGTAACCCATGAATAAATTCCTAATGTCAGCACACATGCAAACAGTACTAAAGCTAGAGCTCAATAAATTCTTCTATTCGTTCATTTTACTTGTAATAAATATCACTTTCTTTTTCAACCAGAAGCCAAAAATTAAAAGAGTCATTCTGATCACAAGGAAAAAGCAAATAAACAAAACACAAAAACCTCCAGCTCCCCGCCAAATCCACACCTCCTCCCCCCCAACCCTCTCCTCACAACAAATGCAAAACAAACAGCAAACCGTCAACTCCTCTCCTACCCTCCCTTCCATGTACAATTCCCATGGGCCACAGTTATTGCTACAAGTTAATTTTGAGCAGAGGAATCCTAAAGATTCTACCACTTTTAGGGACTCTACATAGCTAAATCTTGACAGGATATATATCTTACTAAGACTCTTTCCATCATCTTCCTAAGCATCTGCTTTAAGGCATATGGATATGTAAGAAAAACTGAATCCCCCTGTATCCTGCATCCGCCCACAGAACATAAAAAAAAATGGATACACTACAGGCAGGAGGGGAATTACACTTTCCCTTCCTAACAAGAGATGACATCAAGACCGGGCTAGCAAAATCCAGGAATGACAATTACTAAATTGTCCAGCACCCCTCAAAACAAACCAAACCAAAACAAAACAAAAAAAAAAACCAAACAAAAAAAACAAACCAAAAGAAAACAAAGTGTTTATTCCTGGAAAAATAAATAAAAACATTACCTAAGATTTTATCACCTGCCCTAGAGAAACTGCTTTAGATTTCTACCAATAATTTGGTGAGAAGAGTCATTCAACTTCTGGCAGTTGAGTTTCAAATGGTAACAACATGATTATCTTAAAAGCTCATCAGAAGAATTACTTAGGATAGGTGTATTTAAGATCCACTTTTCAAGCTAGAATTGCATCATCCTAGGAGACACCCAGAGAGGACAAAGTTATCAGTGATAATGTGTTACCATTTCTCCAGACAAAGCTTTTTCTCAAGTTAGAAGAGGCATACAGCTTCTAACAACACTACTTACAACACACACACACAGTTACAGTCCTCTTCACTTACCTTTACAGCACCATCCCGTTCATCAAAATGAATGAAAGCATAGTCTTTTAGCTTCTTCACTCGTTCTAGCTTTCCAAATTGACTGAAGGCCTTTTCTAGAATCTCCTCTGTTACAGTATTGGCAAGATTGCGTACAAACAAAACTTTCACCTAAGGGGGATTAAAAAAAAGGACTTAGGAGTATGATCTAATTTCAAAATTAGAAAATGAAAAAAAATGAAGCTTTGCAAGTTACTGCTATTGGCAGTACTGAAAACATCATTACATTTTCTGCACAGCATTTTATATACGTGTATATGAATATGTACATTTAAATAGTCATACAGCATGAGTTAGCGCCAAAATTCCCTGACAGAAATTTTCAATCTGTTATCAAACATAATTACGTAGGTATTAGCATCCTAAAAGTCCATCCAATTTGTGTTAGTGTTTAAAAGGATCCCAGCAGCAGTAATCTTCAACCCAGAACACCATCAAACTTGAAAGAAGGTAACCAGAATTGGTTACACACAAAACAATTAACTTATCAAAACATTTAATTGTTTAGACAGGTTTTTGCTCAGTTATTTGCAGCACAGTCATCACTGGAATATCTAGGTCAGAGGTGACAGGCCTGCAGCTTTCAAGCTGCTTAACTTGTGGTTCCTACATTATAGCTACACCAAACACCTAATGTCAGGACTGTGCTTGCCTGAGGGGCACTCAGTGACCTGAAGCTAAAAGACAGAAGTGCAGACAGAGGAGGATACTAAGGCTGACACTGGCCAGTCACCCTTCAACTGTATCAAAAGTCAAACTGTGCTATTCCCTTGAGGAAGAGTCACCTCCAAGTAACTCTGGAAGTTTATTCCCTCCCCTGGCTTGCTAAAGCACGCAATACGGCTCCTAAGCTACACAAAGACTCTTTCGCAGCTTCTAAAATCAGAAAGGCAGGTAATCATCCAACTGTTGATATATGCCCTATTAACTGCCTGACATGGCTAAATCATCAATATAGAGTTTCATCAATCACCAACTGCATAGGATAAAGGAAAATTTAGAGCAGTCTGACAAAGGCTTAAACTAAACCCTTATTTAACATAGCAGACAACATACACTGGAAACCAGCAATCACCTATTAGTGACTCGACAGTACTGAAAGAGTCATCCTTGTGTCCATGCTGAGGCTGCACTCAGTGACTGGACATGAGCATGTTTACCTGATGTCATCCATGTGTTCTCACAATTTACAAGACTCTTCAACTTGTTGAGAAGAGCTCCTTCCACATGCTGGCATCATGCTCTGACAGTTTAATCACCTCCTACTGCCAAGGAATGCTCACAGTCTTACCTGCCTACAAAGCAGCTGCCAGTCAGCTGCAAGACCTGCCGCTTCTGCTTATATCCCTCTGCTCCTACCGGTTTCAAATTAGCTGATGACATCAAGTGAACACTGCACATGGCAGCACTGACTCTCGACCCTGAAGGTCAACACAAATAACACAAGGTGTGAAAGGACCAAGGAAAGTATGCTTCCATTTCTGAAGCAGAGCTGTACTCTACTCCCACCACATACAGGAATTCAATAAACTCAAGACACCCTTTTTCAAAGAACTGCTATGTAATTAAGTTAAAAAAAAAAAAACAGGACAGACTTCCATAAATCTGTCTCACTCACTAGCTGAACTAGGATGGGATGCAGAATTTGGAAGAAGGGATACTACAGACTGTAAATCTAACCCAGTGTACCAATTCTAGACTTTGGCAATAGTTACTCCTGCTGATTCTCAGGAGATCATAAGTCATAGCCAACTCCACAAGGAAAGCTGTTTCCTATTACGTATTAAGCTTCTCCTACATGTCTTGATGGTAAGAGCAACCTTTATTTATTGTAACCCATATGTAATAACCATTTTTAGTAAAATACCCTAACTGCTACCTTGACCTTATTCCATGGAAATGAATTACAGGAAGTTTTGTGATGTAATCAATGGGTCTGAAACCAGTAAGTTTTAAACAAACATTCCATATTCTTGTTCTTTAGAAAAGGATGAAAACTAGAACCTCACAAGGAACCTAAGTAGCCTAATAAATCCATGATGACTGAAAAAACTAGACAGAACAACCACTATTTTTAACAAGATGAACTAACATAGTGTTTTTAAAGAAATAAAAAAGCAACTAATTTAAATTTTCGCACTGCAGACAAATCCATTAATCTCTAACAGCTGAAATTTTTTAACACCTTTGCTCATGTTATGAGTCAGATGATGTAAAAGCTATTAAGCAGGTTAAAGCATAGGTTGAGAGAAGATGAACCCATTTTTACTTCACTTAAACTAGCTACAAAAGGAGGGAAGGAAAAAAAAGTCCTCTTCATTAAAGCTCACAGATTATTACCCCAAGAATCCATGAATACTCCTAACAAGCAATATACCCAGCACCAGCATTTTGTTTTAAAGGCAGAACTCACATTTAAAAAACTGTTTAAGATTAGACTCCCAAAACTTCTGGGATCTGCTCCTTTTCCTCCTCTTACCTACAGCACAAACACTTCAGGCCACATTCTCCAAGGGTTACTAGCCCTGTCTCTTGTCCTGTAATCTGCCAGACAGCCACAAGCATAAGACTTTATTTAGCTGCTTAACCTGCCACTCCAGAACGTCCTCTGCAGCCTCAGCCATCCTACAGAAATCAAGTAAAACATTAATAAATTTAGCTAGACTACAGGTGAAAGAGGAAACAAAATGACACTTAGGAGAAATTAAACTATCAACACAGCTGCTTGTGAAATTGGAAAGAAGTTCACCTTGGACCAGAAGTCAATACCTTAACCAATTATACTCTGATATGTTAGTACAAGCACTAATCTCCTGTAGCACATACACCTAGCTTGAGAATCTAGCTTCATCCCTCATCATGCTTAAGCTACTTCATATTTAAGGTAACAGCCCATTTAAATGATAAGTATTTACCCATACAGCACTCTCCACAACATTTTATCAGAAGGACAAAGGAAAAAAGACTCGCATAGACATTTCAGAAATTTAAATTAGTAGGTGTCCGTGTAACGATGAAATGACACGCCGCTTCTGCAAGATTTGGAACACTGTTCACCTTCTGACTACATATGTGAATTTGTATTCCTTACAGCTTGCTCTTACGGACTTGCTCTTCTAGCAATTTTGACAAGAAAACTGATGATCAGATGATTATTCTGATAAAAACAACCTACTCTTCCTAGTCACAGTTTCCTCCAGAGCCTTCTTCCATAGCAATGTGCAGGATGACACGGGTCAATAGCTTTCCCTTTGCTCTGGATTGACAGTAGTAACAAGCAATGACACCAACCTGCAGCTCACAACCAGGAGATTACTGACTGCAACAGCAGCTCCGCTGCTCTTTCTCTTAGGAGAAAGACAGTAATAACAGAAAGTAAACCTTACACTTAGAAAAGTGCCAGGTAAAGTCCGTTTCCCCACAAGTACAGCAGGTGGCCAAGAAAGACTGCAGTGGAGACTTTCCTTGTTGCAAGAATAAACTAAGGGACACAGCCAGTGAGGAAGGTCAGACACCAATGATCATCTCAGTTTCTGTCTTCAGACACAAGCCCGATGTTCCCTACTTTCTCAGTATTCTTATTCATAGAGCCTTGCTTTTCCATACATCTTCAACCCAAGCTCCATGTCCTATCTTTGGCATGGGGCACAAAGTATGCAAGTTGATTTTCTCCATGTTTTTTACATTTCTTCCCTTCATTTCCATGTTTCTTCTCTTTTCATGTCCCATTTCAAATACAAAACAATACAAGGTATTAACACATTCAAAAAACCGTACAATAAATAGGGCAAACCACAATCAAGCTTTCATTTCTTTAGCTTTTCACTCTGTACATCTGTAAACTTACTTAGGAGAAATGCTTGATTATGTCCCCTGTGATTCCCTTTCCATCTATTCTATCAGCAGAAATTCCTGCTCATTATTTCAACAGTTTGGTGGATTACGTCTCTTCTCTTTTGAGCCAAGAAACTGAACATACAGGCTGCCATATTTAGGAAGTGCCACCTTCCACAAATTTGACCTGCAAGACTCTTTCCCCGCTGCTGACAGTCTATCATGCTGGGCAAGAAAAATAAAGTCTGCAGACACGATAGTCCAAAAGCTTCTGTAATACCTGTATTACAAAAGCAGCTTTTTCCCTAAAATGAGCCCCCACCCCAGCCCTTTTCCCTTATGGCTCACCAAAGAGGAGATCCCAGCCAAGCTATCTTACTAGGTCCATCAAAGTAGGACTCCAGCAAGTGACGTGTCTCAGATGAGAGTAAAAGCACAGACGAAAAGCAAGCAAAGAGAAAGAGATAAGGATATGGGCTAGCTAGTTTCCATTAAACAACTCAGCTACACAACACAACTGAAAAAGACAAAGTTGGGCAATATCTGATGGGGAAAAAAAAATCAGGTAGTTTGTTTCTGGCAAGATACCACGCACATACATAAAACAACTGCTACAACATACTTCAAAATGTTTACAGTCCAGACTTCAGTTTCACCTCAATATTCAAAGTCCAAAATATCGCCAGTCTAGGTATTTAAAGGAATTAACTCACCCAAACTAAAAACACCTACAGAGTTCCAAATACAAGCTAATTGCCTAACTTCTCAGAATTAACTGCTAATGGCAACTTTGAAAATACATTTGAACACCGACATGTTCTAATGCTGAAGTGATAAAATTCCAGGTTTAAAAAGAATTAAGGTTTGTTCTGCGATGATATCTCGATTTCTGCCCTTCCAAATACTAGGGTACAAAATCATTTTAACTCTAGGAGTCACCACCATCACTTCCAGGTAAAAAATTAACTACATCATCCTATGTGTCATTTTGGCAAGAATTACATTCACTATTCAGCCTTGGGAACACAAAATAATGAAAGGCCATATAGACTTTTTAAATCCACGTAATTTCTAGAGTATATTCATTTTTTATTATCTCACCTACAATATTTCTGTCAAGAAGGCCAAAGGTTGTTAATCTTAGGCTAATGCCAGGAAATACCTTATTTGGAACGCAGCACTTTAAATGTACTATGGTCCCCTTACAGCTTTATTACCTTTGCCATGACTTCAGGATCTGGATCTTCTATAGGGTCAGCCCATTCCACTGTAACAACATTTCCCCAGACTTTCACTTTGCCGCTCATTAACCTACGTCTGGCCTGAGCAGCAGTTTTGTGATCTTCATATTCAAGAAAGCAGAAACCCCGGTTCTTCTTCTTGTCATCAGGCTGATGATACAATATGACATCTGTAAGACCCTCTGAAATGAAATAAAATATTTATTTGTTATGCTTTCAGTCCATTGATTTGATTTCTGAAGTATGGGTTGTCTTTGTAGCTGTGGAAGAACACCCTTTCTCTAACTGAATGGAGGAGAGTTGGGGGCAGCCAGAAGTTTTGCTTTGTCAATTCTCCTCTTAAACCCCTAAGTTGCAACACTTATCAGTGTGTGTTTTTTCCATGCATGTCTAAAACAAGAGATAAAAGTTGCATGACTTCAATACCTAAAAAGTTTATTGCTCCAAAGAACCTGAAGTCTATCATTCAGTAACAGAGAAAGTCATCAACCATTACCTTTGCAAGTTCATATGTTATCAAAAAGAGATCCTTAAATTTTAAGAATTCTAAAGCACAGAACCAGTTACATTCTTCAACTTGCTTCAGTTTTGCCTTGAGAAGTTTTAAAACATCCATTAGTACTGAAATTATTAAACTTTTAATTCAAATTTCTTTGAACAGCTTTTTTAAACATTACACACTTTTTCTACAGGTAGAACTTGGAACCACCCATGTAGTCTAATTACAAATATCTCAGCCCTTAGCAAACAAAAGTTTTGAAAAACCCAAACAAACCCCAACACATAAAGTTGAGATAAACGCCGAGTGGTCTTGGTTTGGTTTCATCATCATTCAGCTATAAGCCAAAAGGTGGTGAAGAGAGCTCACCATGTTTGACACTTCCCAGCTCTACAAAACCTAGTTACTAGCTCACCTGTTACTTTGCTGAATTCTTCAACAATTTGCTCCTTGGTTTTACTCTTAGGAATAGAGCCAACAAAAAGCCTATTATTGGCAACAGAGATGCATACACCAATGTGTTTTCCAGAACGAATTTCATGGTTGTTGTACTGCAAGAAAAAAATTATTGGACAATCATCAGTTACAAACAATTTTCGCTCTCCTTCAACAGCAGCATACCAAATACTTAACTTTGGAAAACCCAGCATAGGGCAATACATTACATTTTTGCAGCTTAACACATTTTTATGATGCATATTCACCTACTCTGAAGTATATCCATGTTTTCTAAGGTATCTCCTTACAAAATTTCAGCCAACAATTATTCTTCCCTTCTTGTTCAAGCCTCTCAATACTTTTTTTTCTTTAGAGACTTTTTCATACAGAACCAAGTCATCAAGGTCAAGGCTTCTCCCTTCACAATCGTGCAGAAAAAAACCCACAAGTTCCTCTATAGGCTTTATCTATAAATTCTTGATTTGTGTGTAATACAAGACATGAGTTGCAATTAACATCAGATTCCCTTCTGAAATTCTACAGCTAACAAAAGAAAGAGAGTCATGATCAGGTCTTCTCCACAAAACGTGCAAGAGCACTTGGCAAATACTTTCCAAAGCATGAAGATTACACACATGTAAAGAGAGGCAACAGCAAGAACAACTTTCTATTGACTTGAAAGGATCGTAAGACTTCTGTTCAAATGCTTCTCCAGTAACATTTAGAAGATACCATGAACAAGTTAGCAGTTTAAGGAGCAAAAAAAAAGTACTACTGTAGACATCTGTTGACAAAACATGCAGACACAGACATGCATCATCTAAATAAGCAGCAGGGAGGTAAACTGCTGGTACATCAACCCATTTCCAACTGGAAGCCTTGCAACAGACAGTCCTTCAGCTAAGAAAATTCAACATCTTATTGCCAAGTAGCAGGACAGATTTTTAAAATTCATCTAGCTATATATTCTATGATTTATTTTGTGCTTGGTGGTAAATCTTACTACATAAGCAAGATATCCTCCACTCCAGCATGCTTTTTGTGCAACAAAATCCAGAAGATGTTTATTTATATTTATCTTGGGCAAACAAAAACTCCATCACCGAAAATTTTCTAAGCTAGGTAACCGCACCAAAAGTGAGCCAAAAGGTTAACTGTACATGTGAAAAGGACCTGGAGTGACATCTTCCCAACAAATTACATCTCAAATCATAGACGACAACAAAAGACTTCTATCTCCGTATCTGTTGCCCATGTGGCAGAGGAATAGTTGATTTTAAATTAGTAAACCGCAGTAGGAGCTGCAGTAGCTGCATAGAAAACTGTATATATATTATCATCGCTAATAGACATATACATTAATGAAGAGACAGATTATAGTAGCTAAAAAGAAAATCTTTTAAATAAACACTTTTAAAGAAGCTGACAGTTTATTAGTCTGTGAAAGTGATTCTCTATTAACTGAACTGTACACTAGGAAACACTTCCTTACATTAGGAAACTTTTTTTACTGAGAGGGTGGTCAAACACTGGAATAGGCTTCCTAAAGAGGTGGTCAATGTCCCAAAGCTGTCAGTGCCTAAGAGAGGCATCTGGACAATGCCCTTGATGATCAAGATGACAGCAACAATTTTGGTCAGCCATGAAGTGGTCAGGCAGATGGACCAGGTGATGGCTGCAGGTCCCTTCCAAATGAAATATTCTATTCTATATGGATAATAAAAAGTATTATCCAACTGTTCCTGCTAAAGTCCAACACCAACGTTTGGCTACACATCTAATCCCAAAAGAACCTCTCATACAACACAGTATGTTGTATGAGAGTAAAATTAACAAAGTAAAATTAATATGTGCTATGATATTGCAGTTCCACTGACAGTGGTTTCTAGTAGTTTTTTCATCTTACAATGTATTAACTGCTATTTTTCACTGCGTGTTTCCCTTAACACAGAGAAAACAGTCTTCACTCAGATGTTCTTGAACATCAAGTTGGTGATTTTTAGGTAAAAAGTTTGCATATCATCTGCAAACTTAGATTAGACATAAAAGGCTCAGATCATGATCTGGGTGAAGTGCCAAAACAGTCAGGCTACCAAATTAACTGTGTCAGCACACTGCTTCCCCCTCCTGTCACCATGGAATCAGTGTCCAAAGTCAGTAGCAGAGATACTGCCACCCTCTAGACAATGTAATAGTTTATTTTTTCTTGCTGACTTCTGTAAGAACTTAGTCACTAACAAGTCAAAGTATGCAGAAGGTCTGTCTTGTCACTTTACTAACTTAAATTTTCACCACCAATTTTAGTTTATTTCCAGGAGCAAATGGCAAGCTGTAACTCTGTGCATAGTTGGCAAACTGCTTAAGGGGCGTATCTGAGTAACTCACCTGTACTCCTACTTTGATCAAGCTTACACCTGCTCTAGTCAAAAATACACTGAATGCTTCAATAGTATGTTTTCCTACAAGCTTCGTCTCAAAAATATGTATTCTGTACATATCTACAGTGACCTTATTCACATAGAAATATTTTGAAAAACTTAACTCTAGCAACTTCTTATGAAATAGGAAGGAGAATTGAACATGTGTGCAAAAGAATACAACTGAAGTTTTAATTCCTAAACAGTATAAAGCAAAGTAAACATGTTACCAGGGGAAAAAATACTGAAAGTATGAAAAAAATCATACTTTGATAGTGAATGCTTGTGTGAACATCTGGGTTGCCATTTCTACTTAACCAGCAAGGGTTAACCACACTGAATTAAGTAGTGGTCATAAAAAAAGGAGAGAATTCCCTAAAATGTGTTTGAAACAGTTCTCGCTATGCTTAAGACAAAAATGGAGTGATACTATGGCCTGATACTGAGAAGAATTACAGATATGAACAGTAATTAATTTTAAGTGGCTTAAAAATGCATATACATTAACAAAATCAAGACTTCTACCTTTTAAACCGCAAGACTTCTTCTTGTTAACAAACAAAGTAAGTCAACACTAAGCGTATCCCAAAATTTTAGTTGAGCTTTACATTAAGTTGTTACATAGACTGTGGAGATACATACAGCAGCCACACAAACACGTGTTGTATGCAAAATATCTTACACCAACTCCAAGAGCCTGAAGACAGGTCAGTTTACTCTCTGCTGTAGTTTGGGTACTGACAAAAACATAGCTGTCTCTTATTACTCAAAAGCCTATAGGCAATGCAGAGACTTTTAATCTCTTTTTTTCTATACTGTCCTGAAAAAATAAAAGCCTCTTGGAAAAGGATGGGAAATAACAAAAGAACCATTATTCTAAAGAGTCCAGAAAGCTGGGAAGTTGTATACACATGAAAAGATTACAGATAGTATCAAAAAGAACACCACCTGTTAAAATAATAGGTTATGAAAATGGCTAGGACCAAGTGCTCAGTGTGTTGAAGAGGTCTTTCAGCAGTCTCTCCCATGCATGTGTAACTAATACAAGTTATAGACCTACAATTTTCAACTGAGCTCAACAGGCACAAATTGCTAATACTCCTGCAAACCACTTGTAGATAACTTGGGAAACTTACACACCAAACTAGCCAGTCAACTATGGTTGGAACCACTCCAAAAAAACTGAGGCATGGCATGCCACAGGACCCAATTTAAAACTAACTCTAATTTCAAAGAGTTTAGCATAAAGGTTGAGAGACTGCCCCATCAACTGCAACACTTTTCAGCTATTACCCTCAGTGGCTATTTAACTGACAAACAGAACACAGCGTGCTTCTTTCCTGAGTATCAAAGATCAGACATAAAGGGACACCAAATAGCTCCTTTGCTTTATCATTCAGTGGAAGACGGAGGCTAGGATCTGATGTTACTTTCTGGAAAACATGACTTGAATGACTTTTCAGAGCATGCTGCCTTTAAGCAAAATCCAGTTAAATGAAGAAAAATTGTTTTATTCATTTACTAGGTACCTCTGAGAACTTATATGATTTGATTCACCTTTTTGCTAAGTTTTAAGAGTTAACGCTTGAGCTTAACTCATAAGAGTTCACACACTCTCTCAACAGCTAGGTTGACAATGAAAGTACAAAGAGAACAACAGCGTTATCCTCAGCATATCTGACTACACACTGGAGCAACCAACTGTTCTTACCTAAAAAGCTAAACAGCATACACCAGATTGGTTTTGTACTTCTACTTTCGCAGACATTCGTGTACTTTCTCAAAACAAATTGGCATTTTCAGCTTGATTTGTCTCTTACATGTCAATATAAAAAACCTTAAGTCACCTTACATGTCAATATAAAAAACCTTAAGTTTAACCTATACCTCACTACGAAACAAGGTAGGTTAACCCTAGTATAGCAATACAGTATCAGTACACTTCAGAATGCATATGGTTAGCACTCTCCAGAGTACTACCTTGGCCATATCAGTGTAGCAGTAACCAGCCCAAAAAATTCAAATTTAACTTAGCCAGGAAAATAAAGGCGCTGTGCCTTTAGGGTAGCGTTTCTCCCCATCCTCTTTTCTAGTGATGGGTACTTCATGCATAAAACCTGAAAAACTTACTAGGAGTATCCCACATCAAACTATTTCCTACCTCTGTGTAAAACAGAGGAAATGCTCCTTAAACTGGCAGGATTTATGATGTTTTCCTGTCCGTTGCAGCAAATAGAACAGATCTTCAATGCCCAAGAGACATTTTCTCTCCATCTGAAGTATCTTATGAAATTCTGTGACTTTGAAGCACTTTTCCAGCATGGGCCCCCTGCTGGTGCAGAAGCACATCAGGAGGCACAGAACCCTGACCAGCACTGCCCTTGTACCACAGCAACCCCAACACCACTGCTCTCCAGAACTCATCCAGATGCAGACAGCTCAGAAGTCACTACTGCCAATACAACTTTGGTTCATAATAAAGGCTCATCTAACTGGACCAAACAGCAGTCCATCAGGTGTTTTTTTTCCCCTGTCCCTAAAGCAGTCAGTGAAAATTTATATGCAATGCAGAAATAAATTCAACACCTAGTGAACATTTTGAAGTAATCTAACAATGGCAGTTTCACCTTAACCATTTAAGCAATAGGACCAGGACTACTGCTTCTAAACCAGAGTGTTCTTTGTCAAAAAAAAAAAAAAAATCCAAGAAAACTTACCAGTTTAACAGCTTCCTGAGCTGCCTCTTTAGTACAAAAAGTGACAAAAGCATATCCTCTGTTTAGACCAGTTAGTGGATCCATCATTAAGCGGAGATCCCATATAGGTCCAGCTTTCTCAAATAATGGAACAAGTTCATCTTCAAACAAGTCTCTTGGAATCTTGCCCACAAATATCTACAACAGACATACAAAGCACCATTTATAAAAAGTATTTCCAATGAATAAGTCTACATCTGCATAAACATCTCCTCCTTCTTACCTCTGTACCAACAGAAGGTTGTTGTCCTGAATATACAGACTCTGGAGGAGGTCCACCATACTTCCTCTGTCCAGTAGTCACATCAAGAGTATAGCCGGTTCTCTCCAACAGTGCCTTCAAGTAAGAAACTTAAATTTTTAAAATCACATACAAACTGAGCAAGTTTAGCTGCACTTTGTTCACAGACAGACATGCCTCTAATTCCTTTTAAACTACTGCTTTAAAGCTCCCACAAACAAACCTACTGCTAGTATTTCAACAAGAAACTTGCAAAACAATTAACAGAACTATCAGGTAAAGAAACATTGCTAGAATATTAGAGATTCACATCCAGTTTTCCCAATTCCTTCATTTTCATTAAAAAAAAAAAAAAAAGGCAAGTAATAGAATAGTGAGCTTCCCTTTAATTAGGAAGATCTTAGTCTGAGCCACTTCTTGTTTTGGCATGTCCAATCCTGCAGACATTTATGCACAAGAGTTCCCTGCACTTAATGAGATTACTCATAAGTGTGAAGTTAAAGAACACATGTTTAAGTGCTTACACCCCTGGAACACAGTCTGCCTCAGGTATCCAACTACTAAAGTGGCAGTACTGCTTCCTTTCTCTTATCATCCCTCCCTTCAAATTCCTTGTGGGCTTATACAGGATCCCAGGACAACTACAACTATCCCTCACTACAACCACTGCATGTAGTTATAGATACAGTCAGATATAGTTATAGACATACTACCAATTTAAAATGTTAGATAAAATTCAGTATGCAAACATATGAGAAACTCCTCTGAAATTAAGTCTTTCTTAATAATTTTGTACAAAGACAAATCAACTCTACACACAAAGAAATTGCATATTAAACAACCAACTATAGTCAAGAATTAGCAATTTCACAACTATAAAATTGCAGTTATTTTAAATGCTATAGCCATCAGCAGTAAAAGCTATGCTACTTGAAGTTATTAACCAAGTCCTCATAATATTATTGTTTTATGTGACAGTGACAAACATTGTACCAGTTTTTTTTTTAGCTTATAATTAATGGCATCCCAGCCTTCAAGTCAACAGAAAAAAAGATTTTCTAATTTTACAGGGTACATAGTTATTTGTAATGATCATTTTATACTTTATACATGAAGTATCAAAGAAGAAAGATTCTCTGGGGTTTTTTTACGACATCACCTAAACAACATACTTAGATGGTTTTCCTTCCCTTAAGCTTTGGTGAAGTTGCTAATCACAGTATTTTAATATAAATCATTATTTGCCTAACTCTTGAGAAAGGAGCCTCTTGCTAGCAGCAGACATGGTCAAAAAAATAATTTATCCCTTATTAAAACAGTTTGGGATACAGTTTATGAGCACAATGATTATGTCATAAGAAGCGGGCTAAATCCTAAATCCATTACAATCTGTTTTTTCAGACACGTGGTATCTCCTCCCTATTGTGGAGTTGCTCTACATCTGAACTAAGGGGGCAGAGTGGAAACAACAACCAAAGAAACCAGAACACAAAAAACCAATCAGCAGTAGCTGAACTTAGGCATTTTGAACTCGAGTAACTATGCTAACAAGCACAAACTTTTAATTGTGAAATAGAGTAACTGTCTCAGTAAGACATACAGCAAACTGTGAAATCTTTTTCACTTTTGTATGTTCAGTTCCAGCAATTAATGTATTAACTTTCTACTTGAAAAGGAAAAAGTGCAAGACAAAATTGCAAGCGACAGCTTTCAACAACGACAAATAATCTGTAATAACCTTTTTAAGAAAAGCACAGTTCCAAAACAATCAAGGTAACTATCACAACAACTCAGAAAAACAAACAACAGGTACACCTTGTAACTTTTATTTTCACAGACATACCTTAATTTTTGCCTCATCTGGTCCTTTGCTAGAATCTGCTACCTTGGTCCCCTGTTTTTCCCTCTGCCTGTATGTCTTCATGACTCCACATAAAAAGGCACTTTTGTTCTGCAAAAGATATAATCTTCAGTTCTGAAAATATGACAAGCCAGAATCTCATTTTACCTTGAACAAATACAGTGTTCATTTCACTTATCACACATGGATCACTGAAGAGACTCAAACAGACCTCTTCCCAGAAAACTAACAGTTTATCCCTCAACAATTATATTGCAAATTGCTTAATGTTACCTGAACGTGTGAGAGATCACTGTCTTTAAACTGTTGAAGCACTGCCAGTGCACCTTCTTCATTGAATTCCTTTAAAGCTTCAATAGCTCTTTCATCTAGATCACTATGTGCAACTAGCCCTAGAGAAGAGAAAAAAATCACTAATTATATTTGGGCAGTAATCTTTGTAAAACCTAATGTAACATCCTTAACACCTTCCAGTGACCTCTAAATGAATTACTGATTAAAGTAAGTTACTATGCCTAAAAAACCACTTAGTTCCTTTGAAGTTAAATATTTAAGGGTATATAGTCCTTTAACTAAAACCAAAAAAATAAGATTCAGAATAAAAGTTACTACATTTATGTGTTCATTTGACTTCTGTGAAACCCAGATGTTACAAGGGCCAAGTTTAATTACAATATCCTGAAGCTGAATTCAGAGGAAATTCAGATCAAAACCTATCAAAGCCTGACTTAGCTTGCCTAGCAATGGTACCTTGGTACGCTTTTAGAAGACCACAAACTGCAGCACTATAAATGACCACCACAATCCAAAAATCAAGCTTAAAGATGCTAGCTATTACCACACGCGAAAAAGCCAACACCATAACTTCTGCAGCCATGAGCCCAAACACAATGTCAGGAAGTGTAATTTACATGAGAAGATGCATACCAAGGCTTTAGATTCTTATGGTTACCTACAATTTCTGCAAAAAATGCACAAAGACCACATCACCTGCTCCTCCTAAAAATCATCTGTTGCCTATTCCAGCTGTTGCTCTGGTCACCTGCATACTTCTTCCCACCCCTCAGCCCAAGCACCCTGGGACTTTCCTCTGAAAGATAATACAACAAATTAAAGTACTGAATGTAAAACATCCAGATTTTGGTAAGACTGCAGTTCCCATACTTTTGGAAACCACAAAAAGTTGCTATTTTAGCCCAAAGACAGCAGAATCCAATAAAATATTTTACGTGAGGTTTTGCAAGTCTTAGATCTTACCTGCAACGTAAATTTCATCTAGTTTTTCAGCAACTTTCTGTGGTAAACCAGCATCAAGCAATGTCTGGAAATGCTCAGAATGGGTAACTGCAGCAGAAGTATCCATGGGCTCTTCAGTACCATTCCCATTAACATGTTCAGTAGCCATGTTTCCAGATATCTGTTCAAATGCAATAAGCATCAAAATTAAGCTAAATATATCTTTAGGTAGAACAATTCAAGTGACAATACATGCAACACACTACTCTGTTCTTTGAAAGTAATGGAAAAAAAATATAAAAAATAGCAGATCACCGCCCTGATACTTTTTTTAATAGTTTTGCAAGACGCAGGAAATTCCTCAAAAGAAGCACTAACACAAAGGAAAGCCCTAACACCACTGCCTAGGGGGGGTGGGGTAGCTTTCACTGCAGGTTTTACACAACCCAGACAGACACTGACTCACCTCCCCTCTCTCTGTCTCTCTAACACACTCCCTAAGACGCTCTGAACAAGTTAGAAATGGAGCAAAAAGTCAACAGCGGG
>NW_008239767.1:3927621-3931168 GCF_000691975.1 Corvus brachyrhynchos
AGGCGCTGGAAGCAGCACGGGCTGGGGCGCCCCGGAGCTCCAGCGCCGGAATGCTGTAGCACGCCCCCAGGAACGGGGCCTTTGCCCCGCAGCCACGCTTGCAGCGCAGCCTCGGTGGCGATTTAACTTTCTCCTGATGGCTCCACTGGAATGTGGGTCTGCCCGCAAAGCGCTGTCAGAGGCGGGTTTCTTGCTGGAGGGATCCTTGTTACACACTTCGGAGTCCCAGTTCTGAGCACGTCGCGCTTGCAACACCCCACACGAGAAACATGGAAACCAACCTACTGATCTCTGCCAGATCTGTATGTCCAGATAAAGACAGCAAAACGGAGGCAGGAAGGCACATACAGTATTACTCACTTCCCCAGAGGCAGCTCAGCCACAAGTTGAGCAGCGCCTGCTGCCCCTGAGCCTGGCCGAATACTTCCAGCATATCTCCAGTGCTTTAAAAACACTTGAACCTGTGCAGTGGAGCAAGGACAGACAATTACAGGGTTAGCTCACTGTCAACAAATGCTCACATGCTGGTGTACAAGTATGTGAAACTTGTATTCGGCGATAGAAGAAGAAAAAAAAAAAATCTCTTCAGGTATTCGATGCAGTAAGACTTCATTAAAAGCTGGACCACTCCACAGATTTGTTTGAAACAGTAACAAATACAAGGCAGCTATACACTATCAAGTAGTCCAGCTAATTTTTAATTCAAAAATTTGATAAAAGGTAATTTTTACTCTTAACTTTTCCCCACCTTTAAAAAAACAAAACTTCCTGAAAAAGAATTAGTAAAACAAAAGCAAACTTTTTCTTTTTGTTAAAAAACCTGAGTGGTATTTTAAACATATGCTTTATAAAAATACATACACTTTTTCTCCCTTCAAAAGTTAATAACTTTCTCTAAGAACATAGCTGGGCAGTGAAAGTAATATTCTCAAAAGCAAGTCTGGGGAGCATTTTTCCAAGTTTCCAATTTTTCCAGATTTGGAGCATTTGCACCAAAGCATGTTGTTTTCAGATGTTTGCAGAAGGTGTTTCAGTGTTACGTTTGTAGTACAGATGTGGTCCCAAGTATTATCTAAATTTCATAAATGCATTTGTTCTCTGGAACTAATGGAAACAGTGTAAAATCATAGAATTATTAGGGTTGGAAGGCACCTCTGGATATTATCCAGTCCAACCCCCTGCCAAGGCAGGGTGACCTAGAGCAGGTGACCCAGGAACATATCCAGGTGGGTTTTGAGTGTCTCCAGAGAGGGAGATTCATGACCTCCCTGGGCAGCCTGTTCCAGTACTCTGCCACCCTCAGTGTAAAGAAATTCTTCCTCATGTTGAGGTGGAACTTCTTGTGTTTGATTAAGATTCTCTGTCAGTCGATCTGATTAACTGTAGGTGGCAAACTCCTGAGAAAGGAACTCCTGCTTTCAGGCCCAATTTTGAGGAAAACTTTTTAATGCACTTAACTTTTTCCTCCATAAAACAGAAGCAAAAACAATAAAAAGACTAGGATTAATGCAGTGAACAGATTTGCACCATTATTTAAAATAACAGCTAACCCAGAGTCAGAGTTGCAATTATTTGATCCTTTGAAATTTTACATAGAAAGCAGGAAGCACAGAGTCTGACACGCAGTTCCTCCAAATATAGCTCCATTATTAGCCCTAATATCAAAGCCAAAAGTGGCATGTCCAGGAAAACCCTGAGATTAGTTCAATTGGGTAGAGCATCGTGCTAATGAGACCAAAGTCATGGGCTTGATCTCTGCATGGGCTATTCATTTAAGAGCTGGACTCGGTGATCCTTGTGGGTCCCTTCCAACTCAGAATATTCTGTAATTCTGGGACAAGATCCATGAAATTAGTGGGATTTTTTTCTTTTTAATCATGTAGAACATTGATTGAAAAAATACTCTTGCCAAGAACATTTGCAGACACTTACCTGGTGACTTAGACTTACATGAGAAACTTCTCTGCACATGCCTGGAAGTTTTGACAGCTTGTCACAATAATTAAAGTTGTGTTGATTCCTAAATTTTCCTGGTGTATGAAAACCCTGTCTGCTTCTGTTCCAGTTTTAACCATTGTAGAACCACACTGAAGCCCACAGCTGGACTTCAGCACCTCCCAGCACACCCATGGTAAAACCAGTGATTACAACAAGACCAACTACAGAGTAGCAGAGATAAAGCAGTGAAAAATAAATTTAATTTGACTAGAAGACTAAGAGACTATTTTTTGCTTTGGAACTACTTACACACAGTTAAATAATCATATCCTAAACAAAGAATAAAAATCTAGGAAACTCAACAGGAATCTTACCTTCAGTTTCTATGATGCCATGCCTTTCCAAAGTGTGTATTCATTGGAAATACAGGCTTGTCTGTAGAATTCACTGTACTTGAGCTATGAAATGCACCAGCTACAGCACTAGAGGGGTGGATCACTCTGGTCATGCAGCAAATGTCATCACCCATAATAATGAAACGAGCCCCTTGTGCTGTGTCTGCCACAGCAGAATTCTGAGATGAATGAGCCACTCTTGGGGTTTCTCAGCAATGTGCTTTTCCCAGCCCTTAGTCTCGTTGGTAAGGCTGCCAAGTTATTAATACATCTATGTATTATAAAGATATTTAACTTCAGGAAAGGATTGCAGTTTGCATCTTATTTGGTGTAGTGCACAGTTGGCTGGTGGCCTATTTGCCCTGCGAGATCCTTGGTAAAATAAAGCTATTTGAGGAAAAACCTGTTTAATTAAAAGTTTGTTCAATTTCTTCATTCTATCAGTCAAATTCTCTGCCTTAAAAGATATGAAATGCAAGGCCTGTCTCTATTAAGAAAAACAAGTCAGAAATCAATGAAAAGGAGATGAATCACATATATGAAAGTTTCTTCCGAAAAAATACTTTTCATATATGACTGTCTCAGTCTTTAATATGCAGATTTGAGAGTCCTTCCATTCTATAAAAAGTAGCTTATGATCTAAAATTGATTTCAGCAAAGAAACTTTACTAACATAACTAATGGTAATATTTTCTTTTAACATTCTTTCCAGTTATATCCTTTGTGCACATTCAAACTTTTTCAAAACTAGGCAGGGTAGTACTTTTTAAAATCAAGGTTAATCCCCCTTATATTTAAACTGCTTCTAAAGTTCTAACTTTGACCCTGCTATCCCTTCAAACATTCCCCTTCTTCCAACTAAGTCAGGAAAACAAAAGGAGCAAAAAAAGCATTTGCAAATCCAGTATGATTCACAGCACCAGAGGCAATGGGCACAAACTGAAACACTCTGAACATCAGGAAACACATTTTCACTGTAAGAGTGACCAGACACTGGCATCAGTTGCCCAGGGAGGTTGTAGTGTCTCCATCCTCCAAGATATTCAAAACCTGTCTGAACATGGACCCAGGCAACTAGCTTTAGGTGGCCCTGCTGGAGCAGACAGATAGATTATGTGATATAGTTCTTTACACTGGATCTTTACAAATCCAGTTCTATCCATGAATTGATGCTTCTTTCTTGAAACTTTTTAAAGACTTCCCCCCCCCCCCCC
>NW_008239767.1:3931204-3941495 GCF_000691975.1 Corvus brachyrhynchos
CTTAATCTTTTAAAAACCCCCCCCCCCCCCCCAAATCAAAAACCCAAAGTAACCAAATTTTAACTAATTTTTAATTCTTATAGTTCTACAAGATGGAAGAGGAGTCTGATCCTATAGACTTGACACGATGCATTTCAAGGGTTTTGAGGTTGAAATCACCTGCATTCTGCTAAATATTTGCCCAGATAGTTGCAGGCAGAGAACAAGCCTGGCAATGAGGAAGAATGGGGCTCTCCCAGGAATTCTTGTGGTGTTGAGTTCAATGTGTAGACAGAAGGTCTTAAATTCTTCACTCACTTTTGTTTTACCTCCATGCTATAGCCACACTGCCAGTGAAAGAAAGAGTATCGAACTGCTCATTTCTGTAAAGTAACTATGTTTTAAGTCTTTTTTTTTCTAATATCAGTCACTGTTTTTTCCTCTTCCCAGTCAACATCATCCCCAAACACACAGGTACCTCCACCCCAAACAAAACACTCCAGGGCTGACTTTGTAAGAAAGAGGTACAAGAGAAGCAGCAGAAGGTAGTTTAGTTCACATTCTGTTAATACCTTTAGTTTTTTTCTAACTTAAGTTAGAAATTTTAACAGTTGTTTATCAGCTGAGGGTTCAGAGCAATCACTGTAGAATGCAATGTATTTGCAGTATGCTGTAGGCTAATGTGTAAGTATTGAAAGAGGAGTGGAGGAGGAGAGGACTCTATTTTTGCATGCTCAGAAGACAGTGAAGTTGCTTCCACGTGTATAGTGGAAATGCCATCTGAAAGCCATCCCAAACTGACTATTGTCACTCAGAAAACAGGCCCAGCCTTGCAACAAAGAACTGCAAATGCCATATGCTTACTGGCAAAAAAGCAGTGCTAAGTTACTCAGAACCTGTATCTTCAGTACAGACAGGACAGATGAGGAAACCTAATGCAGGCCTACAAGTCAGAGGTGGCATGCGGAAAACTAGAGAATAACTGCTCACTCATTCTTCCAGCAGAAGAACTAGGAAACATTAAATCAAACAGGCAGATAGCCAAGCAAAACCTGCTAATTTTACACACATGCAGCTAAAGCTAGGGAATTCACTGGCACAGGAAGCTGTAGGTATTTCCATAAATCCCCAAAGTAACTAATTAATGCAAGAAACACCCATCTAAAATTGTTAAATGAAGACATAGCGATATCACCCCAATTTATATTTTGCAACAGATACTAGTGGAGGAATTGCATAAACTGGGGGAGCATTCCAGAACATACTATCATATCTATGCTTGCCCTATCTTTGTATTTTTCCGTTAGCCAATACCCACTACTGGAAACTGAATATTGGTCTCAGCTCTTCAGTCTAACAATTCAAATACCTTGTCATTGCAGCAAGCAGACCATGCAATCACTAATCTGTTCCTTTCTTCCCAAATCCTTTCCACTTCCTGGAAAAGTATACATGCAAATGCTCCTCTTCCTCCAGATTCCCTCTAATCACATACTCCTCTTCCCACTATAGATAGACTTATAAATAACAAGCTTCCTATACAAATAGCCCACAAGTTTATCAAGGGTGAGGAAACTATGGAAAAAGGCTTTCCCAATCTGACAAAAAAATACTGCTTTACTATTGCTGTGGGTACAAGCGTGAGAGCTAGGACACAACTTCTGCCTTTGCCATTCCTGTTATCCAAAGCATTTGATGCTTTAAAGCTCTTAGAGGAATGCTGCCATTAGGTCAGTGCCTGGCAAAACTCCACGGAAAGAGGAGACAAGATATTCAGCAAAGAAGTGACAGGAGAGTTACCACATATACTGCCCTATTTTCATCAAATTAGCATGGAGAGGTTGGAGAAAGAAGTTTCCTCCATGTCCTAGTGCATTCTGCCGTATGAGAAGGACTCATGCAAGAGAACTGCAGAGAGCATTCCTTATCAGCATCCATATTCAAAACATCTCCGAGTCACCTCAGGACAGTAGTGCTGTCCTGTCCACTTGCGCAGTGCAAGGTAGCCAAGTGCTGAAGCTGCAACTCACTGAATACAGCCACAAATGAAAGTGTCAATAGAGAACTTACTGCTGTATTTAGACCTTCCTTCACCCCAGACACTCATCCAGCCTGGCCCTTACGTCCCTGTACTGCCTAGCAGCCACATAAGGGTTCCAGTACTTGGCACCCTTGTAAAAGCCAGCTGGAGGAAAGAGACCCTTGGGATCTACTTAACCCCATTAAGTTACTTACTGCATTAAGCCCATCTCCGAAGGCAGACAGCATGTCAGTGGGTCACAGAATGTTCTTCTCCAGCTCCGGGCATCTTTCCCAGGAGAGGAGAGCACAGCACACCACAGACACAATGGCCACAGCCATACAGCAGATGGGACAGGTCATGGGCTGTTCTCCAGCTGTAAGGCAAATATGGAGAACACAGCTTGCATTCCCACAGCTAAGCTCTCACCCACCCTGACTTCTAAGCCATGCCCAAATATTAAACTGGTACCCAGGCTTTAGCTGTCAGACTGCATTAACCCTTCCTGGCATGGATAATCAGTTGCCAGAAACTGGGCTCATGTCCCAGGCCTTTTTAGTTGGCTAGTAATCACATGGCTGATTACTCAGGAAAGTGTCTGATGCAGCAGTTGCAATACACAGCTTTCAGGTCAAGTGTTCCAGGCTACTTAACATGTAACCAAAGAACCTAAAAATCCTTTCAAGCATGGGTGCGCCCAAATAACCTTGTGTCTTCAAGGTCCTTTTAAGAATAGAACAATCTCTCTCACACACACACATTTATGACCCTTGCCAGTGCAAGACAGAAGTGACTACCAAAATGCAGCGTTTCTGCAGATCCCAAGAGCAGACAACACAACCATTTGTGTACAAATGGTTTTCTATTTTATATTTTAAAGATACCTGGAGAATGCTGCCCTAAGGGAATTCTCATTTACAGCACAAACATCAGACCAGAGCAGAGGGATGAAGAGCTCTTACTGCATCAGTACCTCAGGCTGTGCTTGCTGCTTTTCAATAATCTTCTTTTGGAAGATCTACTCTCTACTACATGGGCCTTGAGTGATACCTTAATTAGATCTTAACCTAAAATAGAGCTTCAGCACGTGTCTATAAGTTTTCCCTTTCCAACTTGTGCAGCATTAACCAGGAATCTCTTCATTGTTTTGCACAGGGCAGTGCAGGCAACATAACCTGTGCTCAAACCTGAACAAATTTGTAATGTAATACGGTACAACTAATGCAGCTGTATTGTGCTGCTAGAAGCACAAGTTTAGTTCTTTAGAGAAGCAAAGTTTTAATTTTACACAGCAACTGGTAACCAGAAAAAATAAATTGCTATTCTGTGATCTGCAGGGGACAGATAAAGAGCATTATACTTTTAATCTGCTTTTAAAAAAAATTTCAATTAGCTTTGATCCTGTAAAAACATAAAAGGTTGTTTTTTCTTTTTTGAAGTTTAGATCTTAAAAGTAATGGCAACTAAGAACATTTACAGGGAAGTTTCATTTTGAAAACTTGAAACTCTTAGGGTCAAATAAAAAACATTTCTCAGTTTATGACTAGTTAAATACCTAGCTGATAAATCTGTGAACTTTTTTATTAACACCTTTAATACATTTAAATTAACCAAAACACTTCTAATAGCTCTTGTGTTCTCCAACTGGAGTTATGTACCAACAGAGAGCAGTGTTTGGAGGCACATATTGAACAGCAAGAGGAGTCAATGCAACTGTGTGAGAACATACATTTTTACTGCCAATACATCAATTTTTAGTTTACAGCAGAATCAATAGATATCTGAGCATGTTCATAAAAAACAGTTAAAATCACTGATGACAGTTAACTGCAGAAGTTTCTGAATTCTTTCATACCCTTCCAGGTCAGGCGTTTTTAGATTTTACTGCCACATCCACAGCAATAACTTCGTGTCTCACAAGAAAAATGATAAAATAATTCTTACCCAAGAGATCATCTTATGTACACTAAAAGGCAAAGGTTTGTAATTTAGTGCCAACTTTTAATTTAAACCCTTTAAACATCTATTAAAAGTTCAGTCCTGGTTAGTAAATTTGATGCATGAAAACTGTTAAAAAATTTCAGATCAGCAGTATTGATACAGACCTGCTGCAGCCAAAAGAGGCAGTGAGGAACGTGCAGAATTTTTTTTAGTCTGAAAGTATTTCAAACTCCTCCAGTGTCAGTGCACAATGGAAAAAAATTAGAACCAGAACTAAGAAGGGAGGGCTATTAAATTCAAAACTTTTGTAAGCTATACACAAAAAACCCCAACATAAACCAAAACAAAAAAACAACACAAAGAACCCCAAACATGAGACATTCTCAGTTTGGAAGTTCACCTGCTTTCTCTAACTCAGCCAAGGTGACACAAATGGATTCTTCCACCCTTAGGCTGATGATAATAGTGCTGGTAACACATTAGCTTTCCCTCTCAGCATCTGACACCCCAACTGCTAGTCATATTTTTTAGCAAGCAGTGAGTCAACGCACCCCAACAAAGACTAAGTTCATATGAAGGTTAAATCCCAGCAAACGGGGAGACTATCTCAGCCAATCACAGAAAGCAAATACTTCATACCTTGCTGTTGCTTGGCCCAAGACAATAATAATATAATATAGACAATATTTTCTATATTATTTATCTTAAACACCAAAGTTGAGCAGTAGGATTAGACTGTATATGAAATCAAGACAGCCCAGGAATTTTCTAAAACCTCATTATCGTACTTCTTTTGGAAGCTTTACCAGAAGCTCAGAATGTTTTGCTTCCAGGGCCAGATGCCAATTCTGCTGATAGCTCTTTTTGCTGCTGCTATAGAAAAGGCTGTCATCTTCACAGACGTTAATTTCTGCCTTTTTAATGAATTTGAGGTGCCTGTTTCCCAGCCAAAATTCAAAACAGTCAAGGAGAGAAGAGCAAGTTCAACAGAGCCTATTTCTGCAGAATTGAGATATTTCTGAAAAATGGTTATGGCTTTTTGGAAAATACTATACAAAGTACAGTTGAGTTTTAGCCCTGTTACATTAATTGTGAGTAGTAAAGATTTTTATTTAAAATAATACTGAGCATCCATTTTTTTTTTGTAACTCCTACTTTATAGCCTGAAACTTTACAGCAGAGAGCTCAGTATGATCACAGAAGCAGAGAAAAGTGTTTCCCTTCCATATCTGAAACAACCTGAAGCCCAGCTAGCTGTCCTTGCTGACAGATATGCAATTTACCTCATAAGCGACTCTTACTTGCAGGCTCTGTCTCTGATTTCTGAGGAGCAAATCACATCAATTACAGGACCTGGTCTTGTTTTTAAAACTCATCATGTATTTCAATTTCATTATTATCTCCTTGAGTCCCAGAGATCTTTCTTTTTTTCCCTTTACAGAAGTTTCATATATTATTACAGCCCTTCTAGGATTAATACTGAATGCTTATGTAGTAGTCTTATGGAGTTTTGTGGTTTTGCCATGGTTCTTGGGATGTTTAATACATAACTCTTACAAGGAAAGAAATACAGGACTAGTATAGAAGAGGAGGAATAGTATCTTTAAGAGATTGGGACAAAACTGAGTGCAACACAAAAGTTATGGATACCAAGGTCCCAACCTTGGCCCAGAGTAAGAAATCTTATGCTGGGAGGTAGAGCAGATTATCTGTGGGAGATAGAGCAGATTATCTGTGGAAGCTTGAGCTTTCTATAAAAGATGTAACTTCAGGAAAGACCAAATATGCATACTCCTTTTGTCATTTAAAATGCATTTTACTAGTTGAGAACCAACAATACTTCAGGCTTCCCTGGTCACACCTCAGTGAAGAAATCACAACTAGAAAACCCCAAGCAGCCCTTAGGAAAAAACAGCAGATAAGACCAAGAGAGACAGAACACCTCCATGAGTACTACCTCAGAATAACAGAATTCCTCTTTTTCTTCTCTTATACGTAGGTGAGGGTACAAGAGTTTCATTACAGTGAACCCTCCTCATCGTGTCAAGTTTCTTCAACAAAAAACCAAAGCTAAGTAGCTATTTCCTTTGAAAGTTAGTGCTGTCAGGCAACAGCCATCAGGAAGTCAATGGTCCTTACACCACAGGTCTCTTCACATCTGTAGCTCCTGGCAAATCGTATTTGTTCATATTTGTAAGGTAAAAGCTTTGAATTTTCCCATATCCACCCTGGCTCATAAAGGGACTGCACTTTTATAGAAAATATATCAAGCAGTTGCTACAATTCAGTGTTCAGTGTTACTTTTTCAATTATAAAACTAGAAACTACATAATACTCTCAGGAGAAAGTACTCGTACAATCTCCAGTCATCTTCTCATAGCAAAACACCTCGCAGTCAACCCCTGGCAGAGAACCACAATATTAAGATCTCATGGAGAAAAAGGCTTCCAGCAGCTTTACAACCTGTATGTCAAATTAGCAGAAACTATGAAGAACAACTTTGCACTAGCAACAGAAATTAAGTTGAAGTACATGTCAATGAAAAGAAGCCAATTCAGACAACTGTAAAGAGTACTACTTCAGAAACATTTTCAAAAGCCTAGACACGCTTCCCTGCCATGTGATACTGTTTATTATAAATTACTATTTCAAGATGTTTTAGAGGTAACTCCTGTTCCTGCCGTTAAACATTTTATATTATGTGGTTTATAATCTGTGAAACAGGAAGAGGGGAAGGAGCACTAATTCCCACAAACCAAACTTCTCTGTTCGCAGTAGCAAATGGACAGTTTAAAAATTTTATGTAATCGAACTACTTTTAGAAAATGCTTATTCCAATATACTCTGGGGATTGAATAAGCATACCCTGAACTGTTTCAGTTATGAAGTCAAAATGACGTTAAGAACTGCCACTCACCATGTTTCAATATTGTACTTTCCTGGTAGCATGCATGAAACGAAAGACAGCCATTTTGCTTGTATTTTCTGCTGCAGAAAATGACCTAACTACTAGACAGAGCTAACACACCACCATGGTTTCAGCTGGGTTAGTTAGTTTTCTTCTTAGTAGCTGGTACAGTGCTGTGGTTTGAATTCAGTATATGAAAATGGTGGTGTTAACACTTTGATGTTGGGGTAGCACTATGTAGCAACAACCAAAAGTCTCTGCCAGTGAGGAGGGGCTCAAGAAGCTGTGAGGGAGCAAGGCCAGGACAGCTGACCCGAACGGGCCAAGGGGATACTCTATACTAGCATGTCATGCCCAGTATATAAACTGGGGGAAGCTGGTCAGGAGGCATGGATCATTGTTCATGCTGGGCATGTTAGGAGGCCATGAGCAATTCTATCATGTATCATCACTTGCCTGTCTTGGGGTTTCCTCTTTGTTGTCTTCCTTCATGGTACAATTATTAATTTCAATTCTGTTCTTATTTCAACCCATGGCTTTTACCGTTCTTCGTATTATCCTCTCCATCCTGCCAGAGCAGGTAGGATGTGGTATTTAGTTACTGGCTGGGGTTAAGCCTCGAGGCACACAAAAGAGTTTAAGTCTCAAGTGTTTTTCTCAGGACCCTAGTATCTGCAGTACTCCTCTCTGATTGAAAGAAACTAAGGTAAGCCTAGGTCAAATTATTTCCTATTTTGTCAAGGTAAGATGAAACGCTCAGATTTAACAATAGCTGTATATTCTTCTTCAATGATCTTAAGACAATTTAAAAATACCTTTACTTTTCAATCAGCTTACCAATTTCCAAGTAAGGCCTAAGCATTTGTTTTATTACAGTCCATTCATCTCTACTTTCCACATAAAAACAGACTGAACTTCATTTTGGGACAGATATTAATCATTCCTCCCCTGCCACTACAAAACTAGTACCATTGTTGCTGGGAAAGTGCTCCTTCAGTTATGGAGAACTCCATCTTCAGGGAAAAAGATAGTGTTTATTGGTCTGGTGAGAAGCCTGAAGTGTAGCTCAGGGCTAAGAGCACACATCAGTACTTCAAACTTTCACCCCCACAGCTCAATTTAACAGCAAAGCTGGCCTAGCACTGGGGGGCCTTCAGTGAAGTCACTTACCACTGTTTTCAGTAACATGAGAATCGAAAGTGACATCAGCGTCAAAGAGGGGGGAAAAAAAAAAAAAGCCTTTACTTCAGCCCCCTCCCAATCCTCCCCTCCCTACACTTAACATACCCAGTACTTCATCTATCGTACAGCCTACTATCATTCTTGTTTCAAATATTTTTAAATGGACATAGCTCATAATTGCCAAGTAGCACTCAAATACAAATGAAAATCTCAGGAAATTCCCAAGAAAACTGCTGGAAAGGCTCTCTATACTTCTGTTCCTTATATTGGTCATCCTCAGACAGAATACTGAACGAGGCAGACTTTGTCCCACTCAATACAGCCATTCTTCTGAGCATCAAACACCACTTTGTCCTCCGGAGCCTGCAGGAAGTTTGAGACAATGGCAGAGTAGTACTGTCTTCATAGCCCTGATAGCTCAACTGGACTATCAACTAAAAAGCCACATGATGTTTGAAAGGAAACAGAATTCATTACTTTAATTGTACTTTTCCAGTTTATATCCTCCCAGGGAAAGACAAGAGCAGACAAGCAAAAATGCTTGTAACACCGGTTTTAACACCAAAAAGTAGAGAATGCAAATCATCAGACATTTACATAGTATATGAAGCCTCCATGTGTACTCCACCCATCTGAAATTACCATTTTTCTGTTAATTCATTCATACTCCAGATAGTAGCTCAAACTTTGTCCTCTGGGACAAAGGGAGGGGCTCTGAAGAAAAACTACCAAAGTTAGGGCCAAACGCTCTTCAATATTAAGAATACCTTTCCTTGGGGAAGTCAAACACTTGCTCACTCTGCTGTGTGTCCGTGTTTGAATGCCCTATGGAATGCTTTTCTTTACCAACTGATATTTCCTTTCAATGCTGGATTTTAATTAGCAGAACACATACCCCAAACTTTGTATGGCAAATTTATAGTTAAGAGCTTTCCTGCTCTAGATGGCAGGAACCCCAACACCAGCACACTATGTAGCTGCAGCCACACACTCCTCTGCAGGATGGCAGCCTGACACACAGCTTACATTGGAATTCCTGTTCACTGGGATCTGATACTTCAAGCAGGTGTCACACCAGCACTGGCACTCATAGCAGTGTGGGTGCTGTGCCTAGATAACCACTGCTAGCTTAGTTTCACTCACTTGCAACTCCTGATTATAGATCACAGTCTTCACCAGTAAGACAAGTTCTTCAGCAAGACAAAACCTCCCACTTTAATAGGACCTCATTACTTCAATACTAGCAAAGCATTTATGCAGAGCTACTCTTCAATCTTCCTTGCGGTTGCAAGGTACTCCTCTTGCTTATAAGCACTTGTTTAATTACTAAGGCTCTGCTGTTTTTGCCCAGTTACTAAGACTGATAAATGGCAACATTCCAGAACAGTTTGTCTAACCACCGATTTCTTGGCCTACAGCCCAAGAGCCATGTGACACTTTTAAGCTCACCACTGATGGTTAATGGAAGACTTCGCTGCACTAAAGCAGCAAAGTGCTCTCATGCTGTTTACTGCA
This sequence comes from Corvus brachyrhynchos, assembly GCF_000691975.1. Lineage (NCBI taxonomy): Eukaryota > Metazoa > Chordata > Aves > Passeriformes > Corvidae > Corvus > Corvus brachyrhynchos. The sequence continues at coordinate 3,940,750 of NW_008239767.1, forward strand.
GTCTTAAAGCTTTAAGTCTAACAGTGTTTTGTAAACTTTATCAAAGTGCTTTTGCAGAGAGAAATCTCATGCCACGTGTTCCAAATGTGTCACACAGTAACTCTTCACAACTACATCTTGGTATCTCACTTTTACTCAAATTATTATTTGTAATTACTGTATTACTCAAAACAGACCTAAATCCACAACTCGTTTGAAATATATTAACCCACTCCCACAAGGCAAAAAAGCCAGTTTCCATCTTAAAATTGGTTATAAAAATGACCTTCTGTAATTTTCACTGGTCTCATAAACCAAAACCTCTGGAACATGTCATGGTTAAAACATTTCTTCACTTTTGTAAATGCTAGACTCCCTACACCACTAATACACTTTTTTTAAAAATTGGCTACCAATTTTCTGTAGCTCAAAAGTACAGGATCATTCCTAGGGAAGGTTCTGCAGCTCAATATTCAATATGCCTTACCATTGGCCACATCTCCCTTTTTTATATGGTGAGGCCAATCTTCTTCATGATTGAACATCACACTTTGAGACAGGCCTCCACCACAGATATGCAGTAACTTTACCTGGCACCCTTTATCTATTGCTGCCTATTCTACCTCTGAGACCATCCCCAATGCATGTTTTAGAATATACAGAACAAGATTAAGTACTTTGGGTACCTAAAGTACCACCCACAATGCTGAAACTTGAGTCTTCTATTTCATCCAAGGCACAAGATAAACGCACCAAGTTTACTGCAT
>NW_008239767.1:3941599-3948074 GCF_000691975.1 Corvus brachyrhynchos
CCTTTTAAAGGCTTTAACACCTTGTATTAACATCAGCTCAAAAGATTAAAGATGCTCCAAAACACATGCCACTCTTCAGACTCTAATGAAGTTATAGATCCCTTTGAATATCTAACAAAGTACTTACCAAATATTGCTGCTCTAGTAACCATCTCTGCTGTTTGACATCTTAACATCCAGAAGAGACAAACCTAGCTAGGACTGACAACTTTTGCACTTGCCATCCAAGCAGCTCCACTAGATGCTGTTAACAGCACCCAGACTTTTCGCAGAACCGCAGTGGGTAGAAGATTGAGACTGATCTTACCTTCCCACCTCTTAAGTACATAACCAGTAGTTTTTGTCCTGGAGCCACTCGAGCACAACATGAAGCATCACATGCCCAGTACATGCTGCACCAGAGAGCACAACAAGGCCAACGTTGCTTATATAGCTCTTGAGAAGTACAAGCAGTTGAGGAACACCATGCTGTGATCCACACCTCATCTGCAACAGCCATGACTGTTAACATCATTATCTTTATTCAAAAGCATGTACAAAACATGGCACATGGAAATATGTACCACTCTCAGTAATGTTGGTTAACAGAAATAAATCCTGTTGAAAGCAATGAAGAGAAAGCTATTTTCTAGTGAATTTCTGCAGATCTTGGTATTTAATAGACTTATTTACCATTCCTTGCTGAAAAGGTGCAGCCAAAGTAGGTGGCCACTGCTTATTATTAAGCAAACCACAGGAGATGCTAAATGACCCAACGCACTCCTGGAGTTAAGTCAGATCCTTAGCATCCACTTTAGTAGTCTGATGGATACTTATTTTTGACATTTCCAATGTTTTATATACTGCTCCTGGTAGTGTTTTGTACTTCATGATACTGCTTTGACAGAAAATTGGGACTTTACATGGAATTTGTCACTGACAAACAGGGACACCCCATGAGCTATAGGGTTGTTTTATGTATTTCAGACCATTTCAAAATGATTCAGAAATAGTGTGTCTATCAATTTTCAGTTTTGCCATTCTTGTGTTTCTGCCCTTATAAAGAATTCCTGACAATAAGGCTTGACAGTCATGCTTCAAGGCCAATTTCATTTTTTGTACACCATGAGTTGTCTTTAAATTTACTTGGTAAACAATTTATGATCCTTCATTCCTCTGTGGAAATGACAGTTTGCTGAATACAGCAAATATGCTGCTACTGGGATACAGCACCATTACTTTTCAAGTGACTGTTTGAAGCCCAAGGTCTAATGTATGTAACTCTTTTCCCACTACCAACCTCTTTTCCCGACAGAGCAAACAAGTACCGTTGCCAGTGTATTCCTCAAAAGGCAGTTCCACTGTTATGGTACTAGTCTTCTTTTATTGACTGCTGAAGTGGCAGTCAACAAATGCCCAACTCCTCACTCCCTCACTAGATACAGTGACGCAAGCTGTAGACATTGTCTTTTTCTTTGCTTTCACCCTGTCTTTACAGGGCCTGCCTGTGAGCTCTACTCTTGAGTCATCACAGATCTTCAGTATCTGCAAGACTGTGTACCATATGGTATTTTAAAAGGGTAAATTAATCAAGGGGTTTTCCATGTACTGAAGCTCAACACTTTTCCCTAGTATTACTGCTATACTTCCTAGAGAAGACAGTTCAGTAGCTTGGAAAGACAGTGTTTTAAATATGCAGAGACAGTAATTTTGGTCTACATGCAGTTTCTGAAAACAGCATCCTCTAAAATTGCAGCTGTTTCAGCAGGCTTTTAAAAGCATGGCATCCCACTTCAAGCCACATCATCTCTTCAGGTGTTACACCTCCTGGTTACATCATCCACATTTGTCAGGCAGTTCTGACAAAGTGTTCCAATTCATCACTGAAAAAGGAGAACAAGATCTAAGTAAAATGGTTCATTCAAGGGAGAAATTTCAATTTACAAGTAAGCACACAACAGTTTGTATTAAGATGTTGCTATTTCTGTAAAAAAAAAAAACAAAAAAAAATCTCCAAAAAACCCAAAGCAAAACAAGAACTAAACTCACAAAGACAGTTTAATGCTTTTCACAAAGTTTAAATCAAATATTTTGGTCTCATCTCAGATGCCGGATCCATATGAAGTTTCTCAGCAAGGAATTCAGGTTCGGGATAGGTTCATCACAGATGAGACAAAAGCAGTACAGAAACAAAAAATTTAGTAGGGTTTCTGATGGCTTAGTTTTTTTATTGACAATCTTTAATACTTCTATCAGCACACACTGTACCTTGGGGAGGAAGTGCTTTTTAAATGCCAGCTATGACTAAACATATCAATTGATCAATTACGTTCATAACTGTCATAATGTAAAAAAAATCTGAACTGTAAGCACAGTTACTTTAGAGTTAGAATGAGAAAATGTTTAGAAGCTTTTCAGTTACATACCTGAATAAGCCAAAAGCATTTGTTCCTATGTTGTTTCTATAAAAAACATTCCCCTGTAAGAAAGAACTTTATTAGTTCAGAAAAGTTTTCTTTCATCACTCAAAATACAGCTTGCCATCTACTCAGCCTCTTGAATAGATGAAACTGCATTATTCAACACATGTTGCATTAGTATCAGCACACTGCAAGTTCTGTGAAACTTTAATTGGAAGTATAGTCAAGTCACAGTAAGATTTGTTTTGCTTCTCTTGCCCAGCTATTGCTCAGCCTGGGTATGAACTGTGATAGGAAGGGGAAATTACACTTGATTATCAGGTTATCTGATACTGGTGATCTGCCTATCAGGATCAAAGATAGTGTTTATTGGAATTCATACCTTCTATTCAGAAGCAGCATTCAAGCATCTCTGTGAAGACACAAAATACACTGGTTAGTTAACATCAACAAGCTTTGCTACTTCCAGCTTTTCTCTAGGTCAGCTATGGAAGTCACTCCCCTTTTTAATTGCAACAGTGCCTGTCTAAACAATACAGCATTTCATAGGCAGCAAGTTTCACCCATACATTTGAGCTTCACATACTGGGACAAAACCTGTTGTTGAAAAGAAAGTACTCGTAGCTAGCTAAGTATTTAAAGGTACCTTTGAGTGGAATAAAATTACAGATGTGTAGTAACACAGGAAAATTACAAGTTCTCACACTCTAGATTTTAACTTTTTAACTAAAACCAACCAGTGGATATACTCAAGCACCAGTACAGTAAAGTGAATTTCACTAAAAAATATGAAGTTCAGATACTTAAGTGGGAATGAAGTTCTTGGAGAAACCACTGCTAATATTCTTAATGCACAGTAAGCATTCATGAGTGTTCTTCTTGCCTGCTCAAGTATACTATACCAGCCCTTGTGAAGTAGGTTATCTCTGGAGCTGAAACAGCTTTATTTAGAATTCACTATCATTTACCATCAAATTCCACCTCTGTCATTAACATGACTTTTCCTAAATGCCCACATTTAAGTGGGCCCTAAATTAACTGTCCTAAAAGGATCCAAGTGCAAACATCATCACTAGCTTTCAAACACCAGCAACACTTCCTGACCATACCTGGCTTATGCCTGTTACTTACCCACTATAAGGCAGAATACCTGAACTAACACTTTCCCCTCTCTGCTCTTTAAAGATGTGAGCTTCTGCAATAGGATGTATTCGTGTCAACATGGACTTAGAGGTGGGTTCAAATAATGCACCAACATTCTTATTCACAGCCTGGTGCATGCTGGCACCTCACTTGTACACAGCAGCAGTATTAAACCAACTGGGATGATTTATGATTGAATGATTAAGTGGTTTCATCTCAGTAGCCAGAGCCTTACGAAGCTTCTCATCAATGTATCAGGTTTGGCCGTTTCAGCAGGGTTCACCACTATTCACAAGTATCAGTGATCAGTGACTGGAAACTGTATCACCACTCATACCTTCATCTATTCCACAAAACAAGCTCTGTCTCTTTCATTATCAATGTACTGAAAAGGCAATACATTACAATCAACAAAAAATTTCTGCTGTTTAATCAATTAATATTACCTCTTATATTTCCTGTTGCAAGAAAGTCTTTCTTCAGGACATGTCACATTCCCATTACTAGAAACTGTTCATACCACTCTAGAAATTTGAGTAAAATTCTGAATTACAACAAGTTCATGAATAATATAACACAAGCCAGTAAGAACAACTGAATTTTACTTTTTTAACAACTGGTTGTAAGCACTTGAGTCAAATAAAAATGAATACAGATCCTGGAGTTCCTTCTTTGAAAAAAGTGAGAATATTAACTATATGTTAAAAAAGTGAATACACATTTTTATTCAAAAATTGGAGCATTTGCTTATTTATATGAACAAGCCTTTAGATGCCCTGTTTTCTTTGACTAAACACTGTTTCATACTTATTTCCCAATAAAGTACAAAATCACAGTTAAAATCCATACTGAGGTAATGTTTAGATTTAGTATAAACACTTCAGAAAGGCATTTTACCAGCTCCTCCAACACAAAAACTATTCCAAATCCCCCCAGCCTACACAGCTCTAGACCATGTCAAACATGCCCAAAATATACCCATACCTCAATTTTAAAGCTAAATTTGATCATATGCATATTTTGCTAATATTTATCATTAATTTATCCCCACCAATAATTCAAAACATACACAGCTTTCAGGAAAATCCACTTGTGTGTGCCAAGTATTCTTCTACTTGTGATGATCCTTCCATGAAGGGCTAAAATTAAAAACAAGTAAAAAGTATCTTTTAAACTAAAAAACAGCTCTTGCTGTGGTCTAGCATCGTCTCTCATGTTACTATGTCAGAAACATGATCACCAAGCACTAAAAACTGACATTTTCATACAATTTAATACTCTTCTGGAACAGCCTATAATACCTGACAAGGTGAAGTTTTGTAAGCAAAAGAAGTCCAATTAAGAACTGACCTACAGGCTGACCTTAACTCAAAGAGCACCAAACCCCAAAATTATCAAATAATTACTTATCAGTTTGATGGCAATTATGAAAATGCAATGTAGTTTTTCTTTTTTGTCCTACTCAGTAGCCATACAAAGATGGCAACTCTCTGGCACTTCCCATACTTTTGGCAGACAAAAATACAGAAACCAAGTCATGAAACAGAAGTATTTATTGACTTGGTCAAAAATAGACACACAATATTACTAGACCAACATTAAAAATTCCAGAGCTGTTACCTTAATGTACAATGTACGTGACACCGCTGAAAACCTCCTCTCCATCGTACCTAAAAACAAACATGGACAGTCTTACAACTTGACATCAGCAGATTCGTATCACCAGGCCAGTACATCACACACATTATGAGGCAATAATCAACACGATCTCTAGAAGCAGCATGTTAAGTACTAAATCACAAGCTTGCAGGAGAAAAGCAGCAAGAACTGCAGTTTTAAACAAAGGAATTGCAAGTTACACCCACCTGAAACCCCATATTCAAAGCATTAGCAATAACTGCATGTACTCACTGTTAAACCTCAGTCCAAAGGTTTTTTTTAAACGAAAAATCGTCGTCTCAAGGTTTTAATCACTTTTAAGAGCTGATTTAAGTTGGTTTAGAGAATTGTTTTAGCCATATAGCAATTATCAAAATCCACCAACTCAAGCAGCTTAAGAAATACATGACAAAGTATGCTTTGTCATACACATTATTACTTGAACATGCTTATTTAAAGTATCTCACTCTGTACTACATAGATCAAATAAACACATCAAGCCATAAAAGGTAACTCATCACACACTTCGCTTCAGATCACAAAAACAATTAAAGCTATAGAAAGCCTGGAGTTAAGTTTCCACTTCTCACGAGCAATAAACTTTATGCTTTAGTATAATAAACCCAATAATCAAGGGCTACTAATGGTCTAAGTTTCACATATTTTACTGTTCAGTAATCTCCTGTGTGACACAGACTGTTAGACAAGCTAATTCAACACACAAAGAATGCACCTGACAATTTCCTATGCGAATCCAGCCATACCCTAATCTTTCCTTGCAGGTAAGAGCCTGGAATCCTGGATATATTTAGTGGCATTTCCTGTTCTTTCAGAAGTACTATGGGTTCAATGAATCAGCACTTCATGGAGGGGACAAAAAGGCATCTTAAGGCCACAAAAAGCTTCCGGGGAGGAGGTGTGCGTTTTCTTGGGGGGTGGGTGGTTTATTTCTTGTAACATATCTCCCTTTATTCTGCTGTGTTATTGTCTTAAAAAAAGAAAACATCATTAGGTATAACAGTAATCTAATGATTTACATTAAGTATCACTTAAGTGTTGTGGGTCTTTTTTCCTTGGGGCGCTATGTGGATTTTACAATACTTTTATAGGTCTTCTGCTGTGGGGCAATGCCATAATCCTGGTGGCTGAGGCCTCCAAAATACATACAGGTAACACAAGCATGAGCACCAACCTTCTGCCACGTGAACAAGGCGGCTCCACCTTATTCAACATTTCACGCACGAATCCAGAGGACTGAAGGCCGTCCCACCGTG
>NW_008239767.1:3948697-3957959 GCF_000691975.1 Corvus brachyrhynchos
GGCACTGCAGCCCGGCTGCCGGTCACCGTGCTGTTCGCGCGTTTTGCGTTACAGGGTTCCTGTGTAAAACGCAGAGTGCTTTTAGGTGAGTTTTTAAAAGGAGGGCGGGAACTGGCCTGGTGCAGCTCCACCTCCCAAACTTAAAGAGCATGTTTCCTGAGGAATCACAGCATCACTAAGGTTGGAAAAGACCTCTGAGATCGAATCCCACCTATCACCGAACACCACCACGTCAACCAGACCACGGCACTAAGTGCCACATCCAGCGTCTCCTTAAACACTTCCAGGGATGGTGATTCCACCACCTCCCTGGGCAGCCCATTCCAATGTCTAATCATTCTTTTGTGAAGAAATTCCTCCTAATGTCCAACCTAAACCTGCTCTGGTGCAGAGGACTGTGTCCTCTTGTGCTACTGCTGATTCCCTGGGAAAAGAGGCTGACCCCCACCTGGCTACACCCTTCTTTCAGGGAGTTGTAGAGAATGAGAAGGTCACCTCTGAGTCTCCTTTTCTCCTGGATAAACAGCCCCCAACTCTCAATCACTCGCCATAGGACTTGTGCTCCACACCCTTCACTAGCTTTGTTACCCTTTTCTGGACACCCTCCAGCACCTCAATATCCTTCTTGTACTGTGGGGGCCCTGAACTGGACACAGTAGTTGAGATGTGGCCTCACCAGTGCTGAGTACAGGGGGACAATCCCTGCCCTGGTCCTGCTGGCCACACTATTGCTGATACAGGCCAGGAAGCCTTCTTGGCCACCTGGGCACATGCTGACTCATGTTCAGCCACCAACACCCTCAGGTTCTTTTCCACCAGGCAGCTTCCCAGCTGCCCCCAGAGTGCGTACTTGTTTCTTATATCTATCTTCTTCTCCTGTTCCCTAGGGCTCCCAGCTGGTTAACCTTCTGAAGCTATGCCTTGATGCCTCAACTTTCCTCCAACTCTAATTAGATGTTTCTGACACATTAACCAGAGGCACACCCGTTTCTACTTTTTGGAAGTATCATGCGTCCTCTTACCCACAGCTAGCAAAAAATAGAGCTTTCTGCAGTTTTTCACTCTATACATATAGTCTAAGGATATTGTTCCACAGTGAACCTAACAGTGGGTTTTAGGAAGAGCTTCTGTACTGTGAAGGTGGTGGGACACTGGAACAGGTTGCCCAGAGAAGTTGTGGATGCCCCATCCCTGGAAGTGTTCAGGACCAGGTTGGATGGCGCTCCAAGCAACCTGGGCTGGTGGAAGGTGTCCCTGCCTGGGGCAGGGGGGGTTTCAACTGGATTATCTTTAATGTTCCTTCCAGCGCAAACCATATTATGATTCACCTTATTCCACCACAGCTTTAGCCACTGGAAGTTGTACAGCTGCACCTCGTAAAGTGACTTAGTCTCCATCTGAATCTGCCTCCTGTACTGCTGTGGAAGTGTCAGTGAAAGAAAGGCTTAGTGAAAGGTACCTGGGCTACAGTGAGGATAGCAGGAGCACTACAGCCTAGGTGATGTTTAAACTGATGGGAAACCACATCCTAAATTCTCATTTATGGAGGTTCTCACTAATTGTTTATAAATAGGTTTTTTTGTCTGCCTTCTGTCTGAAGTATCAATCAACTTCATTGAGGAAATAAGGGAAAAACAAGGAAAGATGAAGAAAAGCTGAAAAAAATATTTGGTGTTTTGACAAGTTATTAACAATATGACAAAAAACAATGTTCCACAAGATGGACTCTTTTTAGGAGGGTTTAACTGTTGGGAACAGATAAGGGAAATCTAGAATAGTGAGTTGTAAGGTGCTAAAATATTTGGCAATTTTATTCCTGAAAGTATTGAAATTAATACTACCAGGAAAACTAAACAGCTGACAGATTTTAAACAAGTTTTCTTCTGCAGTCCATGGCAGCAGATAACACTCTTTTCTCTGCTTCTCTTCTTATAGATCCCATTTTACCTGTTTGAAATCTTGAGTGTGAGCTGCAGTTGGCCCCTTTTCTGCTGTAGAGGCATGAGGAAAGAGGTCTACAATGCTGCCTTTTTCTGAGTGCCTCCCACCGGCAACTGTTTCAGCTGCTGTTTCTGCAGGAGAGAGAGTGAGAAGCTGTAAGCATCCGGGAAGTGCTGCTAGTGCTTCAGGGACTCCTGAACAGCCAAACTTGGGCACAGACAAGTGGTTTATGCTGTTGTTATCTTTCCATCTGACCTATTCAAAAGGCCCCAAAACTAATGTTAGCCACATGGCACTGAAAACGTTGAACCACCCTTCCTAAGTGACATCAGGGTTAAAGATAAGTGAAGTAATCACAGCCATTAATCACTACTCAATTAGCCCTGAAGAAAGAAGGCATCTCCTTACCATTCCTTTACTAAGTGCTAAATAATTCCATATTTCTACCAGCGCCTGTGGAGGGCTTTTACTGCATGCTATTAAAGACTGGAATTTCTTTTCGGAGAAAAAAGACTCACAAGTCAGAAGTACATTACATAAAATATGCATGGATACTATTTCAGTTTGCATTTGATAATAAGAAGCCTATAAGTACTGAGGTGAGTAAGGGCTGTCCAGGGCTGCAGGGTGCTGCTCTGTAGTGTGAGCTTCGCAGGTGAAACACGGGTGAGCACCCACTGCGGGGAGCCTTGCACCGTGCAGTGCTACTGCACCCTGGCTTTTGGAATTTGGTAGAGGAAACTCCTCATCTCTCTGTTAGATTGGAGGCTACAGGTTTATGGCAGTGCCTGAATGCGTGTTGTACGCAAACCTTTTATCCCCAAAGAAATGAGTCTTGTATTTCTCAGCATCACTCAAGGCTGCTAGCACTGGACAAGCTTGTGGGCCAAGTGAAGCAGGCCTTTACTGTAGGTAGGCAACAATTACAAGTCTGAAAGAAGTTAACCAAACCAAAGTAAAAATGTACACCACAAACACAGATTATTTTTTTAAGTAAGGTTCTTTCTTTTGCCTTTCTTTCCCCTCCTTCAGGCTTCCACATTTGTAACCGATATCCCAGGTGTCTGGATGAGGGTGCAAGCTGTACAGCAAGACCTGATCCTCTACTGCCACTCCCCAGAGAGATCCTAAGGCTGCTCTGAACCATAAGCCTGGTTGCCATAAAGTGTTAGTTTATAGATGAGTCGCTTCTGAATGTAGCTCACCACATGGCTGCACATTCGTGCTCAGCGTCAGCACTGGCAGCAGGGAGTGCTGGTTATGAGATAACAGGGATGTACTGGATTGACTCTCTTGTGTTGGCCCACACAAATGTACATCAGCCTGAAAGTCTGGTGGTGCGACTACCTCCATTGCTTTTCAGGTCTAGGCAACCCTCTCCAAGTTCTCTTTTCTTGTCTTAAATAATTTCTTTCTCTTTATTTCTATCTCCCCCCACTTCCTTTCCGTTCCTATTTTAGGTCTGGCTTCCTGGATTTTCTCCAATAAGATTGCAGCTTTGATGACTCACATTTCTTGGTTTGGTTTGGGGTTTTTACCAGTGCGTCCTTTGGGATGCTGAGTTCCCTTCCCTCTCACCTTCCCAGCAGGAAGTCTATTGTATGTAGCTTTAATTTCTTCCTTTTCAGAACAGATAGTACCCATTGTAAACTCCTGAGCTGACTTTGCCATATTTCACATTATGTATCATAAAATACTTGAGTTGGGAAACAATTTAGCTTATGAATGTGACCCTGTTTTTAGTGTTTTGCAGATGCCATAATTTTTTATTTAAACTTCTCAAGTCTCTTTGATTTTTTTAGTCACTTCAGTGTCACAGAAAGACTAGCACTTTTTTTTTCTTTTTAATAATGAGATCATAAAAACATTATAACAGCTGTACAGAGTCAGATCAAAGGTCTACCAACCCCCACTACCCACTAGTATCCTGCTTCCAAATGTAGCCAAAAGTAAATGCCTAGGGAGGGGAGTAGGGATAGAACAAGCATGTCTTTCCCCGAGTATTTGCCCAGCCTCTGTGCGTGAGAATGTAACAATCCTCCATTGATTTCCTACCCATAAATTTGTTCAGTCTTCCCCAGAGCCTTTAGAAAATTTTAGTATCCCCAATAGCAATGGCAAGGAATGCCAGAGCTTAATTAGTGTTACAGGAAAACACATCTCCTTTAATTCGCTTTGTATCTACTTTCTGTTTGCTTTTTGCACAGTTCTAGAAGAAGCAGTGGGCAATCCTCCCCTCCACGGTCATCCCCTCATTGAGCCCCCACCCCCCAGCTGAGGAAACTTAATTAATTTAATCTTTCCTCATAGGGGAATCAGCTCCTACCTTTGACCGTACTCTCATTGATCTTCTTTCAACTTCTTTTGCTTTCTTTTTGAGGTGGGACTCCCAGAGTATAGAGTGTGTTCAGGAAGCAGGTATGACATGGGCTTATGCAGAGGTGCCATGATGTTCCCCGCTTCCTTTTTTTTGTTCCTTAGCACTTCCCAGACTTTGGTGTCCTTTTTTGGCTGTCGCTGTGCATGGAGCTGACATTTCCACAGAACTGTCTGTCATAACTGCAGGATCTCACATCTGAGCAATAAAGGCCAGAGCTCTTAATTTTGCATTTGCTGTTGATTTTGCTTTCCTTGGTAAGCAGTGCTTTGTATCAATCTATGCTGAATTTCATGTGTTGCTGTTGTACTCACTCAGCCTTTTTAAGCTCCTGCAGCTACTTTTGCATCAGCAGTGAATGATTACTAGTTTTTTTACCCCTCTGCATACCACCTATTTCAGATCAGTTCAGTAAGTTCGCCAGTACAGGTCATACAGATTTCTGTGGTAGTTTTTTTCTGCTGTGAAAATTAACTGTTTGCTTCTACCTTCTGTTTCCTGTCTTTTACCTTTCATCACACATCTGCTTAGTTTGCCTAAAATCATTTGCTAAGAGGCTTTAGGGAACCCATGCACTAGATCAATTTATCACATGCTTGATGATAAGTATGATATGAGTTTACCAAATGTTCTGACCATTGCCCTGCAGATCATAATTATCTAGATACACACTACTTTTTATAATATGCTTTTTGCTTATTTCCCTTGAATAGATGTGAGGCTTAGTGGGCTTTAGTTTCCTGGATTTCAGTAGAACCTGTTCAAAACATTGTAATTCTGTTTGCTACTTGCCCTTCTTTAGCACCAGAGCAATTTCACGGAGGAGGTCACATACCACAATTAGAAGTTCACGTGTTTCACTAGCCTTCTCTAAAGCATCATTTGTCTTGTTGAAATTGCAGCATCTTCAAGAAGTTGGAAGCAACTTCCCTCATGAAAGCCTCAAAAGTGGTGTGGTGCAGGGAATTTCCCCAGATTTTTCACACTGAACTCAGGAGCAAAAAATGAATGCAATTATGTATCTTAATTTTCTCTGAACAGACTTCCTCATGGGGGTCAGATTCATGAATTTGAAAAGAGATATATTATTAGTTTTGATGACTAAACAGTGTTACTCTGACATGTAATCTCCCTTTTGCCCTTTTACAAGCCTTGAATGGTGATTTTGTGCCCTCAAGACAGTGTTCTCAGTTTGTCTTCATACCACTTGTGGGGATCTAATGCTCCTTGATGGTTCTGTTACTTTTGTTTTTAACAAGCATCTTCAGTTTTAGGTATCTGCCCTTTCTGAAGTTGAGTATGGCTGTGGTGGATATTTGGGGTTGCTGCTGCAAAGTTAATCTAAAAGTACAATGGTTGGTTTAGTGCCATAATCTAATCAGTTTATATGGCTAAAATTACCAGTAAAGCATAACTAAGCTTTATGCAAGAAAAACCCTCAAACCCTCTTCACTTGGTTACCTAAAAGAAGAGATAAAGTTGGTGTATTAAGGCAGGCAAACTAATTAATATTAATAATTTTGAATTAGTTCGTTTTTCCTCTGTTTACAAAGGTAATTCTGTGTGCTGTCTCAGGAGTACATCATTGTAACTATTTTATTGTTTAACAGAAGCATTCATTATCCTGAACTACTGCAGCAGAATGCCCAAAAATAGTTAAGGGAAATTTCAATCTGAGTCTTTGTTAGTGGTTGGGAACAGCATCTTTCTCTCAATGTTTAAATCTCTTCTATGTTATTCCACATAAACAACATATTACTGGAAGATAATATGTTTTATTTAATTGCTATATAATGGCTACTTATCTTACTGGCTTTTCTCACCCTTAAGTGGTGAGATGGATGAATTTGGGTGAGACAAAAGCATTGAAGTGGCAAGATGGGAGAAGAGCAACCTGCTTTTTAATGTTCTTGTCACAGTTGTATGACCCAGCTGTTTATTACTATCACTTGCAATCACTTCATTAATTAATGAGGCATAGGGGAAATAAGGCTTTTCTGTCGTATTTATACAGCCTTGGCAAATTGAGTGTCAAATCCACTTTTAAATAGGAAATATATCTTCATGTTCCTTAACAAGAGGCCGCCTCTGGCTCTTGGAGAACACAAGGCTGCTGAGCTGTTTGATTATTTTTACCAGAACTATTCTTAATATTGCCATCTTTCAGAACCTTTCTTACAATTGTGTCTTATTTCTTACAATATCCTAAAATCACACTCTACAGAATCAGGAAAAACAGCATGTACTTGTTGGGGCCCCTTCCCCCCTGTCATGTGGTCCTGGGAGAGGGGCCCTGGGGGGGAGGCACGGGGTTTCCCTGCCCCTGCTCAGCCTCGTTCCCCATTGGTTGTTTTGTGTTCCCCTGCGCGGGCAAGGACCCTCGGGTCTTGTGATTGCCGGAGTTCCTCGGCAGATCCCGGCCATGCAGCTGGAGAAATAAACATCTCTGAAACATCTATCAAGAATCGGTCCATATATATATTTCTTTTCCACAGGCCTCGTTCATTGATACGCGTGTTGCAGTTTCCACACTGTAAAAAATGGTGGATAATGCAAGCAGAACAATCCCTGATCCCTAAGGACAGCAATTTGTGAGTAAACTCTGGATTTCTCTTCTTGTTTTTGTTTTGCTGTTCCATCTCTAAATTATGGAGGAACCGTGGAAAGACTCTTGGGTCTCAGAGCCGCATATGGACATTTATCTTAAACTTGAAAAGATTCTTGAACAACGATTTGTAAATTTTAGCTTAATTCAAGCTCAAAAGGAACTGAAACACTTCCTTTCATGGTTGTTTAAGAACTTTTTCTATGTTTCTTGGGATTTGATTCTTACCAAAGACTTTTGGAAGACCGTTTGGACACAGTTAATTTCTGAGTCAAAATATGTGCTGATAGAAGAATATTTTCGTGAATATTATTTAATTACCGAGACTGTTGAGCAATGTCAGCTGTGTCCTGGTGAAGGGAAGCCTGCCTCAGGGACCGTGCAGCCTCGCCCATGTGGACCGAGCGCTCTTCGAGCAGCAGCGAGGCAATTCCCGTGCGCGGGCGGAGCGGCGCGAGCTGCAGTGTCGGCGGCAGAGCGAGGCGTGGCGGAGCAGCGCAACCCGGTGGTGCCCGCCCAGCCCCACACAGTGCATGGTGGAGCAAGCCCCGGGAACGCCCGACCGAGAGGGGCGGCGCGCACGAGCAGCTCCGGCAGCCCCGACATCCCCAGCAGCCCTGACAGCTCCAACGCAGGAACGAGCGAAAGCGAAAGAGAAAGCAAAAATGCAGCGAGACAGAAAAACAGCAGCCACTCGGAAAAAGGAAAAAATCACCATAGCTAAGGTTTTAGGAATAGTAAAATGGTATAATGTTAAACAAAATTATGGTTTTATAACAAGATGTGACAACCAAGAAGACACATTGGTTCATAGAACTGCTATTTAAAAGAATAACCCTGAAAAATACATCCCAAGCTTGGGAGATAGAGAGGTGGTAGAGTTCAAAATTGTACAAGGTAGAAAAGGGTTACAAGCAGCAGAGGTCACTGGGCCTGATGGTGTTTCTGTAAAAGGCCTGATGGTGTTTCTGTATGCTAAAAATCATAGTCATGTTAGACAATATCTCCATTATAAGCCCCCCTACAGTTTCCCTTTCCTAATCCCACCTTTCCCTTTTATCCTATATCCTATTACCCCCATTGTATTCCCAATCTGTTTTTTCACCCATGGTTTCCCTCACAAAACCATGCCTTTGCCGTTTGTTTCCCCAAAAATCCCTTTCCAATGCTGAGTGGGGGATGAAGAGGGGGAGGGAAGAAATTAAATATTTTTGTTTAGCGTTCCAACAGGTACAAATAGAAGAAACCCTCTCCTGGCTCAGTTTCCCCACAAAGCATTCCTGGAGAGTCCTGTCTCCCTTCTGTCAGCCCTAAGATGTTCCAGAGAATCTGTTTGGACATTTAAAGGCTCAGGAGGGTGGCTTGTTTTGTTTTGAAACTGTCCTTGTTATGTTTATCCAGTTGTTTTCAATGTTAAGTTTTAAATCTCTTTTTGTTAAAAATAAATGGGTGAAATGTTGGGTCCTTCCCCCTGCCGTGTAGTCCTGGGAGAGGGGCCCTCGGGGGGACACACGGGGTTTCCCTGCCCCTGGTCAGCCTCGTTCCCCATTGGTTGTTTTGTGTTCCCCTGCGCGGGCAAGGACACTCGGGTCCCGTGATTGCCGGAGTTCCTCGGCAGATCCCGGCCATGCGGCTGGAGAAATAAACATCTCTGAAACATCTATCAAGAATCAGTCCATAGATATTTCTTTCCACAGGCCTCGTTGTCTGATACATCGTGTTGCAGTTTCCCCGCTGTAACATGTACTCACTTTGCTTTTTTTAATATGAAATACCATGTGAACTATTATAATGAAATAGAAGTTGTAAAACTACGTTTTAGTATCTGGAATTGAATCTGGATATGATAAGTACAGAACTCTGGGTAAGAAAGAGGCAATCCCTTTAGAGTGCATATTTCTCACTTCTTCAACAGCTTGGAATGTTTCATATGATAAAATAAGAAAATCAAATAGGCATACATATTATTTTACCCATTGTATTCCTATTAAAACAGATAGAAATACATTTTTTTAAAAATTAAAAGATGTAGGAAAATGTAACTATCTTTGCTACAGTACCAATATATTAATTTTAATAGATGTAATTATACATAAGGTCTTCACCTAGGATGGCGCATAAGTCTTTCCTTCTATGAAATTTGCACAGACACAGGTACTTCTCAAATCTTTTATTGTAGAATTTTGTTTCCATGTTCTCTTGTTCTTAAAAGTTAGCAGGTTTTGTGAGTGTGTCTTTCTCTCAGCAGCTCAGATTTTCTCATACAGGGAGAGGTGAAACAGCACTATCTATAGCTGTGTTTTAACTTTACAATTACGTAGAACTTAGCAGCTCCTGCT
>NW_008239767.1:3957975-3959012 GCF_000691975.1 Corvus brachyrhynchos
CCCTCCTCCCCTGTCACTACTACAGGCTACTACGTGCTGCCACAAGCATCTACCTGGTGCAATAGAGAACATTTTAAAATTTTTCTTCCCCTTTAGTTTTCTAGCAAATCAGCCACCTGAGCTGACTTACATTGTGACCATCTAACCACTAGATTTAACAGAAAGGAAGTGGTGGGAACAAAAACTCTGGGCTGGGATATTGTTGAGCAGGGTGATGTCACCTGACAGCATCTAATACTCAGGCTGCTGTAAATACGATGTGAAATCTCATGCTTGATCTCTCCAAAATGCAGTGTAGCCCCTATTTTATTATGCTAAATGCAAGGATTCAACCATTAAAATAAACAATATTTGATGTTTAAGAAGTCTGTTTTTCTACAGTTTGCTGATATTTACTCTCATACTGTGAAGAAGAAATGATCTCTATCTAAAAACAATTAAATTAAAGGAACAATTTATATTCAGAGCAATAAAACTTATGACTGGTCCTACTAATGAACAACACAATTGTGATGCTCTGCCCTAGGATATGTAAGATTATTGTGTTCGATGTTTGAAGGTGGAAGTCTGTATTTGTAAAGAACAGAAAGAGGCAGGCAGCACAGTTAATCCTATAACCATGATAATATTCATTAAAACCCAAATAAGCCATTTCATCTGTGTAGGTAATTTTTTAATTTTAAGAGAAAGTGAACTAACACTGATAACTTCTTAGGAGGGAACTCATAACACTGCAAACTTTTACCATGTACCCAAGCACACATGCCTTGTCCTCGTGTTCTTGACTGGAGTGGGTAACAGATGTCCTGATACCAGAGAGGCTGCATCCCTCTGTCATGGAAGCGTTCATACAAGGTGGCTTCTGCTGAAGGCCTTCCTATGATCTAACCTGCTTTGCCTGGTCATGTTCTCTTGGATATTCACCAAAACTCAGAGGAACTCACCCAGGCTCTCAGGGCAACAGAGGGGAAGACCTGAGAGTTTCAGAACTTGCAGTCTCCCTCTGTGTGCTCAACAGCCAAGAGCAGAGTAAGACA
>NW_008239767.1:3959036-3974784 GCF_000691975.1 Corvus brachyrhynchos
GGAAAATAATGAGACACGCCTGCCACTCCTTGTCGGCACTGGGAACATGCTCTCCTTGGCTACAGAATATGCAGCTAATAGGCAGACAAGATTTCTTCATGCACTTCATGTGACGTGAAGCAATTGGTCTGCCAGAGGTAATGAGCACGCACTGTTTCTAAACACAGGGCCTTTTCAGATCAGAGAAATTGTGGTCCGAAGCTTGAGTTGGGGCCCTATTACAGACATGAATCCTCTGGTGCTCCTTAATCTCCAACTGCTGCCAGAGTCTCAGGGTGTAATCCCATCAGCATCCTTTGTGATCCCTAAGATAGGCCCTCTTGGGAGCCAGGAATGGATAATCAGGAAGTTCTCTATTTCTTCTCAAAAAAGCAGTTCTGGGGGAGTTTTCAGAGATGGCAGTAATCAGATCTGAGTGTATCCCTCCAGGGAATAGCAGTTGACTCTCAGCTTCCTCTGGAGTAACTCCTAGCTGGAAGCCTGTGGTGGTGTTGTGCAAGATACAAAAACATCTGGCCACTACCTGTTCTCAGGTGAGGCAAACAGCCCACTGCCCACGGGCAGCCTGGTGTTGCATAAAGGAATTTATGATGCCAGATGGGGCTGAAGAAGCTGCTGACTGGCCCTGGAAGCTGCATGCCCTGTGAAAACCATTAATACTTGCTGTAATGCAGCTGGACTGTTCTCACAGGAGCTGTCACAGTTGCCATAATTACCATGTGACCCTGGCTGGTGTCAGTTGCCCTGTTAATTGATATCTTTCATTTCTCTTGAAGATTCTTCAATTTATTGGCATGTTTAAGCAGTTTTTATGGACTGCAGTGTGAGTTTGCGACACAGCTTGATTGTAGGGTTTGTCTATTACATGCAAGTAAGGAATAAACTAAGATAGCTTTAGCATAATTAATACATATTATACTAGAAGTGTCATAGAGTTTGAAAATCTTACCCAGCCTACCAGACTGGTTGTAGGCAGAAGCAGACTAAGAGGTTATACCTGTCCTCTCCTTTTGGGAATCATGTGGGTCCAGCTCCATGAGTCCCTCTCCTGCTGTCCCCCTACTTTGAGTTACCATAGACCTTGCTAGGATCTGCAGTAACTTGATCTTACTTTATACCTGCATTTCTGCAACAAAGGCGGGACTTGCCTTGCAGGCACTGGGAGGGAACATCACGTAGAGAGGGAGCAGTGGCTCTTGCCCGTGTTTCTCCTCATGCTGCGTAGGATGGGGCCATGGGCCTGTGCAAAGCCAGGGATTGCTGAAGGTTGAAGCAGAAGAGCTGGTGAAAGAGAAATGTGCTGCAGGATACTGCGTGACAAAACAAGAGGCTGAAACCTTGTTTGAGCTAGTAAGCAATCGGTTTTGCAATGCTGATCAGGTGTGTACACCTGACCTGCAGCCAATCTGGAGATGCTTGGTACAGGAATGGATGCATTTTCCCCACTTTAGTGATTTTGAATGGAATGACCATTAAGCTCATTCCTCTGTAAACACAAGAGGGCACTCCCGCCTCACTCCTCAATGGTTCGCAGCACACGGAAGTTTTTAATGGAATGACCCAGATCTGCAGCGAATCCTTTGAACATGCTTTGATAACACAACACTATGCACTTCTAAGCATTCATAGACCATGCACTTACAGGCCATATTTAAGAAATGTGGTCTTGGTTTGATGCTTTCTCTAAATTAGCATGCATGAAGAAAAGACCGAATTTAATCCTGATCTCAATGAAGTAAAACCAAAATTTATATGTCCTTTTAACCGGAATCACACTGAAACTGGGGGACTATAGACTACTTGTTGGGATTTTGGGTACATTATCTCATGGAAACAAAGATTACCTCTTTTGTCTACAGTAAAAAATTCACTAAGAGGAACTACAGTGAGGGGTAATGAGATTTAAAGCTGTTACGCTTGCCAACATTCACATCTTAAAGCAGCATGTCGGTGATCCATTCGTACAGGCTTTTCTTGCCCACTCATTCTTGTCTGCCTAATGTGTTATGCTATCAGTGCTTTGCACACTCTAGTCAGTTACACAAGAAAAAATTTACTTTAAGCTTACTCAAGGGCCTCTCAGCTGTACAGGTCAGAGTCTCACTTGATCACTCAGAAAGATTTTAACAACTTTTAATATTGTGCAGTACAGTAGAAGAAAAGCTAGGCTTGTAAAGGAGAACTTTGTCCATTTTGAAATACAAATGAATTCCACAAATAATTACTCTTTAAAGGTAAATATAAATCTACAAACCCCGAAGTCCACTGTACCAATTATCTCAGTTTAAATGTTTACAGTTCCTTCATTTGGAAAGAGTTATTTGGTATTGTCTTAAGCTTTTCCATGGGGAAAACAAATTTAAACTGCACTTTTAGCCTCTTCACATTCTTTCTGCAAGGTGTTTTTCCATCCTATTCTGTGTAAATTGGATGCAGTTTTTATTGTCCCTTAATGGTCCCCTCCCTGTGAAGTCTATTCTAGCCTCTGTTTCCCATACAAGATGGAAAATGTCAGGCAGTGGAAGAAGGAGTGGTGTGGGAGGAGAGAAGCCTTCCAGTCCCCCGTGGGAGATGACAAATTTGTGTACATGAGTCTTGTCCAGATACCAGCTTGGTGATCTTCCCCTGCACTTCTCACCCCTTCTTCTTACCCTCATGCTTCTTTTGGTCATTACAAGCTTCACCACCAATTTCTTAAACAACTCTTCCTTTGGCCAGGAGGTCTGATGTCCCTCTTTCAGAACATTTTTGATTTGAGATGCTGAAAACAAGAAACAGAAGAAGGATCAGCACTATCTGGTACAGCACTCTGGGGGAAGATTTGAGGGACTAGAAGTGTGAAGTGCTAGGATAAGAATTATGTAGAGTGCTGGCATTAAAGGCATGTGGGTATGGGCTGTGGAGACTTGAATTGCATTTTATCTTCATGACACTACTTTTTTATTTTATGGCTCAGCAGACCCATAAGCTCATGCCTGACTGCTTCATAAAGTAGACTATTAAGTATGGTTTGAAAAGATTAAAACCAAAGTGTTTGTAAAGCAACTTCATAGAAAATTATTGAGTCTAACTGAATTTTCAGTTAGCAGTTGCCTCTTCAAAGAAATCTGGTTAAAAAAATGTGCATTTTGCCTGAAACAAATGAAGCCATGACAGATCCTTTTGGGTTAAGGTGCTCATTTCATTTTCAAGCATGATCTTCTCCTTAGAAATAGTAAATGATTTGTAAGTATGGATGTTTCTGAAATGATGGTCATAAAAGTTGACTTTTAGCTATGTTAATGAACAGAATTGAAGAGGCTGGCTGCTCTACAGAAGGCTTCCTCTGCAAGCACCAGGAAATTGCTCCCCCAAGAAGGGTCGATAGTGATTATTAAAACAGAAGAAATCAATTTGAAATGCTAGTGACTCTGTCATAGGTTTTTTCCTTTTCCTAGAAATGGTCCTATTCTTATGCATGACAAAGTTGGAACAGGAGGAGGAACTCATGAAAAGTAATATAATTTGAAAATATATTGTGACTATGAATTTGGCTATGAGAAATTCTTGTAATTAATGATGTAATTTACTACTTATAATTTTAATTTTCTATTCCTATTTATTTATAATTGAATTATGAGGCCTGTATATCCCAGCCTCCACTGCAGACAAACCCATTCCCCGGTCCTTTCCTCCTCTCTTAGGAGGTGCTCTGGCCAAAGGTGTGTCGGTGCAGTGATCAACTGATGGGTGTTACAACCACAAACGCTGTGTGGAAGCTTTTCTACCCTGTCTTTGAGCTGTATATGGAAAACTTTGCATTTTGTGCAGGCAGCTCCTGGTGCACAGGGCATGCTGCAGTGCACAGGGAGAATCCTGTGGCACTGCAGGCAGCATGGGGATGTGCTGAGGCCAGCGCTGTCTGGGGTTAGCCAGTCTTGGCCATGTAGGCTCAGTAACCTCCATTTGTCAACTACTCTTTAGCAATAAAGAGATAAACTTCTCTGTATGGTTAGACTTGAGTTTTGGATGCTTAAACAGTGCGGGAAACAATTGCCAAGGAGAGAACTTGTTAAAGGCCTTACACCAAAAATGTTTGTTTAAATCACATTCTCAAGTAAAGTGACAAAAATGGTTTGCTTATAGCATTGGTGGATGGTAGTTTTAAAAGGTCCTGAAGGTAGATCCTGACAGGGATAAGTCAAGATGTCCTGAATCTCATCCATGCTTGAAAACATGAGTCAAATTTAATTCCAGACTCTTGGATGACTGCCTGGTTGGAGAAACCTACCACAGTTAGTGACAGAACAACTGCCCTGATGGAAACCATCCAGCAGGAAAAAGAAGACTGAGACGGATTGCTTTGAAACAGTACACAGATAATGCAGAGTATTAGTGTACGTGACTGGCTGTACAGAAATTCAAGGAGTGATGCAAGGAGGAAAATCAGCAAGAAGAATTATGTGGGAGATCATGAAGCAATGGCTGTAGACAAAACCTGCCACAATAATTCTTGTTAATGAAATGTAAACTTGCTTCATGTTATTTGTGAGGTATGAGAATGGGACAGAAAGATAAGACACAGAAATGTTCCAGTTTACAGTTATAATAACTCAGCATCTACTGACATCAGAAGTCCTCCAACTGACTTTACTAGACCTTTCATCAAAGCTTATGTCACTGAGAAATACCAGAATGGAGACAGCAGAACAATTTGGGTGAGCATCTTAAAATTAAGACACAATGCTCTAGCCATCTGCTGCTGGCAATCACCAGCAAAGGAAAAGCTCCTGAAAAGCTCCTGAAATTCCAAAGAAAGCATCCCCAAAATGCTGCTGAGCAGAAATTTCTCTTGAAAAATAGGACTATGCAATGTCATGAGTGCAAAATCAGCATTCAGAAACAGAAATATAAAAGTGTTTGCATTGCTAAGTTGTATATTGGTGCAATGACCACAAAGCTGTGCCTTGTTTCACAGTCTCTTTGTGAAGCTGCAGTTTAAGAGTGAGGCTACGGCTTAAAATAATTTGGTCTCAACATCAAGGATGTACAATTTTGAGGCCTCTATACCATTATTCTAATGAGAGATCAAGTTGTTTAGTGGCATATTTAAACATTGGCTTCTAACGTTCATGGGCATGATCCATGGTATATCCAGCGTCCTTATGCAGTGCTCCAGAGATGAGCAAAGCAAGACACCCAACGCTGCAGTTTGGGCTATGATGGCTAGGGAGCAGGTAATGGCAGCTCAGAGTTATTAATTAACATGCCTGGACATGACACAATTATTAATCTGAGTGCATAATTTCTGTTTTGGCAAAACAACAGTAACCAGGGCACTATGAGAAGGAAAGGGTTGAGTCATCTGAGGGCAGTAACAGTCACAAGTTTGCATACATTTTGCCATTTTAGCCGAACATTTTTAAAGACTTTTTGAATGCCTGAATCAAAACAGAAAACCTGTAGTTTTGAATCCCTAATGTCAAAGAAATTAGTAATGTAGTGTTATTCAAACCCCCTCCCCCCACACACCTACTCCTTACTTCCTTAGATCTGTGCAAGGCACTGAGGATTCCCATAAGGAATTCAAATGTTCAGAGGTGCTTTGTTTGTGCTCAGTGAATGTGAAGGCAATGAGGATGAATCCACTCTGTGGTCCTGCAGGAGCACTGACTAGGAGACCAGAAACCTGCCCTTTGTGTCTGGCTGTAAATTCAAACATGATTAAAAGAACACTAATAGTGAATTTTTAGAAAGTAGAATTGCAAGTAAAATTTCCTGCTGTACACGAACAAAAGGATTTTTAGTAGTTCTCACACCTGTCATAAATTCATTGTCATTAATCTCAATGAATCTGTTCTGATTAACACTGAATGCAAATCTGACTCTCCTCTTTCATTCTGCCTCTCAGGAAGGGATTCCCTGTGGAGACACCCTGGCTTGCCCTAGAAGCCCCTGTGTGGCTGCAGACGGGTGGTGATCCCATCACAGTTGTTCTCTAAATGGTGGGAATTGCTGGATATGGTATCAGCAGGCATGGAGCAAGCGAGTTACTTCCAGAGAAGAAGTTAAATGCTGGTGATTTGATCTCTTCACTAGAGAAGGAAGATTTTTTTTTTTCCAGAGGAAGGGGGATAAAAACCAGGGTTAGGGATATACAGATCTAGGAATGAAAGCCTTGTCCTTGCAGTGCAGGATTGCTGTTCTCGGATAGCAGACCATGGTCTTTGTGTTGAATCTGCAAGGCAGTGTGACTGAGGTTTGTCAGACTTGCTCTGTCTGAGGTTTTCTTGACATGCCTGTGTCTTGGTTTCACTTAGTCAAGCTGTGACAGCAGTTTCTCTAACTGACCAGGTGTCTGTGGTTAATTTGTTTCGCTTTTGTTTGTCTTTGTGTGGTACAACCATGGTTCTGTATAGATATTTTAGCAGACAGTTATTCTATGTGTGGAATGAGATATTTATGGCTCTAACACAGTGATGTGGTGTAGAGAAATACAGCCCTGGAGTGATAGCATCGGCCTTCAGATATGGAAAATGGGACTCAGCACAGAGGAATGCATGCAAGGAATGATAAGAGATAGGGGCCTGTTCTGGCACTGGAAACCCCACGACTATGAACAATGCTATGGCTGCCAGATAAGGAAGTGCAGATCTGGACAAAACTAGTTGCAGGGTAACAAATAGCATAAATAAGCATAATTTTTTGCTCTGAAATGTCTGTCTGAGGTGCAGGGAGTCTCTCACAGTACTCTGAACTTCATCAGTGCAGAACTACCCTAGAAATGATAGGATAGCTGCACAGCCCACCTCCATGGACCTTCAGTCAGACAAGTGGAGTAGACCTCTGCAAGGAGGGAGCCCCATTTTCCTGTGACTGACAGACCTAGAGGAAAAATCTCAACATCTCAAGGTCACTTCACACTTTTCTGTGAAGATACGCAAAAATAAGGGCACGCTACCTTTAGCACTGGCGTAACACTGTAGGATGTAGCATAGTATTTATGCTTTTGTCACCAGAAGAACACAGCTGGTGTTCAGAAGTTGAAAAGAAAGCACTTAAAATAATATATATAAAAATATAATAATAAATTCACATTTATTCTGTATAAGTGTATGCATAGGTTTTCAAGATATAATGTATTGTTTCTTATATGATTCCATAGATTGTTTACAAAATACTCTGCAAACATCTTTTCCTATCAGTCCTTCAACATGTGTTTCAAAGGTTTTTTTGTAAATGAATATTCTGTTATTGCTCTTCCTGATTTCCTGCAGTGAAGGGGAAAGATGATGAAGTAGGGTTTATCTCTGACATCTCTGACAAGAGATTTACTCTGCCCATCTGAAAATGTCCAGTACCCATGAGCTACTGCTGCTGGCTGGTTTGTTAGTCCGTGTGATTTACAGCAGACCCGCTGTACCACAGTAACAAATGTGTGTTGTCCCTTTCAAGACCCGTTCTCTCATGCTGTTGATAAACAGTCTGCCTGGGTTGGACCATCATCCAAAAAAAGAGGAATGATACGTAAAACAAACCTCAGATCTTGATTTCTCATTTAATTGCATTTCATATTGCTCTAAGAGTGTCCTCTCACTGTAGTATTATCCTTAAATGGATGTTAGGAAAAGGCTGGCATATAGTTAATTTGTGTAGGTGGTTTTCTTTTCACAGATATATTACTGTCATGCCTGGCAGTGCAGCAATGTGTATTTGCTTCAAGCAAGCAGACCAACTTACTCTTGTGGTTGGCACAGGGGGAGATTCTTCATCACAGCCAGTGGAATGATTGAAGCCTTATTTTCTGCAAGTATCTACCTCGCAAAGACTTTTCCCTCTCTTTACAATAACTCCAGATCCCCCATGTTTGCTCCCAAAATTTCACTTTTTAACACTTTGTGAAGAAAATGGCACTCTTTTGGTTACTTAGTTGAGAGAGTTTAAAGAATGCCAAATATTAATACAGTAAATGATCTCAGAACCTGGAGAGAGCGTGGAAGATGGAAATTATTTGCTGTGCTAGAACTGCTTCCATTCTAGCCTACTGAAAGAACCTGCATCTTCTCACGCAGTATTTTGTGGAAGATTTTGAAGGGTGGTCATATTGCAGAATGGTAGGCACCAACGTCTTCTTAAAAGGAGAAGGTTGGATGAAATGTCTCAAATAAAGCTCAGCTCCATTTTTGTAATATGATGCTCTTACTCACATCAGCTTGAAAGCTTTCCAGCAAAGTCATGGATAAGCCTAAATTGATCACATTTTTACTATGCATGTTTTACAGTACCTGACATTGATTTGATATTATGGTTCTATTTTAGTGCTTTGTAAAATGAATGCCTTAACTCATTTTTCTCATCCCCACACTAATACAGTGTCCCTATTTGTAATCTGTAGAGGCAGCAGAGACATATTAAATACAATTTCAGAAATGCACCCATCAAATTATTATGCAGTCCTCGTGCATCATAAGAATATGATGTGATGTGAATAATGTGTCTTCCACACCAGATTTATGGGTTTGCATTCTTGTTACAGTTCTCTTTCTGTATTGTTTGTATTGTCTCAACCATTTGTAAATACTTAGGTATAAGTTATGCAGATGTCAACTGCCCTTTGTTACCATGGGATTACAAAAAGAAGTTCATTTCAGAATGCGCCATGGGCTCTAGAGTTATATTTAGATTCTTTGTTTACGTTTCAAGGTGATATATTTCTCTTCTCACATAGATGCGGGAGGGGGTCAGATTAGAACAGGTCTTCATTCCCAAATACAGGGACAGCATAAATAGCTGCAACTGATCCCAGTCTGCAGAGATCCAGGGAAAAGTCTGGAAAAATGATGTCTTATCCTTTGTGAATAATAACCAGGATGGCAAACACTTAAGCAAACTGGACATTCATAGGGCCTTTATATACTGAGGGAGCTGACTGATATCTGCACAGAGAAATAATTACTGGAATTAACTTTGTAACTTCCATTTTTAATGGTCAACACAGGTGATACTCATAAAATTTAGATCAGTGTAACTCCAGTTGATTTCCCTTGCCTGTACAAAGGACATCCAATCTATTCATTACGGTTTTCCTGGAACATCAGGCTTTCAGCTTATATGTTAAGGTACATCGAAAGAGGAATCACCTTACTTGAATATGGTAATTTACGGCAATTTGGAAACGAATTAATAGTGCATCAGATTTCCCTGCCTTGGGACCAGCAATATCCATCAGAGGGGTAGGGCAGGTGCCTGGGAAATGTCTCAGTGTGAGCCAGGTAAATTCTCATGTTGCTGTATCATATCAGAGCCCTGGGGTTCTCCAGCTTCCTCTCATTTTTCAGTCTCATCATTTGCAATCTACAGTAATGTTGCCACTGTTATCTTGGTAAAGTAGCTGTGGTTTGTACATCTTTGCAGGTATAGCAACCAGAATTGCTTGGGTTTGATTTTTTTTTTTTACATAATACTGCATTAAAGGATTAACAGGTTTCCTAACTGCATATAATAATTTATGACTAATACATTGTTTTAGCTTATGTGACAATATACCTCTTTGTGGTTTTCCAAAACCAGGAGACATGTAACATCTCTGATATAAATTCATAGCAGTAAACTTTCAGTAGGCATGAATTTTCCCCCAGATGCCCAGCCTTTTGAATTCTCTTTATTTCTTTGTGGTTTTCTACCTCCATTCACCTCAATACTTGTTCTTATGTGTTGTATTCCCACTCCATTAGTATTACAGAAGTCTAAAATGCTTTGATTTGCTATTTATCTTTTTAAATTAAACCAGATGGCCCTTATCACACATTTTACTCCTAAGATATATAATATTATTTGTTTGCTTTTGACATGGGTAGGCAGGCTTAGTAAGGGTGAAAAGGTCCAGGTAAGGGATATAGCCATTCTTTCAAATTTAAAGACAACTTTCAATAAAACAGAAAAATTAAAGGAATCTATAAAATTCCTGTTGCAAGAACAAAGGGCTGCAACAGTTAGCTTTTATTTCCCCCTAGGGATTCTTTTTGCAAAACCCTATCAATTGAGCATGGTGAGAAATAAAGTTTTGAAAAGCTCAGAATTGAACAGGTGTGAAGCGACAGAATTGACTCTGATGAGCAGAAATCCATTTCTAATCAAAAAACTCGTCCTGCTCTCCTTAAAGCAAATTACAAATGAGGAGTGCAGCTCCCTGTCTGAAAAACAGAACTCCACCTTTGATCTATGAAGATCTACCTCCTCATCTTGAAACTACAACACAGTTTTATTTTGTAGTACATTATTTTACGCCCTTGAAGCAAAATGGAACAAAGGGCAATTGTACAATGAGATTTCTCTCTGATTTATTGAAAGAACAGCGTGGCATTACTGTGGTAGTTTTGCTGCTTTAAAAAAAAATTGTTACAATTGGTTTTCAGCTCTTCATTCTCTTGCCTCTGTGTTGTCTCCTCTAGAGGGCAATTTAACACAAGCTATACATTTATGAGACTTTTAGGCTGGTAAGTGCTCTCTCAGTGATAAGAGAGGTTGAAGAATTTATTTCCATTTAAAAGGCCTGAACAAGCTAAAACTGGTTTGTGTGGCTGCCTGTCTGTAAAAGATTTGCAGGGGGCTGCTTAGGCTGTTAAGAGTGCAGAAAGGTGTCTGTGCTCCCAGGGTCACATTGGCCTTTTCCAGTCCTGTAGAAGGTCAAACACAGGTTTCTGAATGTCCTCATTTTCCAGAAGAGAGTCCTTTCAGCACAGGCCTGGGGACATCATCTGCCTTTTTTTCTGTATTGTTTCCCCCTGCTTCTTTCAAACTTGAAAAATGGAAGAAATGCATTACCAAGCATGAACAAGTCATTGATATTCATGCTGCTGCTGCTGAGCTACCTGCATGAGGGTCTTAAGGGCATCCTGAGCTCATGGCTGCGCCACTGGGTGGGTGCTCCAGATGCTCAGGGACTCATTTCTCCTTCTCTAGGTTGCCACCTGCCTGCCCTTGGAAAGCTATGTCATCTTTGTGCCTCAGTTTCCATGAGCAAAAAGAGGACAACAAAAAGCTGCATCTGATTAAAATGGTGTTTCGTAGGGCTCACCAGGTTTCTTGTAAGAGAAGTTCTGTAGAGACCATTGTCATGGACCCTACAAGAGCAGGAGACGCCAATCCTCTTAATGGAAGAAAATCCATAAATATCAGACAAGTTGATAACCCTGCTCTCAGAAACAATTTGCAGAAGAAGCATTAATAACCTTGTAGTGTCGCTATGTTAACTGGGTTCAGCCCTGTTTTTCTTATCTTTTTAACCATGAGTGGTTTTCATTTCCATACTCTTTAACCTAAGGTGTCTTGTATGTCTGAAGGGGTAATATACTTTTCTTATCCGATAAAAGATGTAAAATTAAAAGTAGGGGATGAGGGCCTGCTTCTTTCATTGTCTGAGCATAACTGCCATAGAATTCTACCTGTTTTTCTTGTGCCTAGAATGAATCCCAGCAATAGCAGTGCTAATCAATAATTGATCAAGAGGCCTATTAGTAATTAGTTGTAAAATGCAGCTGGGAAAAATGAGAGGAAAGGCAAAGTGCATTGCTTGAAACAGAGAAACTTAAAGCCAAAGGAGTTCCTGGTGTTAGTATATTAAGCTTGGTTCACTGGAAGGCTGATGCTCAGCATGACTGATGGGTTGACTACATGGGCCTGCACAGCATAAATGCACATCAGGCGTGTCATACAAAATGCTAGACTCAAATAGAAGCTTTTATTTACACACTAGGTGAAGAACTAACTTTTCACATACTAATTTTGTTCACTTTAACTGTTTCCTTTGAAGACATTATGCAGTCTATGAGGAAAATAATCTTTCAGAAAGACTTCCATGTTGGTATGTATTAGAGAGTGATGCCTTTCAGAGGTTTACTGAATTATTAGTGCAGGTCAAACAGGAACTTCAGACTCAGGAGTGCTGGGACCTGAATCTGTCTGTCACAGAGGCCCCTTACTGTAGAATGAGTTTTTGTGAGGTGGCTCCAAGAACAGTAGACTGGAGCTCATCAGGCAGAGGATGTGGTGGAGATGAAGAAAAAATGCAATGTCTTGAGCAAATCTTTAACTTTTTAAACTGTGTTCAAGGTCTCCAGTGCAATTAAGATAAACTGGGATTTGTTTAATTTGTAACAGCTACCTTCATCTGCATAAATCTCTCCTCTTCAGGGCTGTTCCTTTTGGTTACTCTGGTTCTTCTAGCTGCTATATGAGGGATCAAGTCAAGATTTCTTAAATTGAGAGACTTTCATGACGCCAGCAGTGTTACTGTGGCTTTTTCAAAATGTTTTTGAAACCCTGCTTTTAGAATATGTTGTAATAATACAAGGGTCTTTAAAAAGCCCCCTCTTCTCGTGCAGTCAGTAATTGACAGAGGTACAGGAAAGTTTTTCATCGCTGAAATAGGAATGACCAAACTGACTGGCAAACTGGCACTTTGGAACAATGCCAGCTTCCAAAACCCAGGCACAGCAGCATGAATTATGAAGATGTTTTTTGACTTTGAGCTCTTTGGCTTTTAATTAAATACCTCATACCAGGAATAACCAGTTTACAAGAACTGTCATATTAAAATCAATCTACCAAGCTGTATAATTTGCTATATTGGATTGGATGGCCGATCTAGCTTTGGCATTGGTGAACACTTGATGCTGCAGTGGAGAGAGATCTTCGGTAATGCTGTTTGAATATAGTTCTTTATTTTGGAAATTATGATTTTTCCCTGGTCTTCACAACCGACTTACAGCCTTGAAAGAGGAAGCTGGATTTTCTCCTTTTGTTTTAATTCCTATGCCTAAAAGCCTGGCAGATACTCTGGTCCTGAAAATTCTCCATTGCAGTCATGTGGACATTGATGGGAATTTGGCATAGTGGTTTTCCCAAAACTCATGGTTGGTTTATTTTACATATAATGTTGTGGGTTTTTCACATCAATTTCCCATGGAGTATTAAGGTTTCTCTTCTCTCAGATTGCTCTAAAGGTGCACCATAGACTTGAATTCAATGTCAAACATGTAGCAAAATACATAGTTAGCTGTAGCCTTGCCTGTCTGAATGCAAATGTTGCATGGGCTTAATAGTATGAATTTCCACTTGAATATCAGCAGAAAAAAAGTCTGTGAGTTTCACAATGTGTCAGTTTGCAAACATTGCTATGTTAAATGAAACTGGGCTTTCTTTTTTTTTTAGAACACAGCAAGAATTCAGAGTTGCAGAGCTACTTTTCTCTAACAATAGACTTGTATTCTTAGAAATAAAACTGAGTAAATTTTAAGCCTGACTCAATAAAAGTGTCCAGACTTCTACACAGCAGACAATCTGTGCAACACCATTGTGAACTTTCAAAAATTTTGCTATGTTTGTGGTCTTCAGCAGACTCTTACTAGGTTTTATGAGACAGTTTTCTCTCAAATTAGCTACTGTGGCACGTGCCTGGCTTCAATACGCCAGTCTATTGCTCCACAGATGGGGAAACATAGTACCTCCTGTCAGTTCATAGCCTGCAGCTCTTCTAGGGGGCATTGCTTGGGGTGCCTGGGTCACAGACACTTTGCTTTTTTCTTTTTTTTAAATGAGTAGGGGGGAAAAAACCCCATCATTGTGTTGATGTCCTTGAAGAGAAACTATTGACATGTTTTTATGTGAGTCACTATGGCACTTGTGTGAAGCGACACAATTCTACTGAATTCAAATGAGTTTAATAATTAGCAATTTAATGGGGAGCATTTTAACAGTGATATGCTCCATAAATGCTTGCAGCATTTTAACAGGGTTATGTGCCGTAAATGCTTGATTTTATATTTAATTACTTTATAACTTGTAAAATACCAGAATTCCAGGACTTGGAGTTAAAAATTGTCACCTTAGTGTGTGTGCGCCCTATTGTATATATGGCATCCATGATTTATCCAAGATAATACAGTATACATTTGCATGCACACATGGCCTATAATTGTCTTATCCCTTGATTAAATAATGGCAGTTTTTCCCAGTTCTCTAAGTAAATTGATACGTCCTTTTTGAAGTACCCTGACTAACGTCTGTGTCCAGCACTATTTGCGTATTTAAAAATAGAATCTTTCTAGGTCAAATGTGACTTTTGAGACAACATATCTGTTTATCGTAATAACTGTGAATCCCTTGGTTTTTCTGCTGCAAAGCCAGATATCAAATCTGAAGGTGTCAATTCAATAATTTATTGATATTCACTGAAGCATTCTGGTCTGTGCTTTGCTTAAAGCAGGACTAATTTTGGAGGCAGAGTAATCTCCACATTTAAGCTGAGCAACGATGTTAGCTGCAATTTGATACATTCACATTCTGTTATACTTTTCTATACAAAATTACCTTTGGCCTCAGATCAAAATATGAGATAGATAAGCAAAATGTTTAAGTGCCCTGCTGCTTTAGTGCCTAAAAAGCACAGCCACTGCTAACATAACACCGTTGACCTCAGTGGGGTGACAGCATTTTACTGGTCAGATGAGGCAAACTATTTGGGCTACTTTGGGTATTCCTTGGATCTAGAGGGAAAAGATCCCAGTTTTCAATATTCTGTCATATGTGCTGTCATTTTCAAATATTCTGTCATTGCCTGATAAAAATAGCACCTACGGTTTGGTACCTCTGAAGCATGAATGCAGAACCTGCAAATTGATGAAAGAGCCTGACTTTGTGAAGAGATGACATGCTAAAAGTAAGTGGGAATGCAAGAACAAATATCCTTAAAGCAATACTTGGTGGATTATATAGTTTTTCATCTTCCTTGAACTAAATGCCTAGCATCTGAAAGGATGTGGATGTGCCTTTCATTTTCTGGTTCTCCAAGTAAACAGCTGGTTTAAACCTTCAGATTCTGAATGCTGCTGAAGGTGTCCTGTGCCAGTAGGAAAATGCCACCATGCAGAACAATCTCTTCCCATGTTGCCAGGAGCATCTTGAAGGGGATGGGCTGGGGATTTGTGGCTCAGATGGAAGCAGTGAAGTGTTGGGAGGAGCAATTGGTGATGTGTAAACAAGGATCAATGCAACTATAGTCAGGGCTGGAATGTAAGGTCCTGAATATATATATATGTGTATATGTAGATATATTATATGTGCATGTATATATATATATATTTATATCTATATGCTATATATATGTAGCTAAGAGCTACACTATTAGATATAGTTGCACTATTAGATAAAGTTGCCCACCAGTTACCCAAGTTGCCCAGACTCTGCCTTTCATCACTGAACAGCACAGCTTTTTTTTAGTACTTTTGGATATTTTAAGTCAACATATCTTTGACATGCAGGGGAAAAATAATTCTGCAAACAACAGATGATTACTTTTCTTTGAAAAGCTCTGATGCCTTTATAATTTGAGGTTAAGGCATCACATCAGCACCCTTTATGCCAGGTGTGAACTTTGCATTTTGTCATTAATATGTGTTCAGCTTTGATTAAGTTTTCACCATTTGCTTCTGCATATTAAATGTTAATCACAGCTTAGACTTCCACAAATCTCTGCAGTTTCCATGTACACTAAGCAGTGCAGCTGTCTTGCCTCTTTCCCCTCCTAGCCCCCCAGAGAGTGATAGAAAAGGGGAGGAGAACTGCCTTTCCTGCATCCTTACAGTTCCCCAGGTGCTTTTTTTTTTTCTGCAGTGTGCATAGGGAAGCTGCCTTATTTGAAGCAGAGTCAAGAAATGCTTGGCTTTGGGAAAAGGGGGAAAAGAGGGGAGCAGGGATGATTTCAGAGAAA
>NW_008239767.1:3974830-3999614 GCF_000691975.1 Corvus brachyrhynchos
AAATATATTATTGGGATTTGAAGAAGAGAGGAGAGAGAGGAACCAGGAACCAGTAATGAAAAACAGTGAGTGGAGAGGAAGGAGAAGAGGAGGTGGATCTTAAGAGGAACTGCAGTGTGGAGAGTAGAACTTAATCCTGGAAGGGAACAGCAGCTTTCTGAGGGTATTGAAACCTGGGGCAACATTCAGTGGCAAGTAATGATGCCTAATTTGGCTATCTACATAGATATGTGTAGCCCCTTATACAGGTAACAGATTTTTAAGCCTTTATTATAATCAACCTCACAGATCCTTCTGTCACAGCAGCTGGGACCACACACCAGGCACTCATACAGCTTTCAATGCCTGTGAGAGAGAGAGCTGAACCTACCTTTGGTTGGGACAGTCTTGCGTCAGCTTGTTAAATTCCTCTAAGAACTACATGATGTAGCTACTTCTAACTGCAGAAACTGACCCTGGGTGTCCTCTCCAGTCCAACAAGCTTGAATTCTTGAGCCAAAGTATTAAAAATATCTTTAATTGTCAACAGCTCTTCATTACCTTTATGCAGTTGCTTATAGGAAATACATTTTCCCTCTGTCTTGATCAGTGTATGTCTTTACATCTGACCCATAGCAGTCCAATACAGCCTCGTGGTATGTCCTAAAAATGGGATAGGTGTTTGTGGTGTGTCAGAATGGTAAAAGGACAAGGAAGAGAGAAACTTTTAGAGATTCCTGTTGTGTAGATAGTCAATGAAAATTTCTGTCCCAGAAGTACAAGACTAAGTAAAGTATTTAATAACAGCAATTAGCAGTTTAGGCTAGAGAATGTACTGTGTTTATGTAAGCACATATATTCTCCAGACTTTCAAAAGAATATCTAATTTCCTTAATGATTCCTCTAGATTAGCATGTACAAACCCCTGGCTATCAGTGAAATCAAGTGTGATACAACTATTGTTGGGTTTGGATGCTAACTTGTATCAAAACTGAATTTAATTTTTCTTTGTTACTTTACCATAGGTTTTCTGTAGCTTTTTTTAATAAGAAAAAAGCAGATACTGATCTAATGTGCACATCCATATAGATTGTAGTTTAAAGGTTATCAGAGCTGTACCTAAATTACCAAAATAATTTGAAGCCAGTTGTTGGGGTCCCTCCCCTGCCATGTAGCCCTGGGAGAGGGGCCCTGAGGGCACAGACACGGGGATTCCCTGCCCCTGCTCAGCCTCGTTCCCATTGGTTGGTTTGTGTTCCCTGCGCGGGCAGAAGGACCCTTGGTCCCGTGACTGGAACAGTTCCTCGGCAGAGCTCCGGCCATGCGGCTGGAGAAATAAACATCTCTGAAACAGCTATCAAGAATCTGTCTGTCCATATATATTTCCTTTCCACGGGACTCCTGGTTTGATATATGCATGTTGCAGGATCCCCACTGCAACAAACCAACACAATCCTTATTGGGCTGATACCCAGTTACTGCTTGATGCTCTACCTGAATCAGAAAAGCAATTAGTTATAAAGACACCTGTGAATATGGCTGAAGATGATTGCAGGATAACACAGGAGGATGTTAAAAAGGTACTTCCTCTTCAGGATCCAGAGTGGGGCCCTAATGAGCCAGATGAAATGGCACAGTTAAAAAGGTACTGGGGATTCATAATAAAAGGGCTAGAAAGAGCAATCCCTAAAGCCATAGACTGCTCAGCCCCGTATGCTATGAAGCTGGGTCCCTCTCAAACACCTTCTGAATTTTTAGACAACTTGCGAGATGCGATGCGTTGCCATGCCACCTCGGATCCTGGACCGGAAGAAGGAGTGCAGCAATTGGTAAATTTATTTTTAGGACAATCCACAGGAGACATCCGGCAGAAGCTTCAGAAGATGCAAGGTCCAACAACCCGGAATCTAGAGACTTTGCTTAGTGTGGCACGGAGCATTTATAGCAATTGGGGAGAGGGAATGCAAAAATTAATAAGGGTGGTAAAAGAAGAAAAAATAAAGGAAGACGTGGGCAAGGTCCACCAAGACAAGGACCACCCCGACTAGGAAGGGACCAGTGTGCCTTGTACAAAACCTGGGCATTGGAAAAACCAGTGCCCAGAAAAGAGAAAGGGTGATGGAAAAGAAATACGACCAGAGAGGTGCGGGGGTGGTTGCTCATATCCAAGACTGGGCGCTACCCTAGGGGACCCTCTGGTTATAGTTAAACTAGGGAACGAAGAAAAGAAAGTGGAATTTTTAGTAGATACAGAAGCAACATACTCAGTGTTGAATAAAGCTTTGATACCCATATCAAGGGGTTATTTTGTAGTGACAGGGTCAACTGGCCAATCTGGAAAGGCATACTTTTGTAAACCACTGAAATATAAATTGAGAAAACAGTGGGGAATTCACCAATTTTTATATATGCCTAACGCTCCATCTGCACTTTTGGGCAGAGATCTGCTAGAGCAGCTGGAGGCAAAAATAATATTTAAAAATGGGGAAATCAGTTTGGAAGTAAAAGACCAACAATATCTAGAGTTGCTGAGCCTAATGCTAATAACCAAAGAAACGGAAATAGCGAATGAAGAAGAAATGATTAAGAAGATAATGGATCAAGTATTCCCTGGAGTGTGAGCCTCTGGTACCCCAGGGAGGGCAAAGAATGCCCTGCCAATTCAAATCAAGCTTAAAGAAGGGAAACGGCCTGTAAGGGCCAAGCAATTTCCCTTGAAAAGGGAAGACAGAGAAGGGATCAGGCCAATTATTGAGAACTTTTTGCAAATTGGATTGTTAAGGGAGTGTCAATCTGATTTTAAGACTCCAACTTTACCCGTGAAGAAACCTGATGGGTCATACAGGTTAGTACAAGATTTGAGAGCAGTCAATAAAGTGACGGAGGATTTATACCCAGTGGTTGCTAACCTTACACCTCATGAACTCGTTTAACACCTGAACTAACCTGGTTTACCGTTTTAGATTTGAAGGATGCTTTCTTTTGCCTCCCTCTCCATGAAGCCAGCCAGAAAATTTTTGCACTTGAGTGGGAGAAGCCCAAGAGTGGACGCAAAACTCAACTCACACGGTGTGTATTACCCCAAGGGTACAAGAACTCTCCTACTATATTTGGAGAACAGCTTGCAAAGGAGCTAGAATCCTGGGAACCCCCGCCGGGAGAAGGACAGCTGCTTCAGTATGTGGATGACCTTTTGGTAGGCACCCAGACCCAAGAGGCATGTATGAACTGGACGGTAAGCCTCTTCAACTTTCTGGGCTTGCAAGGGTATCGGGTGTCCCAAAAGAAGGCGCAGATGGTAAAGCAAACAGTTATTTACCTGGGCTATGAAATAAGTGCTGGACAAAGAACCTTTGGATGAGAGTGCAAAGCTGGAGAAATAAACATCTCTGAAACAGCTATCAAGAATCTGTCTGTCCATATATATTTCCTTTCCACGGGACTCCTGGTTTGATATATGCGTGTTGCAGGATCCCCACTGCAACAGCCAGTCACCTGGGTATCTTGCTGTTTACTGATCGAAGGGGCAACTCTAAATTTGAGATTTTTCTAAAACAAGGAATTTATTTGAGACACTCCCTCTCAAGTTACCTGCCAAGCTCTGAGAAGGCATCATTGTCTGAATTCCCTGAGTTTTCTAATGCTTAGTGTTGCTACAGAAACAGTGGATGATTTCATTACCCAGGCTGTGTTTTGGATTGAACCCTTCAACAGCACTCAGAGTGTTCTAGGAAAAGACAATATTTTGTGACAATTTTCTGGGGGGAAAATGTTAAATGACTTTTTTTACATGTTAGTGTTTGTATACTACCTGTGTTTGTCCTGACAGAAGGATTAATGAGAGGGTAAAATAGGGAAATACTTTGATACCTACTTCGACATACAGGTTTTTCTTGGTCCTTTTGGGGTTTTCTTGATCATTCATTTCTATACAGGCAGCTTAGAAATGCTTTAAGTCCAAATCTCGAGAAATGCTTAGTGCAATGAAAGGAGTGGATACCATCTGTACGAGGAGGCTGGGCTTGTCATGGGTATGTATTAGAATATTTCTGTCTTGCCCCTATGCTGGATGTGTCAGCTGGAGTCCCCAGGACACATATAGGGGATCTTTGGCTAAGGCATTGAGGTGAGAGGTAGAAGAAAATGCAGAAAGATTGTGGGTGGAATAAGCCAGGAAATAAACCAGGAGCTGCCAGAGAAGTTCCACAGCTCATTCTCAGTGCAAATCTCTCCTTGCTGAACTCAACCTAAATTTTTCAGCTCTTCAGTTAGAAATACAGCTGTTCTGCATCCACTGCTCTGCTGCTTGAGTTCTTAAAGGTGCCCATTACACTCTCTTCAGTCATCTCTTCTCTAAGCAGAAGGATCTGCATGTG
Source organism: Corvus brachyrhynchos (assembly GCF_000691975.1). NCBI lineage: Eukaryota > Metazoa > Chordata > Aves > Passeriformes > Corvidae > Corvus > Corvus brachyrhynchos. Next base: position 3,979,186 of record NW_008239767.1, read on the forward strand.
TTCAGTTTTCTTATCTAGAAGGACAGTCATCCCTTGATCATTCACTATTCATATTTTCAGTTCAGTAGAGCAACACAAATTACAATAAAGAAGACATGGATGCAAAAGACTTTCATAGTGGCTTTGTTTTGTTCTTTGTTCATATTCTAACAGTAATTAGACACCTAATTTATACCAAAAATTGTTTGTGGAAATAATGTTTTAATAATACCCACTATAACTGTGAGATTTTCTTCGTAAGAGATTATAGTCAAATAAGGGCCCATCCCTTTGACTATAAAGCTGGGTTTGTTTAAGATACTCTTAATACATCTACTGAATTTCACCTGCCCATTTTTATCATTCTACAAGGTCCTTCTACAGTTTTTTAACTATCCTGAAAGCTTACCACCAGCTAATTCTTTAATTTTTTTTTCATCCTCTTCTCAAGATCATTTAGGGAGATATTGAACAATACAGTCCAGAGCAGAGATCCCTGTGGTGCTTCATTTAGAATCCCTCTCACTATGAAAATTGCTCATTTCAACCACGTTCCCTCTCTTTAACCAATTCTCCATTTATGTGACAAAGTTTCTTCTTATCCAACAGCAATTTTGTTTACTTGAGTCAACAAACACTTATTGGGGAGAAACTTGTTAGCTAATTATTAAATAATTTTCCATGCATCTCTCTCTTTGGATGTTGGCAACATTTTTAATTTTCAGAAGCATTCATCTGTCTCTCTCTGCCTTGTTAGTGCTTTCTCAGTTCTCACTTTCAAATGCCTTATATTCATAGGCCTTAGAATGATCCTCATAAATCTTTGGAGTTGTTGGGAGCCAGACAGATTTCTCTCTTCATCAAGCTATTAATAGCAGTGAAAAACATACACTGTCCATCTTGCAGATATTTATGCCTATTAACTGCTAGAATCCCTTGCTCTTTTCATCAGTATGGAAGCATGTCCTTGGACTTACTTTCACTGAAGTCTCAGAACTGCTGTTGGTTTCTCAGTTCCAAATTTGCTACCCCTCTTACAATATTTGATGCAGATTGCTTCCATTTGCCATATTCCAAAGATCAATATCCAGTGATGTTACCACTGAGACTGACCCATTTCCTATAAACACATCCAGAAGTAAGGAATTTTAAGTGCCTGTCTCTGATTTAATTTAACTAAGATTAGATTTCACACATACATGTCATTTTCATATCCTCTTTTTAAAAACTCAGACATATAGTTAACCCTAACCGGTTTAACATGGATTTCAAATATCTCTAAGACAGAGCAGCTGAATCTGGGATGAGAGGAGTGAGTAGGAGGTTACTACTTCCCTGGGGAGCAGTGAGATATGCTTGTGGAGAGAACAACCCAAGACAAGAATTCTTTCAGGAAAAGGAAAGGAAGGAAGTGCAGAGGCTGAGGCTGTGACAGATGCAAGAGTACCTGGGACTAAAGGACCAAGGCACCGATGCTGATTAGGCAATTTGGATATAGATACCCTGCTTCTGGGAAGTGGAAGAGCATTTTGCCTTGTGGATGTGATCTGTACTGTACTAATTGCCTTCGAGAGCAGAAAGAGGTCCATGCCTGCCCTACTTAATACTCCAGGTGTTGCCTGTCTCAGTGGCGAAAGAATGAGAAAACGCCTTAATTTGGGCAGTTTTCTGCAATTCAGAAAATCCCTGAATTGACTTAAAAAAACATAGGCTTACCCTGAAAGGGCATAGTGGATGGGGGAAAGAGGATTTTATAACCTTTTCTACTTATATTCAGCCTGACTCAGGACTATGGGTTTTCTCTGCAGAAGAAGTTGAGAGTATGCATTTATACTCCAATGAAACCTGATTTTCCCAAGCTTAAAATCTTTGTACTCTCATTCAGAGAGTTTTTTTTGGCAATATATGCTTCAAAGCTCTGTCTAGCTTGCACTCCTGATGCAAGAAGTTATGCATCCATTTAAACATCTGAGTTTCTCTCTACAGCATTGCTTTCTGCATAATCAGCTTGGTCTGTGTTTGCAGCTTCTTTTTCAATGACAGCATTTCAAGCTTTCATTTTCTTAGTCTAGATTTTAATTAATTGAACTCTGAGTATTTTTACACCAATATGGGATTTGCAGTTTTTTGCTGCATATGCAGATATGCGCTGTTCTGCACCATAATTGTTTTGATATGAATATGAATTACACAGCAATTGACCTTGGGCTCTGCTTAGTCTGTGCTGATTACCAGGCCCATGTTTTGTCCTCTGTATAAATAGCAAATCACATCACTTCTTATCTTTGTACCAAAATATGCTTTCCCTGGGGACCCATTTCCATTGATTCCGATAGTCATGATACTTTTCACCTTTCTGTGCTACTTACATGCCCTTTGCTCTCCTCGTAGGTTGTGCAGTGACCTCCAGTGCCTTCCAGCTTGCTCCTTCTATGTTATCTGCATGCCTTCTGCTTTCTGTGACATGCTATTGCTTCAAAATTTGTCAGCTCTGAAACCTTTTTTGCATAACTCCCCTCTCCCAGAGCTTCTGATTCAGCAGATTTCACTTATCACAGAGACCAGTTTGGAGGTGTGTGATTTAGAGACATGGAATGAGACTGAAAGTAGAGAGCTAAGGGATCTACGCTGGCCTTAGGTGTCATCTGTGCCCTCCTGAAGTTCAACTGCTCTTGCAGCCCAAAGGTGACACCAAAGGAGAACGATAGCCTTTCCAAAGTGACCCTTGGAGCTGCTCCAGTGAGTGCTGATACCACACGTAGGCTGTGTGTGCAGGACAGTCCTTGGGAGTGCTGAGTGTTCTACTGGGAGGCCAAAGGGGCACTTGGCACCTCGCGCTGCGTGTTACTGATGGAGGGAGATGGTGACTCTCATCCACCTGACACCAAAAGCATAGTGTGCCACTCCCCAAACCACCAACACTAGCAACAAAAGGAGGCACAGAGGCAACTACCAGGGCAAACAAAGGAGCAATCCATACCATCCCAGCTGGAGCTGAGCGCGTCCCCTCCTCTGCTGGCTCACAGCTGCCTGGCCAGCCGTGCCACTGTCTCATAGGTGCCAGGTTGTTTACTGCTGTTCCTTTGGCAAGCTCAAGTCCCAAACAGATGGATGCTTATGACCTAGACCATACTATTGCAGCAAAGCTGGTCACCTGAAAGGCTGTGCCAGGACATGGACAAGTGCAGTGCACAGAAGGGAGCTGCAGCTGAAGGGGTACTATAGCCAAGTAGGATGAAGCTGCAGCCCCAACTGTTTCATCCCTCCTGTGGTTTGCAGGGGCTGCTTTCTATGATAGCAGCTGATAAATTCTTCAGTGTCAGTCCAACATAAATCCCTTCTGAGCTGAGCTGAGTTTTGAAAAATTTGTGATCAGAGCTGAGATTAGCTTGCTGTGACTGTGTGTATCTGTTGTGGTGCTTTTCCTTTGCTTTGGATGGAATTACGTGACCCTACAGCAAAATTTTGTGGATGAAATTCTGTGCTCTGCTGAAACTTTGTACACTCATGTTTATTCATTTAAAATTTGTCTTCTCAAAAGTAATTTTCTTCTAAAATTCTTAATGTATCCTGATAGCTGTTGGGAATTTAATGCTGTCATTTTCCTTGGCTTGCTGTGAGGGTTGTGTGTCACCTATAATTTATACAATATGGTACTTAAAAGGTCTAAGTGCTGTTTCATTATTACAGGGAGCTTTGAGAAATAACACAGCTGAGAAAATTAGCTGTAGATAACCCCTAGAGATTTATGCATCTCAAGGATTTTGTGATCTCCTTTTGATGAGATTCATTAATAGTGTTGCATGTTTAGTTATACCTCCAGCTCTGCCTGCCAATCCTGAACTGCGATATCAGAGAAAAGTTGCAGTGCTTAGAGCCTAGTGTTGCTGGAAAAGTCAATGAATCCCATCCTGCACAGGCCAAGCCTGCTCAAAGAGTCCACTGTCATTCCAAGTTTGCTGGTGAAATGTGGGAAGGAAAGCACTTGCAATGATTGTAGTTCAAAGATACTTCGGTGCAGTTTAGTTTATTCCACACACTGCTTTTTCCAAAGAGGGCAGTACTGTTCCAATTTAACCACATCTGTACTAGCTGCTGCACCTGGAGGGTCTTTGATGCTCTGTCTCCAAGAAGACCATATGATATATGTTTATAACTCATACCAGTAAAGCATGAAATAAATGCAGCCAGGATTTTTGCCAGCAATGCTACCACCTAAAAATCCATGAGACCTCTTTAGAAAAACAAGGAAATATGGGTCATTTGGTAAATAGCAAAAAGAAAAGTCACAGTTAAGCAGAATTCATGAAAAATCAAACAAAAAATCCAGGACAAGTTGAAAAGATAATATTTTTTAAAGATACGGTGGCTAAATGACCAGGCAAAGAAAACATTTTCCTCAACATCTACCCAATTTAATGGTCTTCTATTCTGTTACTTCCCAGGTACTTCCAAGAAAAATGGGATCTGCTGTTATTGCTTTGAGCTACTGGATGTATCAGAGGAACAAGGTCACATTTCTAGAGAAGTTGTTCACTAGAGTACTCATAGACTCATAGAATCATAGAATATGCTGAGTTGGAAGGGACTCATCAGGATCAAGTCCGACTCCTGGCCCTGCACTCCTGGCCCTGCACAGGACACCTGAAGAGTCACACCATGTGCCCGAGAGCATTGTCCAAATGCTTCTGGAACCCTGTCAGGCTTGGTGCTGTGACCACTTCCCTGAGGAGCCTACTCCAGTGCCCAGCCACCCTCTGGGTGAAAAACTTTCTCCTGATATCCAACCTAAATCTCTCCTGATTCAGCTTCAGGCCATTTCCTCCGGTCCTGTCATTGGTCATGAGAATGAAGATGTGTACTGGACCCTCCTTTTCCCCTCATGAGGAAGCTGTAGACTGCATGATGTCTCTCCTCAGTCTCCTCTTCTCCAGACTGAACAGACCAAGTGACCTCAACTACTCCTCACACGACTGCCTTTCCAGACCTTTCACTATGCTCAGGTCCTCCTTTGGATGCTCTCTAAAAGCTTTATGTCTTTTTTATACTGTGGTGGCCAAACTTCACTTACTCTGATTTCAGAGCCTTTTTTTATCTTAGTATCTGCATGCTTTCACTTGGCGAAGAAGTGTGTGATTGCATTTTTGGCAAAAAAGTGCTAGAGGCTGTGTCCTTCCACGGTTTTTGCTGTGCAAAGACCATTCAGCTAAAAGCACACACTTTTACGGACATCTACAGGGCTCACTCCGAATTACTCGGTCTCTTTCCACTACCTGGTAAAAATGGCCTTTTACAGAAACAACATTCAAAGCCTTTAATAGCACTGTTGAACAGTATGAACTTTCTGTTTGAACATCCATCCAAATTTCAGCCTGGAAAAGAGAAGGCTTTGGGGTGATCTAATTGCAGCCTTCCAGTATCTGAAGGGAGCCTATAAGAAAGATGGAGAGAGATTATTTACAAGGGCATGTAATGATAGGACAAGGGGAAATGGATTCAAACTGAGAGTAGGTTTAGATTAGATATTAGAAAAAACTTCTTTGCTGTGAGGGTGGTGAGGCACTAGAGCAGGTTGCCCAGAGAAGCTGTGGATGTCCCATCCCTGGAAATGTTCAGGACCAGGCTGGATGGAGCTCTGAGCTACCTGGTCTAGTGGAATATGTCCCTTCCCATGGCAGAGGGCTGGACTAGATGATCTTTACCATCCCTTCCAACCCAAACCATTCTATGACTCCATGATTGCTAACAAACTGCTCTTCTGAGAGCAGGATGTTTGCATTTAGCTCATAATAAAAGTTAAATATGCAGAAGTTCCTAGCAAATTCAACAATTAAAATTGAAAACCAATAAAACTATTCTAACAGTACTTTGTTTCATAGGGAAAAGCCAGTACTTAACATATTGCTAGAACATTAACTCAACCAGACACACAACAGGAAACAGTCATTTAGCTCTGGAGTCAGCAACAGTAAATCACTGGTGTTTTCAGCTTAAGGCAATAGGAGAACTGAGATGAAAGCCCTAGTATTCAGAGTGGGCTAGTCAGAACAAGAAGAAACATGTTAGCAGGATAAGCTGAGGGCATGCCAAGGCTTGGAACACTCCATTGTGCAATTCACATGGACAACTTCCGTAATATTGTAATTATATTGCAACAGACAATGTAAAGGTGCTGAACTGAGTCATGGAACCCAGGTCAAAGTTACAAGAAAGCAGTGTTCCAGTCACACGATCAGCTCCTACTGCTCCCTGACATGCCTCCAGCTTCCTTCATACGTTTTGTTGTGTATTCTGGGAGCCTGCACCATGCAGAAAGGACAAGCTGCCTGAAGATCATGTCTCTCTTTACGTTCCCCACACACAGAAGTTGCTACATCTGCCCAGTAAACATGCTCTTACCAGAGGAAGAGCATACATGTGTGGCATATGGATGTTTTGCAATTGCAACTTGAGCGTTCATTTCTTAGGGAAATACGCAAGAAGGGGCAGAAGGGTCTTTTGATATTCAAAGCATGAATCAAATCACCCTCACAGGCTGGAGGCTGCATCAGGGACCCTGGAAATTTGGAAAGGTACACATGCATGTGCACACAAACAATTTTTGCTTGAGTTTTTGTCAGCATATCCCAAGCACAGAGCACAGACAAGGCCTGCACCATTTAACTGGGAAGCACCATAAACTGACGACTGCCATATTAGGAACCTCAGCAGTTCCTCAGAGTGATTCTGCACAGTGAGGGAGACTGTCATGATGAGGTCTTCTAGCCCTAGAGCACGCTGAATATGTACACTGAGCTTCTGTAGGGTCCCTACAGTTTGAAGCCTTTTGTAAGGTAATTTTTAAGTGCCTCTCCACTCCACTCTTTTTGAAGAAAGGACTTGTGGAAGGATGGGCTGCTGTGCTTAAAGTTCCAGAAAAATCCTTATCCAGCTCCATATAACCTAGATAAATGGATGAGACATCATCCTGTAGTAATATATCATATGCATGTTGTATTGAACCCTCCTAAACCTGGTGTATAAGCAACGCAAAAAAAACCCCAAACTCCAAGAAATCTGTGTTAGAAATTCCAACTATACCAACCAGAAGTCATGACTACACATGGCTGCTTCTCCACAGCTTTCACCTGTTCCTGGCAACTTGACCATCTCAGGGTACTAACCAGTGTGTTGGAGATCACCGACAGGGGGAGATCACAGACAGGGGGTTGTGCAATATACCCTGATTTTTAAGCAGTGGCAAGGAAATGCATTGTGGCTAGTTGGTGTGCAAAAAAGAGCTGAAGAGTTCAGTGAGTAACTGAGGCATTGCCTTCAGAAAAGTTAATATGTTCCAATCCATCAAAAAGCAGCAAAACAACTGAAATATAAAATGACCAGGCAAGGAATTAATTTGCTTGAATGCATGGAAGAATTTGTGTCTATGCAATGTATTCAGATATAAGCTCAAGGATTTACAACATACATAATTAACTGGTGCAGCAGAGAGGTGAATCTTAAATGGCCTCTCAGTATCAATATAACATACTGGAAATAATAGATGAATTTTCCTAGATCAGGCTAGTACATCATTTCATCATCTTCCTTCTGAAATCCATGGTTTCAAACCAAGGATCTGATCCAACCTCCTACATTTATGGAAAGACCCATACTGACTTCAGTGAGCTTTGGATCAGGCTTCTTACAAATTTCACATGAATTTTTTAATGTCCTGAAAGATTTTAGAACACATAAACTTTAGGGGTTTTTTCAGTTAAGTAATTATCTGCCTTAGTTTTTCAAAAGTCATGGAAGTCCACAACAAAGCTTTGGAGTAATATTAAAAGCTCATGCAAAGACCTACTTGTTTCAGTCTAAAATAAATAGTAAGGCTAATAATTAGTCAGGAGCACAAAATCAGTTAGTTTTCTTTATCCCTTGCCAACAAATAGATAGTGCCTGCACAGAGATTCTTTCTTCTGCATTAATAGCCAGAGAACTTTACCAGTTTGTTCATAGTCAAAATTATCTGGACCCTGTTATACCCCAAAGTGAAATGAAATAACATGTCAAGAGTTTCAAATTGCCAGTTGATGTGAGCTGCAGTTGGAACACAAAGAAATTCTGTGATTAGAAAACATCCCCTTTCTCTCGCTCTCTTTTTTTTTTTTTAATTTAAAGAAATCACATCAATCAGGAGGAACAGCAAATTCTTTCAATGGGCTTTTTGTCATCTTATAGTGAATTACTGTAACAGCTGCTTTGCAGGATGCCATTTATTACGTGCTGCTTTGAACTGATACACCACTCACAATTGCTTCTATCCTATACTCATGCTTCATAAAGAGCAGGAAGCTGCTAGTGCTAAACATCCAGATCTCACATTGTTATTAAAATTTCGTCTCAAATAGACCTGGCCCTTTATGTTTTAAGTTTTTATGTTGTCATGGGCATATTTCCCCATGAAGACAAGCATAACTGACATATCAAAAGAAATTTGTTTCGAGGAGAGCAACATTTTGCAACTGAAAATGATACAGGCCAAAATTTGTCACCTCTATAGCAGACATAGCAGATCTTCCCTGTAATTTATTGGCATGGGTTCCAGCAAGGGCAGTTTTGCCCTGCTTGGAAAGCAGTCTTTTTATGTGAGCAGAATACAGATCATCTCTTTGCTCTTCACTTTATTTTCTACATGTTTTCAGTGCTTCCTGTAGCCAGGAGAATGACTAAAATTGCTGTAAACTCCCCCTGAACCTTTATATATAGCCAAGAATTTGCGTTATAAAACTTAGCAATAAACTTTTGTAACATAATGCTGCCATGGAACAGCCAAGGAAATTCATTCAGTGAGAGAGCAATGACTCCTTTCTGCTCAATTTGGTCTGCTCAGCCTTTACAAATCTTTTCCAAATACTTAATATTAGCTCATGAGGAAGGGGTTTCTCTTTTAGGGTCATAAGCCTCCAAATAGCCCTGTGCACTGGATTTCTAGGATGCTATCACAGTATTTGCTCTGCAGCACTCACTGAGATCACAGGGACCTAACTGAGGTCCTCACAGGACTCCTTCACTGTCTGTGCTCCAGTTGGTCTACTGCTAAACTTTCCTTGCACACTCTTAAGCCTCTGTGGAAGAAGTAAATACTTCTTCCACTCAGCTTAAGAAAGGTTTGTTTAAAATGCCATTCTCAACGTACTAGCTGTTCTTTTTGTAAGCAAATAAAAACCATTGTTGCAGCAGATATTTCATATTAGGAAAAGTCGATAGAAGAATTTGGGAAAAAAGTGTTGGATGTACTGACAATTATTCCCCTGCATATCTGTAAGCACACACACACACAGATCTATTGTAGGTTGTTTGAGACAGTTTTTGGTATAGAATTTTACTTCAAAGTAAGAGTAACAAAGGGAGAGAGTGTGATTTGCTCATGATTTCAGATAGTTCTGTATGATCCATGTTTTTATTTATTAATGTATGATCCATGGTATTATTTACCAGTATTTTTGTAGGTGGATTTGTCAGAAGACCACAAAGTGTATAGCCCATAGACTTTGCTCTTTATAAAATACATTACTGTATAGAACAAGGCAGTTACTTCCCAGAGCAATGAGGAACATACAGAAACATTGAAAAAATGGTGGTTGAGAAAGGGCATCACTTTATCACTTTGTCTATTTTCCTCTGTCCTTTACACACCTTGAGATTTTTATCTCCTTATATAACTCTTCCTTCGGCCTTATTTGCTGGAAAGGTCTGCCAAGGTCTAGGGCAACAGAGTCAAATTTGTAGTTGTTTTGAGACCATTTTACTTGTTGAAGTTTATTACCCTGTCTAAATTTAGAAAGGGATGTCCCTATGATGGACTTTCTGAGTCTGCTTTGACAGAAGACATAGTAGTAACCCACAAAAAGTTTTACTATAGTGTGTACTTGAGAGAACAGAGATGTAAGAATTGGTTTTTGAGAAATCAGTGTTTTGCAAATGCACACCTCATATTTCTTTCTCAGGTGTAAATAGAATTTCAGGTTTTGGATATGAACACTTCTCTCTTTAAAAGTAGAATATTTCCTTAACTTCTGAAGAAAACTGCATATTTATAGAAGCTCTTAAAAAAGCTTAGGGAGGTGACAACTCTTTCTGTTTCCTCCAGGAGATACAGGTAAATCCCAAATGTGAGTCCACTCATGCTTGTAGTGTCTGGTGATCTAAACAGCAGATCCAACAGCACAAAAAACGAGTGCTGCTTGGGTGGAAATGACGACAGATGTCTGCAACTCTAAAGTATTCCTGTGTCCAAACTTCTTATTGAAGCACAAAGATTTTGCACAGTATGGTTAAAGAAGGTCCCTAAGCTCAGTTTGGGTTGGCAGTCTGAAGAATGCAAAATTAATTCCTTTCCATGACAATCATGACCATGTGAATTCTGGGGATGGTCTTGACCACAGTGCCCATGAGATGGTACAGTTCAGGTTCCTGAGAGGACAGAGCAAAGCAACTAGGAAGATCACAGCCCTGGATCTCAGAAGAGCAGGCTGTGGCCTCTTCACAGATCTGCTTGGAGAAATCCAGTGGGATACAGACCCAGAGAGAGAGGTTCAGGAAAGCTGGCTGCTTTTCAAGGATTCCCTTCTTTAAGCTGAACACAGAAGGTCTGCACAGATGAACAAACAGTTCCTGGCAAAATTCAGACATAAAAAGGAAGCATATAGGAGGTGGAACCAGGGATGGGGGAGCCAAGAGACATGCAAAATGAAGGGCTGGGCTTGGAAAAACCAAAGTCCACTGGTAGTTGAATCTGCTGAGGCATGTAAAGGGCATCAAGGGGCTTCTACAGGTACTTAGGCAGCAAAAGGAAGACTAGGGAAAATGTGAAACAGCTGCTTAATAGTGCAGGGAATCTGGTGACAAAGAACATAGAAAAAGCCAAAGTACCAAGTGCTGCCTTCACCTAGATCTTTACTGATATATCTGACCTTCAGGCATTCCAAGTCCCTCAGACATGGGGGAAAATCTGGAGCAAGGTTATGCTGTCATTAATTTGTGTCATTTTGTATCTAATTCTTCATTCACACTGTGTGTGGTTGGTTAGCTTGTAAACTCTTCTAGGCAGGGAGCTGTGTTCATTAATTTGGCTTCAAAAAGATGTTACGTGTTTTATGTTGAACAGTGTCTCTGGAGGTATTCTTAAAATGACAGTCACATTAAATGGCTTTGCACTTTGTGAAAGTATACTCCCTATTAACAATCCCTGCCTGATTCTTAATTTAGGGGTTTTTTTTTCCTGGTTTATCTGCACATGTGCAGATAACCAAGCTGCAAATTCCCAGTAGATTTCAGAGGCGAGGCTTGGTTACTGTGTGCAGTAATTCACAAACACCATGGCACGCAGTTCAGTCTGCTCCACCAACTCCTTTTGACTCCAGAAAATCTTGACAGCCAATAGGACATCCCCAAGGAGGAATGCATGGGAGTCAGGATCTTTCTCACTACTTCCAAGAAAAGGGATTAAAAACTTAATTTTTTTCCCCCCATGGGTAAGTGAATAAATTAGGTTATTTTTTTTCCCTTTTGCTGTTCCATGGTTTTACGTGCGTGTATCTCATTAAGTAGGATCCATACCAAAATAAAATTGCCATGGCAGTAATCTTTTAATTCTAGGAAAAAAGAAAACCTCCAAGGCAAAAAGCATTGGTAATTAGGAAAATAACTTTAACATTTGTGGATTATGCTGACCCAGGAGTGAGAGAGGTTTGCCTTGAAGTGGTTTCCCTCTGCCCCAAGGCTTTCTGCTGCCTTTGAAGCCTTTTGATTCAGAAGTCCGTTACACTGTAGTTTTCTTTTCACCTACCCTCTGTGTTTTCCCTTTGTTTTTTGCTGTGGTTTTATTTTGTGCTTGCTCAATTTTCTTGGAAATAACTCTCCTTTCTGTCTTTTTTTGGCACTTTTGCAATGTGGTCCTGCCTCCCTCCTCCCCCTATCCTTTTATCCCTCCTATGTCTTCTCCCACTGCCGTTGTTGGTTTTCTCCCCAGCACCTCATAGTTCTCCCCTTTTATTGGGTCCCTGTGGCAGGATTGCTGTTCGGGACTGGAGCTTTCCTCTGACAGAAACCTGTTCATCCCAGGAATGTAACTGAGGGCTTAGGAAGTCCAAGAAGTGGCCCAGAAGACTGGGTTCAGTTTTCAGCTCCAGTGTTGTCCTTCATGCTTAGGATATTCGCCTACATGAAGCAGCATGATCTTTCATGGGCTCTCAGCTTGCTGCTGAGCAGTCTCATCACATTTTACTTGGTTTTGGATCGAGAAAACAGAGAATAAAAGTAGTTGCTGTAAGAACTGCAGAAGGACAAAGATTTCAGCCCAACAGAACTGGCCTTGCGAAGAACCATGCAGAAAAACCCAATATTAAGTCGTGTTTGGACACACTCACCTAAATAATAAAATCTGCACAGGTTTATGAAGAGTGGCATCTTTTTGAAACATTTTTTAAGCAAAGGGCTCCCCAGCATGTAAGTATAGATAATATTATTATCAATATATATAAATAATAATGTTGTTCTAAGCTCTGCATTCATGAGTGATTAAAAACTGTTGATTTCAGCAAAGTAGAAAAAACAGATTGGAAAGCATCAAGAAAGGAAAGAAGAAAGTTCTTTCCCTGAGTAAATTACCATATTGCAAGGCGGTGATATTGTGGCGCTAACTCCGGAAGTCTTGCTCTCAGAGCACAGTGGGGTTTAGAGATCCCTGCTGCTACTGGAAGATAGAAAAAAAATCCATATTTCACCAAGGGAAGCTCTTGGCAAAGTTCAGCATAGCTGTAGATACATATTTGTTAAAGGTGGGAACACATTTCATTTGAATGCTATTTTTTGCTATAAGCACTGGGCTCAGTCCAGAGCAATGCTGTCTCTTGCCAGTGAGCTAGCAGTGTTAACTCAGAGCAGAAACTGGCCCCAAGTGTTTTTACATTTTTGTGTTGTCTTTCTTCATAAAAGAGTGAATTTCATGTAGGTCTTTCATATCAAAGAAGTCAAATGTGAAATCAGTCATTGTGTTGGGCAAGATGACTAATGTTTTAAAAAGTTGCAAACTGTTTATATTGCACAAACAAATGTTTTTGTAGATGTTAAACTGCTCCAAATCTTCAGGTATTTTTCTGGAGGAATGAGTATCTTGGAAGTAGAAATTACCTCCCAAAGTCGTTTCACTCTTGCAAATGAGCATCTGTCAGAACATAGTAATTAGCATTTCATTTTCTGTCTTTGGCTATGAAAGATGAAAAGCATTTGCTTGTCCTGCCCTTCCTCCCTCATCTTGTACTGAGGCATTATCTCTTTGGCAGCTGATTAGGATTGTTCCTCAGTAGCCAACAAGCTGAAAGCTTCAATTCAATACCATGATTAACCTGCCACTACTTCCTTGTGGGAGCTGTGCATGCTGCTGGCCTGGGGGGTCCAGCTGTGCTGGGGTTGTGTCTGACTTGAAAACTTTGCCTTTGAGGAGCTGTTGCCATCTTCAAGGGAGAGGGAGGAGACAGGCTGGAGGTCAGTCATCAGTGTACTCTGTGACTGGCTTTATGAGCTGCCATTTTTACTGCTCCTTTCATGTAATTTGTGAAGACCAGTCTGGAAACTGCGGTCTGGTTTCCACCAGCAAAACATTGGACCACCATGTTGACAAACGGAGGCCTTAATATGAGACATCAGTGGATATCAAACCCTGAGACACTATAAAACAACAAAAGTACTGCTCTTCAAAAGAATACTCTGTGTATTAGATAATTTATAGTATTTATCAAGACTGACTCATGAGCCAGTGGTAAGTAAGGAATAACATTTGAGAGTCTTTCTATTTTGGGTATGATCGTATCCTCCAGTTTATTGAAAAGACTAATAAATCCAAAATAAATCCCAAAAAAGGCTGAAGCTCGTCCCAGCAAGACTATCTTAAATTTTACACTTATCTCAGTACTCATGGTCTGCAGGTGGTTCTCACCAGAGAAAGGGAAGTTGAGTGGATTGTGTATACCTGTTCTGCTGCAAAAGTACTGCCATCCATCCAGGTGGGAAGTCTTCCCTCCTGTGCCAGGCAAATGTCCATTCTTGGAGCTGGACATGTAAAGCAAGATACGCTGAACTTCTTAGCTTCTGAACTTATGTATTCAGTCTTTCTTACAATAAATGAATTCTATTAAAAAGTTGGTGCTTGGATTTTAAAAAAGTCATACTGCATCTCTGTAGGTACTGTAGTAGTTTCTGGATGCAAATATTAGAGCAACCATCCATTCTTGAGCAGGTATTACTGCAATGTCAGTGCCAGTGTTACATGATGAACTGCCATGGGTTGTGAGTGGCTCACTTTTTTCTGCAGAGTGGTTGAGCTGACAGATTTCAGTAAGTATCAGGCTTATATAAATACTGATTTTTGATCTCTTAGCTAGTGAGTATAGAACTGTTGTGCTTAATTTTGTAAGTTACGTGAAGGACCATACTATATATGACATTATAGAATGACATTAGTGAATACTTGAAAGAATCTCCTGCTAAATACTATCCATTATCAGTGAAATAAAGGTGATTTATGCTCCATTTGGGTCACTAATTTTGTTTTGCCGCAAAGCAGGCATTTTCTTAGGACAGGAAGAAAAAATTGGAAGATTAATTGTTGTGTACAAAAGGTTTTACAGAGGTAATATGCATGTAATGCAATCAGTAATAAAACATTTCTGTCTCCTGATGTTTATTAAAACACTTATCTTATTTGCATAGATACGGCTAAACAAAAATTTAAACACTCCTTGGAAGCAGAGTGGATGAGGCTAAATTTTTCTCATTGTACTGGAAACAGCTGTGTGATCATGTTTTGAGCCCCAATGAAAGTTAGTACAATTTACCTACCAATCTGTCCTGGGACAAGCACAGCTGATAATCTTCCACTTCATATTAGAGTCCAAGTCTTGGACTTATTCCAAAGAAATATTACTTCTTCAAACGCTCTTTCTTCCTATCCAATACTTCTTATCTCACAAATTTGCTTTGCAACTGTTAAGATGATGACTTTCTGACAAGGTAACTTCCCTTCCTGTTGAATTATTTCAGAGAATTCCATCATACTGAGCCAAAAAAATATTATTTCCAGTTAAATAATGGATACAGAGACTGTGCCAAGCAATCCATTGAGATCAGGAGGTCTCTGGCCTGACAACAGAACTCAGTGGTGAGTGTTATTAATTTCTCTGGGCTGTGAAATTGCTTATTGTTGCTGTCCAAATAGAAGAACCCAGGGTTTTAAATAGTTGTCATAAATAAGAAAACTGTATATAATTTAAAATGTGAGTTATATAAAAATAGATTTAGTGTCAATGAAGTGTTAGAAATACCAGGTCAAAGGGGCTGCTGCCAAGAATTAGCAGAGTCTCACTAACATCTACGGAGTTACTCTCTGCACTTGCACAGGGATTAATCTCTAAGAAATGCCTGAAGCAGAAAACATAAACTGTTGTTGATTGCAAGTGGAACACTAAAGCCTAAACAGGAATATGAACAATTTAGGGATCATAATGCAGAAAATTCTATTAGGAAGAAGAGGAATATAAGGTAGGCTGGAGAACTGATGGGAAGAAATACTGGAATGACAGCTGGCAGAAAAAATTATTTCTCTAAACTAATTTTTGCTGACTCCTGCAATAGTTTCAAATCAAGTCTGGGAACACTGGAAAGGAATTTGAAACCTGAGTAAATGATTGCTCAGAGGGAGGATAAGTGGCAACTAAGAAAAGAGGTCTACTGACAGGGAAAAATAAAGAAAAGATTTCTTGTGGATTTATGGTGAATTTAAATGTTTTCAGAAGAATAACGTGCAGAGAGCTGAAGCACAAAGATAAAGCACAAACCTCACCTCTCCAAGGTGACAAAGAAATCATCTGGTAATCATGCATAAATGCAAGACCTCTGCTTAAATGAAATCCTGATGCATAAATAACATTTCACATGCTTCCGTGCTTTGTTTGACTTGGCTCCTGAGCATTTGCATCAGTAAGTGTGGTGGTTTCTGCAAAAGAGAAAAATTCTCAAAAGATAGGCTCTGGTTCCTCACAGCCATGAGATGCTGGGCCACATTGAGCAACGATTATTTTGTCAAGAGTGCAGAGACCTCAGCTGCATGGTGTGCTGGTTTTGGCTGGGGTGGAGTTAGTTTTCTTCACAGTGGCTGCTGGGAGGCTGTGTTCTGGAATTGTGCTGAACACAGGGCTGATGATATAGAGATGCTTTTGTTATTGCTGAGCAGGGCTTACACAGAGCCAAGGCCTTTTCTGATTTTTGTGCTGCCATGCTGGGGAGGGGGCTGGGGATGCTTGGGAGGCTGGGAGGAGACACAGCCGAGACAGGTGACCCAAACTGACCAAAGGGACATTCCAGACCATAGAACATCATGCTCAATGCATAAAGTGGGGGGAAGGAGGAGTAAGTGGACATTTGGAGTGATGGTATTTGTCTTTCCAAGTCACCGTTACGTGTGATGGGGGGGCTCTGCTCTCCTAGGGATGGCTGAACACCTGCCTGCCCAGGGGAAGCACTGAATTCATTCCTTGTTTTACTTTGAGTGAGTGCCTTTTGCTTTTCCTATGGTACGGTCTTTATCTCAGCTTGTGAGTTTTTTACCTTTTACCCTTCTGATTCTCTCCCTGATCCTGCAGGTAGGGGAGTGAATGAGTGGCTGGGGCTTGGCTGCTGAGTGGGATTGAGCCATGGCAGATGGTGCTAATGCAATTAAGAACTTGGCTCATGACAACCTGGGTTTGTTGCTGTAAATGAGCACTTCCGCTTTGAGGTTTCCCTGTTTCACCTTTGTCTCTTGTGACTTCAGGTATACATCCCGGTCTGCTCCAAGCTGTCCTCCCTCTGTTCTGCCCCACCGCTGCACCTTCCTGTACTCATTATCTTGTCTGGAAATGGTAGCTGGACTCCAGTCTTGTCTGATTTTCAGAAGCATATGTCATTCCTCAAATATAAGATGTCCTTCAAATGTGTATTAGGAGTCAGTCAGCTAAACCTTTGTGGTATGGATAAGGTATGAGTTATCTTAAGTGTTCAAGATGCCTTAAGCAAAGAGCAGCAAGAAATACATAAATGGATGTTGATTTTTCAAGCAGCAGTTTAATTCTTCTGGCTAATTTTGGGTTATGCAGGCTAGGAAAGTGGTGGTATGGATCCATGATGGCTCAGCTCCTGCCTTTAAAAGCAAGCCATATCCTAAAGGAACCATCTCAATAAACTAACTGTGCAGTCCTGCTTCTGTGCACAGTTATTCTGGGATCAGCAGCATCCTTGTGTTGGTGTGGTGGAGGGAAGCAGTCACCACGGGGGGAGCGGGAGGGAAAAGGGTCAGATTTAACTGCTCACAGTTAAAAGTGCAATATGGGTCTGAATTGTTTTATGCTCTGAAAAAAAGGCTTGTGAAAAGCTTTGGAGGTGGCAGAACACATCCATATTATCTTAAAATAAAATGGTTCCAAAAGATCTGTTATGTCACGGAAGAGGTTAGTCTTCATCATTCTTATTTTAACATGATTTTCAAAGACTTTAAGAGATATTTTAATAAGGACTAGAACTATTATTTTCCAAATAACCACAGAATTATTTGGAGGGAGAGGTAATCACCTTTTCATAGACCAGCTGATCTAGCTGGAAATTTAGGGAAGTTGTGCTAGGGTCTCTAGCTTCACTGGCTTGTTGGCCAATGAAATCTTGAGGTTTTCCTGGTCTTCTTCATATTACCACCTGACTTCTTCCCACTGTGCTGTATTTCACTTCTCCACTCCTGTTTGGAGCTGTTTATTGAATCACACTCTAAACCAAAACATGGAATTCATCAGGATTTACAAAATTTCTCTTCTACTTCTCATTCCAAGAAGTCTTATACCATCTGATGGCTCATGTAAGACGCTATATGCAAAAATGAAATGTCAAAATACTCCAGGAACCTGAGCCTCTGTTAACTGCAGTGGGTGTACAATGCCAGTGTGCCATGTCATACATCCCAGTGGAAGCATTGGGGAATCTTCAAGTGCTCGGGGTTTTAGAGTGATGATGTCTACTGCCTGCATGGCTGGGAAGACAGACAGAAATAATCCTCAGGGCCTGCTTAGAGATTGTTGTTAGGAGAATGCCCGCAGACATTTTGAAGTTCCAAGGACAAAAAACTAAAGGAAAACAGAAAGATAAAATGCAATAGGAAAACCCTAGACAGTCTCCATAAGGCACAAAGACGAGTTCAGCACTTCAGGCTTTACATTTACACTTTGCAACTGAGTTGGAATAATACCATTGTTTGAGAGCATAAATAGGTGATAAAATGTGACAGCTGGGGCCTGTTCAATGCATGAACTTCTGTCAAGGCTATAAAATTAATCAGATTCCTTGAATAGCATGACTCACCCTGGTTCTTCCAAGTTGCCTTCGATTGCCTGCCTTGATAGCTAAGCACCACTTTGTTGGGAAGCAGGTTTCTAGGACAGAGACCTCTTACACAGACAGAACAAGGGTAACTTCTGAGGCCTGGTAGGCAACACTGGCCATGGCCAGCTATTACTGGCCAGTAATCTACTCAGATGCAATGGCAGTGATGGTCATGAGACACATCTGACCAAGAGTCCATTTTCAAAGCAAACCAAATGGTCATAAGTCACTGAACCCCCAGCCACTGCCTTTCCCAGCTTGGCCAGAGCACTCCTGCTTCCACTGGAGGCTTAGCTGCCTTTTACAGTGCTACTTAGAGGCCTTTAGCCCAAGTAGTCCACTTCTTGGGTTTCCCTTCTTCTCACTCATAAACAGATATCTTTTCCACTTAGTCTGGCTTTACAATCATCTTCCCTACAAGCTTTAGCCCAGGAACACATAACTGAAGTGACCAGATCAAGCATCTGAGAAGTCATTTGTTTTTTGATATCTCTGATGAGAATGGAAAAGCTCTGCATGTCCTCACTGATGCTGTCATAAGCAAGAGCAACCATGTAAGATGTTAAACATTTTGTACTAACAGACATTTAGAAAAGCTTAAGCAGGGAATTTGTAGTTATTTCTGCTCAAAAGATGCTGGTCCAGCAATGTTTTAAGGAATCTGTTCCAAAGACATTAATTCTTAGAAAGGGAAACTTAGGAACAAATCTAGGCCCTGCTGAGTATGATGAAAGGCTCTTTTGTGATCAGAGCCAGAATTTACCCAGGGAAATTGCAGTGAATATAAAGAAATAGACTTCACTGCCACACTAATTTGTGCACATTCCCACTACATCTAAGAAAATAGAAAGAGAATTTGCATTGAACCTGTATTTGAATGTTCTCTGGATTCACTCAAGAGCCTTTCCTTCCAATCCTGCTTAAGATGCTGTTATTTATAACTCTCTGAATTAGGATTTTTTATATTTGTAGGAAAAGTTACTCTATAATGATAACCTGTAGTTTGACTAGCAATCCCCTGTAGTTGATTAATTTCTAATAAAAAATACTATTTCTATGTTTCCATTTTTTTATCTGCAAATTTTATGATCTGTTGAACAAACAGCATTTCAAAAGGATTTGTGGTAATTGCAGCTATGTAAATAGTTTTGATTGATTTTGTTAAAATAATATGATTGGGTTTTGTTATCTGTGTCACTAAGCCCAGCATTCACTAATCTGAAAATTAAATATCTGAGTCTGAGTTGATATGATGCATATTCAGCAGTATTTAGGATCTGTGCAATGATGCAGTTCTAAAGCAAATCTCATCCTTGTGTCTGTTGTCAGCTCAGTTCTTTGGGCAGTTGTTCTGCTTAGCTGAATTCCTTTTAGAGGAAACGTAACCAAAACCTCTGGTCCAGGTGTGCATCAAATGTCCTTCTATCTCCAGAAAGGCACGGTGGTCTAAACGAATCCTTCAAGCAATTTTGAAATGTGCTTGTGGTGGAATAGTTGCCCTAGGTAGGATAGCTGATCTAGGGGAGCCAGACTAAATTAAGACCAAACCCCATATGGATATGCAGTGGACACTGGGACTTCAGCACCATCTGCTTCCCTCTTCTGTTGTGTCAAAGCAGATGCCAAACCAAAAATGGCCCTAGTGTCCCACTATAATCAGCAGAGAGGAACAACAGCAGACAAGTCAGGCAACAGGTCTATCTTAGACAACACTTGGCTTAGAATATCAGAGCATTATCCTCTCCACTATTAAGTGTCTCAGGCATCAGTCTTTTAAACACCTAAGTTAAGGCAGATGAATCCTATTAGCTTGCTCATGGCTCTCTACTGAGACATTCTCAGATGCTTCCATATCCCAGCTAGGTAGGATGCTTTGTATGAAGAGAGAGGATTGCACATGCTGTATTTTTCAGTGCCCATCTTTTCATTCCTCCCTTATTCCTCTGTGGTTCCTGCTCAAATGCAGGTCTGGAAGGAAATGCAGGAGTTGATCTGAGTTTGGTCCTGCT
>NW_008239767.1:4000109-4009518 GCF_000691975.1 Corvus brachyrhynchos
CATCTGGTGCAGCTCTGCCTGATTTAACGTGTCTTCCAAAGTGCTTGGTACATCTGTAAATCAGAGCCCAGGCACCACGAGCTGGGGAGCACTCAGCTGGTGACAGCCATGGAGAAGTGAGGTTGTCTGACTCACTTGGCACTTCTGGGCAACAGCAGGAAGGATGGGATAAGGGCACATCTCCGGTCAGCATCCAGCATGCTCTGGCCACAGTGGTGTCCTTCATCCTCCTCCTGTAACAGAGCAAGGGCTGAAGGGTTGCTCTGTCTGGGTCTGTGACTCCTGTTCAGTACTAAAACGGTCTGTCTGATAAGGGTCCTACAGGAAACTGGTGTATGAACACATCCCAAGGGACTGCCATGGGATATATTATAAATAAGAAATATACCAATGAGCTTAGCCTTGGCAGATCCTAAATTCTCTTTGCTTGGCTTCCCAACTTCAACAGTGCTCTTTAACTTCTGTTACCTTGGGTTTTCTAGGCTCATAAACCCCCTCATGTATTTGCAGAAATCAGTCCTGTGGCATAGTCCTGATACTTCAGCTGGCCTTACAGCCCCATTGAGCCAGCCTTGAGCCTAGCTCATAGACTCAGTTGTCCATTCAGCTCCTTCAATCCATTCTGCCTTTAATTTTGTATTATACAACCTATCCAGTCCCATACCACACTGCAGCCCTTTCTTAATCCTGCATCACATACAAAATATATTGATTTGTTTGATTTTTATATGCAAATTAGAAGTTGATTTTCAAGGATTATTATGCATGCTTTATGTCTTGATTTAATAAATTTGTGTAAGTGAAAAGCCTGGGAGGGAGAGACAAAGGCATCATTGCTTGGGTGCTTTCAGTTGTTTTGCTGGCAATTTATTAGACTAATTGGGCATCACTAGCACAGTGATTAGCTAAAATGAGAACCATTGTTTTATTTATTTAGAATTTAGAAGTATTAGCCTGGCAACACTTGAGCTGCTGGCTGCTCATATTTTTTATTTCCCTTTTGATATTTTTAGATTCTTTACTATTTATTGTACCACAACAAACTGCTGTAGAAGACATGTTTGCAAAGCTTTCTGTTGAAACTGTGAAGATCCCCATCAGTGTCGTTTCCAACAAGTATCAAAAAGTTTCCAGCATCTTTTAAAAATTGTCCACAGAGCAACAGAGCAACTGAGCCATGTATAACTAATTGTCCTATACCATCTAAGAGTTAGTGCTGTAAATTCAGGAAAAGTTGAACAAATTCAGCATGAACTTTCAGAAAAGCTTTACAACACAGGGCAGCCTGATTGCTGATGAGTTCTGTGCTGGCAGTAGTGGGAAGTGCCTGTCTGCAATTTGAAGATGTTCTCTATGCCAACCCTTTTGCAGCCTGTCAGTAATTAGCAGCCCGTGGGTGTGTAGACCTGGGAAGGGTAATGTCAAGTCTTCTAATTTTCTTGACGAGTGCACCCTGCTAAGCTATGGTGAGACACAATAAGTGCTTGCCTGCTTATTAGCAACTTCGAGAGCACAAAAAATGCACAGACATCCCCTCTTTTCCTAAACCAAGTGTGAGCCTCTTCATATCTTTCTGTCACACAAAACATGTTGGTGTCAGCACATCAGTCACATGGACTCCCGGTGGAAAAGCCACGGCATCTGATTTTCCAGCTGCACCTGGGTGCTCTCACACTGCTCTTTGCTTCAGCCCAGCTCCAAGCACACCCTCTGCAAATATTAAACTGGCTCAGCGACATCACCCCAGCCAGGTCTCTACCCCCAGAGAGTCCACAGGCAGAGGCAGTGAAGGTTTTGGATGGGACTCATCTTCTTTGCTGGTCTAAGCGTCCTTGGCATCCTCAGGGGGCAATGGTTGTGCATAAATTCTCCCTGCCAGACAGGCATGCCCTGCCTGGGCTAAGGAAACTGCTGTTTTCTTTTAAATGCATGCTTTGTTTCTCAAGGGAAAACTGTGTCCCTTTTTCATATTTATTTTTATGCAGTCTGTCTGTCAGTCTTCCCTCCAAACTTGTGATTATGTCAGTCAGCTTCATCCAAATTTAAAGAGGGCTTATATTCATTCTTGATCTGCTATTTACCACCTGCTATTTTCATCTGCTGCCTCCTGATTCTTGTATCAGAAGAGACAGTGAACTGTCACTGCCTGTGTACCTTTTCTCTGTGTTTTTTTTCCCCCCAGAACATCTGTGTACAAACTGCAGTCAGCAGAAAAAATAGAATGCCAAAGGATTGTCAAAATAAAGTAAGACTCTTCATCTCCCACATTCGAAATTTTGGCATGGATTTGTTTGGTTTAAACACTTGTTTGGTTTAAACCAAAGTTTTGTTTGGTTTAAACAGCTTGGACTGAGTACCTGGTAAGTGTTTCAAGCAGCCGCATGCTGTGTACTGCTGTTTTCAGATTGCAGAGCTGCTGTTCATGAACAAGTCATTTCTGGCAAGATGACATAAAATTACAACTCACTACTCAGTGCTAAACTGAACAATACAAAAATAGTACATACCTGAATACAAAAGAGTCAAACCTCACTGCTCTAAAAATCCAAAATAAGATGATTGTATTTCAAAAATATGTATTAAAATGGGTTGTTAAGAGAGAAAAGACAAAGAGGGAAAAGCTGGGCTTGGCTAGTGCTGAGGAATGAATTAGGGACCCCTGCAACTAGAAATTGAGAGTCCCCACTGGCAGAAGTCCATAGGGATGAGAAATTAGTCTGTTTTTAGGGAATCCAAAAAGGCATCTGAGCCTTTTACACCAGATGATGGTCACATCCTTAATTAATTTTGAAACAAATACTGGAAATTTGCACCAGAAGAAATGGACATCGCTTTCATAGCATGTAACTGAGGTTAGGACAAATAATCTGACCTGCAGTATTTCATGTGCCATCCATACCTTTATCCATGACTTTCCAGTGAGCTGTTACACACTGATGTACAATGGGTTTGAGCCTGAAGTGGAACAGAAGGAGATTTTGAGCAACTGATTTCCAGAGCTGCAACAACACTTCACTGGGGCTGATTTTTATTAATGTTAGTAAGGAAAGTTTAAAATTAATGCCTTTCATTAAAACCGAAACCAACAGCTATTATTAGCTATTCCTATATAAATATATGTGTATCACTAAATCTTACTCTGACTGTGAGTAGGTCTTGTCTCCATAAAAGACAATACTCAGTGACACAGTGTACTTTGTCTTGTTTTTTTCACTTTCTGTCTCCCACTGACAAGTGAGTGTGAGTTTGAGGAAGGAAAAGCATGAAACTCATTCCAGAACACATTTGTCAGTCATCCTTGTAGTGCTGGTGATTTAGATTTGTAACTTAAAGTTGGTAGCATTAGTATATAATTAGATCTGAAAGATTCAAAAATTAAAAGATTGAGTTAGAAACACTGAAGGGATTGGGAAAAAATGGTTTTTTTGGAGTCTGGTCTGGACTATTTTCTTTACCAAGTGCATCTTCAGTTTTTCTCAATTATAAACTGTAGTATGGGGCCTAGAATGCAGAAAAAAAGGTCATATTTTATCTCATAAGCCCCAATCTAATCATGTGCCACAAATGATTAGATGACAAAAGTCACCCTCAAAAGGAAGCTGTGCTTAATGAGCCTGGGTGAATGGCAACAGGTATTACTCCATTAATATTCTGTATTTAGTACAACAGAAAATGGCTTTGAACTAATTAAAAAAATATAGTCATATGAGACCTGATTTTCCCTGTGCTTCCACCACAATCATCTCAGGACCATGTTGTTATTGTTTCCTCCTTGTTCAGTATTATCCACACTGTGGAATCCTGGACCTCTACCCCTGGACAAGCCTCCCCCAAGTCCACAGCACCTCTGCAGTTCTTCCCTTTTTTTCATAGATCTGCCACAGTATTTTTAGCTTCTTCCCAGCTTCCACTTTTACTGCAATACATTGTCTTTCCTCACTCCCTGCTTTTTACTCATCTTTTGACCTGAAAATCAAGGAGCTGACAGCACAGACTGTAAATGATGTGAACTGATGTGGATGGTGATTTCCTGACCTACACTTCTGCTGCTGCCAGGCAGAAGAGGGGATGGCTGAAGTCACCCTGCCTCTGGGAGGAGCTGATACAAAAGTTACAGTAATTTAATTCCTTTGAGACGTTTAATGGGATGGACCAAGGATTAAAAAAAATTACTGAAGGGCACTGTCAGGGACTGATAGCCTGGACAGCAGCAAGAACCTCATCTTCTTGTGAAAGGTTTCCATTTTTTCCCCTTTACCCCTCACTCTGCTACAGTCCCAGAGATTCTTAGATGTCCCTGGTGGCTGTACAGCATGTGAGTTTTTTTTCCAAGGGATTAGTGATGCTGGCTTTACAGAGTCTGCTGTGTCCTTGACAGAGGACATCTCTCCAGGCCTCTGAGTGTCTCACATAGGATGAAAAACTCACTGTGGAAATCAGAAAAAGTGTCATGATAATTTATATACTGATGAGCCAGGATGTGAACTGAGACCTCTCCAGTTCCATCACCTGGCAAGAACCTTCTATCACTGCTGCTCCAGGCTGAGCTCAGGTGAAAATACCCTTGAAGCTAAATTGCACTTGAAGGCAGGGATCATCTTTTCAGTCTGTGTTCACACAAAACCTGCCAGAGGGCACTGATTCATCTTTGGGCTTCCTGTGAAGTAGTCACATAGACATAGTAATATCCTTACCTGGTTCTGCCCTCCAGCTTGCTCTGTACAAAGTAACATAACTTTGCATTACAGCAAAGTAATGCAAGCAATGTAATAATTGTTCCTTTGATTCCCATTGTAATATATAAACCAATGTGTGAAGTCAGGCATTCTACACAAAGTTGAGATTAGAAGAATGGCTAGAGATGAACAAACAATAGCAACCAGCATGTTGTCCATTGTATCAAAGCTACCCATCTTTCCAGCATGATGCTTATCCTTCCATTGTCAGTACTCACACTTGTAGGTATGCAAATCAATCCATGAGGCACAGCAAAAGGTAAAAGTAGGTAGACAAAGGAGCCTCCTTCTTCTCCAAACTGCTATTTGTTCCTCCAGTTAGCAGGCTTCAAATTAGACACATAATTTTTAAAGCAAACCTGTGAATAACTGTGTGGACACTCAGAAGCCAAACAAGATGGACATATGGCCAGCCCATTTGCACAGTTGAGTGCTCTTATTTAATTATGCTACTATTTCCCTATTGGATTTCTGGTACTTTAAAAATGCCTCCTTACATGTTGCAACATTTTAGCTGTGCTGTGGAAATTAAGGGTTGTGAATTCATTTGCATCTTCACAAGAGAAAGGAGTGCTAAAATTAGGCTAAACCTCATCCTGTGCTCAAAATAACTTTAAAATTCCCTTTCTGGTCCATGCAGCCACATTTTTTGCCTGAGTTGATGAGCCTTTTCCATCACATGATGCTGTTTGTTTCAGATGTGTTTGCTTTTTAAAGAGGGTTTTGGCTTCAGCTTGTATAGGCACCCATCTGGGTGACCTGCTGTGTGGACCACCAGCTGCTTGATGTACAGTGGCCTCTTGGTCAGGATCACTACACTCTGTCCCTTCCCAAGTATGTGATTTGAATGAGGTATTTGAAAGTAGTTGTAAAGCTCTCCAAAAGTGTAAGCAGTTTCATACTCCATTGCAATCCCAGTGCAAAAAATGGTGTTACAGCGAGCAACCTCTCTCCAGCCAACCTCCAGAAGTTGCCAAGCAAATAAAGAAAATTAAATTAAAACTGAATCCCATCTCTCTCAAAACTAGCAAATCTCATGCACTGCCTTTCACCCCAGATCCAGGGAAAAGGACGAGCTGGTGCCATTGCAGGTATCAGATGCACCTGAGTCAGGGCAAGGGAAAAATTCCAGGGGAAGACTTTGGGGGCCCCCCGTGTCCTTCCACCTGTTCCCTATCAGATTCTGCCCTCAGATTATCTGCCTCCAGTTCCCACTGGAAAATGTCAGAAAGATTTATGGGCAAGTAGCCAAGGGCAGAATTTGGCAGTGATAATGAAAAAGCTCTCAATTAGTGTCAGATAAAGATGACAGACTCGATCTGTCTTCGAGAAACCTGAAGCCTTTTGTGTGCAATGTCGTTTTTTAGCTGTGCTCTCAGGTCCCTTTCACTCGCCTTCACTTACATCAGCTGTGATAAAACGAAATCGCTGAGGCAAAGCAATTACACTGAAAAGTGCTTGTTCTGGCTTGGCCCTCTCCTGTTATGTTAGTGAGGGCTGGACTTGCTCCTGACAGAGATGAATGTGTTCGGTCTGTGTCTCTCCTTCCTAGGAAATAAAAGTGAAATATGAAACAGATTCAAGGGAATAAGATCACAAATCTTGCCTTGTCTGCTTTTCTGCCCAGGAAGCCTAGGATATTCACAATGTTTATGACCCAGTTGGCGTTCACAGCTCTTTCAGTTCTGTTTATGGTCAAGCCTCTGTCACACTCATAGAGGAAATGCCATCTTCTCCAGAAGGAGTATGGGGGAAGACAGTATGGAGCTCTTCTAATCTCAACAGTATGGAGCTCCTCTGTGATGATGATGAGCTCTGTTCAGACTGTTCTCATACAGAACACTGCCAGAACACTGTGGGAACATTCCTGACTCTCTGCTCAGCATGGGTGATGCTACACTTGGAGAACAGTGCCTGCTTCTGAGCTCCTCAGTTGTGGTGGTGCATCTTCCCCTGCCCACAGGACTGCTTTTTGATTGCTGGAATTGCTGTTAGGAATTTGGCATTTGTGTCATGAGTTGGGCAGTGAAGCATCCCTTGACCAGACTGGGAACTTTCACATGGCTAAAGTGAAAGCAGCTCTGACCATACCAGGAACTCCTGGTGCCTGATTAAGGTGAAGGATGGGAGTGGGGATGTTCATTCACCCCTGACAGCCTTAGGACATTTCCTACCTCAGTCATAGCTTGAGTGGAACAGTACCATTGTTGGTGGAGTTTTGGAAACTCCAGTAATTACTGACCTGGGTTGTGGCCAGCATGGAAACTTACTGATGACTAAGGCAAATAATCTCACAACCCTACAAAGAGTGAGGTCCTTTGAGCTCTCCTGGGTGGCAGTGGGTTGAACCAGCACCTTTCTCTGAGAGGGACACTCCTGGAGCTCGTGAACTTCCACATGTGCGATACTTGGAGGACTGTTGCTGAAAGCTGAGGATGGGGCCTCTGCTGATACCCCCAACCCCCTGAGGCTCAAGCCTTGCCCTTTGAGAAATGTCAAGGCATTTGACACATTTCACTAACACACAGGGGAAATTTTTAACAGGCACGTTTGTACATATAGATACATATATATACATGTCTGTGTCTGTGTGCCTGCATGTGTGAATTGATTTAAACACCCTACGGCAAGTATAGAATAAATTTTGCCTTCTCAGATCTGTAACTAAGTCTCTGTTGTAAGTGTAGTAAATTCTACAGAATCAATTTATAAATGTTAAATTAGCCAATGATTAAGTGCTGCTAAACCCTGTAGACATAAACTGTTGACCAGGTCTGGGACTGGTAAGATTGGACTCAGCCATACCTAGACCCTGTCAAGGGTTTAAAAAGCAAGGGATCCTCTCTGAAGCAAGGGGTCTTTTCATGAACCTCATGTCTCAGTATGAGAGTCTCCCTTACCCTTTGCACCCTTACCCTTTGCACCCCTATCCTTTGCATCCCCAGGCTCTGCACAGATCATTCTAAAGTGATTCCAAGACTGTTTTCCTTTGTGTGATTCATCTATGTGCTAAGTAATAGAGTGAAATCTTGCTGCAAAACTTCATTGCATTTTCCACAAATTTATATTAAAACCTGCTTTTGACAATACCTTTGATGGTGATTCTTTAAGCAACTTAATTCACTCATTTGTGACAATTTAGTGTAGTCATCAGGATCCTAAATTGGGATTCATGACACCTGTGCATGAGTTACATGGACACAGATAAGGAGCTGTATGACCTTGGGAGACTTTTTCACAAGTCCCACCAGTTAACATCTTCCATTGTGTCTCATATCCATTTTCCTGCTATATTCACCCACTGCTGATCCCATACAACCCCTTCCTCATGTAACTGCTCTATCCTTTTCAGCAAATATCCTTGTACTACCCTGCTCACTGATGGTTCAAATCCCAGCCCAGGAAATCATTAGTTACCTGCTTCTCAAAATTCAGGACTGATCCTACCAAAGTCAGCAGCAGTCTTCCTGCTGTTTGTGTGGAAGTTTGGGTTCAGCTCAAAAATTTCTGTGTGATCACAGCTTTCCATGTCAGTTTGTAGTTATTCTCTGTGTGTTTTGGTACTTTTGATTCACTTTCAGAAGCTTAGATCTGAAGCTTCCCCTGCAAGTATCTGCAATGTGGCAGAAAAGGCACCTAAACCAGGGGACAGATTTCCACTGGTTGTGGTCAGCCTTGACCTCAGTTACTGCAAAGCAAATCTCTCCATCTCTGAGACAGGTTTTTCCTTCTCTCCCTTCTTAGGGGTGTGCTGTGTTTTACAGATATATTTGCCAGATAAACCTACAGTGTTACATTAACCTATTCTGTGTTTAAACAAAAATGCAGCATGATTTGACAGTAGTTGTTCACTTATTTCAATCTATTTTGATACTTAATCCACATTTCCATCTTGTCTATAAAGCCTGTTCCCGCCCCAAGCCTATTTGCTTTGTAAAAGAACATTTTTCTACATTGAATGATTTAATTTCATGAGATTTTCCAAGTGACTTGGCACAGACACTTTTCAAATCATTTGGGATATAAGTGTCTGCATCACATTTGTTCTGTCTCTTCTTTCCATTATGTACAAGCTACCAGGCACAGACCTTGCAAATACCACATTCTCTCAGCCTCTCTTGAAATTTCATCACATTCCTTTAAAGCAGCATTAATGTTCATACATTGGAAAAAAATCTATCTTAGTGCTGAAATCCACAGGAACATTTTGTGTTTTATATCCATGATTTCCAGATTTTGCTGCACACGGCCTTGAAAAGTCGTGCAGTTGGCTGGTATCAGTGGCCATGCTGGGCTGCTGAGCCTGCAGTTCATATATCGCTTTACACCACAGTCTTTGTTTGCAAAAGCATCCATGAAGTCTTTTTTATTCTCTTTTCCCCTCCTGCCTCTAATATTTGCAGCCCCTGGCATGCACAGAACCTGTTGCTTCTCTGTTTGTTGGTGCTCCCCTAAATTCACTGTGCAACTGGAAAAGGTGGTGGCCAGCCTCCCACTCCTTTGTGCTTGTCAGAGACTGAAATATTATATTTTATGACTTAAACATTTTCTTAAAGGACTTTTAAAACTGTATTACAAAAGCTGAAGAGAAGACTCCCACACCCTGAATGGGGCCCTGACTGAGGCCTTACACCGCTCGCTGATGAAGATAAGATAAAGTAACAACTCAGGGC
>NW_008239767.1:4009935-4035712 GCF_000691975.1 Corvus brachyrhynchos
GCCGGGGGTGTGGTGGTGTGTGGTGGTGTGTGGCAGTGTGTGGTGGCATGTAGCAACATGGCACAGCATGTGGCGGCATGGCCACGGCAGTGACAGGGGACCCTCACCACCAGAAGACCAGATGGAGGGGAGCAACAAGACATCATTGGGACCCTCGGGTGGGTGATGTGCTTCCACCTAACCCGTCACCTCTCCCTGTTCCCCCACCCCCCACGCACACTTCTTTTCTTTCTCTCTTTCTTTTCTCTTCCCTTCTCTTTGCCTCTTTTACTATTAAATAAAATACATCAATTTTTTGGCAACAACATCTAACCTCATTTAGTTTTAATCTCATTCCTGGGGATATTTTGAACCTTCCTGGTTCTTTCCGGTTTATGCTCAAAGACTTAGCTTGCTTTGCTTTCCTGGGTCTAAACCGGATTGTAACAGTGCTCCTATCAGATTTGGTCCCTCATCTGGGAAAGGTATTTTTTAACATCAGTCACTCTGGTTTGTGAGCTTGGATCTTTGAATTCTCTAGCACAGAGGAGGTGAGTGGCAGCTGGGTGTCAGAGCGAGTGGTGGCTGTGCTGTCAGACACCCTCTCTGCCTCTGCCTTCCAAAATGCTCTGCTGGTGGCCAAGGCATGTACTCTGATGGATTGAGGCGACTTAAATCTGCCTCTGGTAAGCGTTCTAGCAAAGTGGAAGTCCTCAACTTGATTCATGGAATTTCTGTTAATAAATTAGAGTAAAAAAAGGTGTGATCCCTCCTGACACATTTCAATTCCTGGCAAGATAGGCTTCAAATGCTCTAAATTCATGTCAAAATGTGTTCTGTTACTGACTTTTATGAGCACGAGACACAGTCGAAGGGAAATCCAAAACACAGCGCAACAAACTTCCCTGGGGGGAAAGCCAGGTGTGCCAGACATCTCTAAGGAGACAGTTATTATCCATATGGGAATGTTTGCTTCTTCCTCCAGCTCAGACTGCTCTGCCAGTCAGAGGGGAGCATGGCCCCACAACTGGAAAGCTGGGTGGAAGTGGGGTGGTGGGATGGGATACCACTCCCTTTGTGCCTCCCAGAGCTGCCTGTGCCCTGATGTGGTGTCAGTGCTGGGCTGACCACAGGGCACTTGACCACTCTCCAGGCTTTGGTCCCTGACTGGCCTTCCCAGTCTTTCCCCGTTCTCCCTGCTGGCGCAGGTACTGAAGTGTGCCATACTCCCCCAGGATCCTTCCCCCTTTTTTTTTTTTGCAGGAACTGTCTGAAGTTAATCAGTTCATCTTCTGCCCATCACAGTTCACTCTTTGATGATACTAATCCAGCAGTGGGAGGATTTGTTACGGCTGTCAGTGATACTTTGATAAAAGCAATCTCAATCAGTAGGAGGAAGCACAGTACGATCTAATTGTGGTTTTGTAGATAATAGATGGGATGGCATCTTACTGGTAGGATGTGCCCTGATATCAGGAAGCACAATGACATAACAAGTATTAGACTCATAAAATGAGATTTCCATTCAGTATTACTAGGACCCTAAACAATGAGGATTTGCTTGTAACAGGGAATGTGCAAATAGGATTTTCAGTCAACAGCAGTGTTTTCCAACTGACATTGTGTACAAGCTTTTTTATTTTTTTTCCTTTTAATGTGGGCATTAATACAGACATAGAAGTGGTAAATTAAAAACAAACAAACAAACAAAAACAATTATGGAAACTAATTAGGACTATATTTAGTGTGAAAAATAACTCTGTTGGTTATATTACTTGTATTCTGTGCTGAGAAATCTGGTGCCCTGCACTACCAGGAGCTCCTGATTCCTTGACTTGGCTGGGGTAGTCTGCTCACAGGTAGTACACTTATTTAAGTCATACCATTTTAAAAAGTCTAAGTTGAATAAAATAGGACAAATCTGCTTCATTAGAATTAAATTGGTCTGATTTTCAGCTTCTCTTGCAAATTAGGCATATATAAACCAGGACAAAACCTTTTTAAAGGTACCCACAGGCCAGATCTACCTTGACATTTATTAAAGTGGTTAAAATCACAGTACTGCTAATGGAGAAGAAGGAGGGGAGGAGGTGGCTGAGAAGCAGGGCAAGGCAGTCTCACAGCTGGTTAGTCACTGCTGGTCTCAGACTGCTCCCAGCACTGGATCACAGTGTGGCCTACCAACTGCTGAAGGTGGCCACTCCCCTGCCCTTACAGCCCCAGAGGGAAGTAGGGTGGCCTTGGGGCGAGGCCTGAGGTTGAAGAAACCCTTTAGGAAAAGAAGTGCCCTCCCACCTCAGGGGAAAGGTCTTGGGGATGGAATCAGTGCTTGGTCCTTGGTCCTTGGTGCTGCCCTTTAGTCTGTAAAGTGTGTAAACTTGTGCCTTGCTGAACACAGTCACTATGAATGCGTGGAGGCTGTTCATCTCCTTCCTCCACTTTTTCAAAGCTCTATTTCCAGCCAGCACTGTGCCCCCATTTCATATTCCTTCAGCTTTCTCTGAGAGTTCACTTTTTTCGAGTTGACCTTGCTTTTTTTCTGCCTTTAGTGCTTACTCCTAAATCCTGTCTAGCTGCTATTGCTCACACACATGCACACGCATGCTCAAAGCCCTTCAAATAGTACAGCCCCTTTTGCAGGTGCACCAAGTGCTCAACAAAATGTTCTGTAAGGTAGTCTAGGGGCAGCTCCTGCCTGGCCCCAGAGACTCTTCCCCCACCAGCTCCCTTTCTCAGGAAGAGAGCAGAGTCGCTTCATCTACAAATTCTGGATAAAAGGCAGCTATTAAAATTAACATTTCCCTCTAAAGAAATTTCCCAAAGACAAAAGAGAAAAAAGCAGGAGCAGAAAGTGCAGCATTTTGTGATGAAGTTTTGTGTGAGAGGGGAAAAGAAGCGCTGCAAACCCCAGTCTCCCCAGTCTCTCCAGTCAGGGAAAGTACCAGCAGGACGCCTTGGACAAGGTGAGTTTTCACTGCTTCTGTCTGGAGTTATTTGCCTTCTTGTCACTGTTCTGGTGGTAATGACAGACTGAGAAGCAAGGGCCAGAGGTATGGCAGAGTGTCCAGTGTCCACTGCCCTCCATGGACCTGGGCAGGGCTTGGATTCTCAAGCTGACTCTGGACTCAGTGTGACTTTGTAACGTGACAGGTCAGACAGTGCCTTTGGCTGTTTTCAGCATGATGCAAATGGTATCATGAGGTATGTGAAAAATTGCCCCAAACTGCACTGACATGCCTGAATAGGTGTGAAATATCTCTGCACTGCAACAATGCAACAGCTTCTACAAGTATCTCAAATGAAGGGGCGTAATATACATGAAAAATCACCACTGCCCCAACAAACGTGGAAGGCAGTGACTCTGAATGTTAGGGGAATAAAAACAAGTTAATATTCTGAGCTGCAGCATGTTGCCCTTCTCTGCAAGCAGAGAGATGGCCAGATGCTGCTGCCCATGCCTGCCCTGCTCAACAGAGCCAGCAAAGTTTTCTGCTCAGGGCTAGTGGCAAGCTTGAGCCTAGTCCTTTTGGATCCAGTGCGACTTTTCCTGTGGTCTCAATGAAGCATGAGACCTTTGCAAATCAGATATGCATATTTAGAAACGATTGTGAGTGGTTTGCATGATGCCCTCAGGGAGGCAACAAATGCAGGATTTCATGTTAGTTGAAATTCATTTGCATACAACTCCCTGGGGAAGTCTGCAGTCGGAAATGTAATGTTGCTTTTGCTGTCACGGCTGTGCACTACCACACACCATAAATATCTTTGCAGAGAGCATCGCTTCCTAATGCCCCCACACAACACCCTCAGCAGCAGGAAGGTCAGACACAGCTGTTAACTTACAGAGGGAGGGAAGGGAACTAGACAGTGAGTGAGGACTGTGAGGACTAAAGCTCACATAACATCCAGCCCTCATGCTGGGCAGAAATATTGGGTGGGAAATGTCTTCCAGTGTTAAATGCTAGTGTGACAACATTAAAAGTGCTCTGGGAATGGGCTGGTAGCCAGGAGAATGGGCAGCTCTCCTAGACTTCTGCACACCTGGTTCTATCTGTCCTGTCCGGATCCCCCAGATCCCATCTCAAAGGTTGTGAGTAGGCAGAACTGAATGCACATAGTTATCTACTGCTCCTGACAGCTTGATTCTGATAATAATAACAGTTTAACTGGTAAAATGATTTCTAATGAATACTGGATGTGATCTTTTTCTTTTCCACTCTAATTTCAATCAGAAAAATGGTAATTTCCCCCATATTTTTATTACTCTGTATTCCCTTCCAGCTGTTGTATGAGGCAGAAAAGATGAGGCCTTTAGAGGTACAAAAATCTAAATTGATAGGAAACTGTGCATTAATTTTAATGATTGTCAAAGAATTAAGAAAAGGCATCTTGCCTCTCCCTATCAGCATTTAAGCAATAAATACTGTAATAATTATTTTCCTTGCACAATTGCCAAAGATAATAATTAAGACAGTTTAAACATCATTGGAGACACTTTGGGAAATCAGCTGGGAGGGAAGGTACAGCTGTTCAGATAACACCTCCTTTGGCAAGGAATTCAGTACAAGTCTCTTATAGACCATCGTGCTGTTTACCAGTTGAATGAACCTTGATACATACTAACTTACTGAAGTTGGCCACAGCAGAACTGGTACCTGTTGCTTGCTGAGCTTTGCTATGATCATGGAGGCTTCTTGAAGAGTAGGTAGAATAGCCGGGAAGAGAAGCCTTTGCTGATCAGATTTTGAAGCACAAGGAGATTTACCACCACGGTCATTCATCCTGTTTATATATAAATGCCAATTAACAAATGTGTATAACATGTCCTGTTACAAAATTGGGTATTACCTCATTATTCTGTCAATGTTAAACTGATCCCTTGCCTGTTAAGAAGTCTTATTTTTTTCAGTCTATCTGGGGCTATTCTTTGTGGTGGGTAGAATTTGGAAAAGCCTTGAGGCCTTGTAGCATAGACCCAAAGAGAGTTTATCACTGAGAAGGTAACAGACATGACTGAATGAGACAACAGCACAGTTGATCTAACAGAGGAGTGCCTTGAGAAAGGTCATTGCAAGGATCAGTTTTAGAACCAGAAAACAGATCCAGATCTTCAGGGCCTGAAGGTAATTAAAGCTGCATATAAATTTACCTTGCCTAGTAGTAACTGAAGTCACTACCTGCCTTTCCTCCACCATTGCAGGGTAATGTAGAAATGTAGACTGAGAACGGGGTTAAGGGCGTAGATATCCAGCTGGCAGAAATTCATGAGAGTATGTGAAAGAGTGGGGTTGAATGAATGTCTGCTTTCAGGTTTGAATCAGTATTTAGAACCCTCCAACCTTATTTCGGAATCCTGCTCTTTTCTTGAGATACATTCCCCAGGTGTTGTTTCAACTAGAGATTAATTGGAGAACAAGCCAAAGACTTGAACTGCAGTGAGAAAAGCCCTTTGCTCACTTTATCACTGAACATTATGTCCAAAAGAATACAATATCCTCCCTCACACAGTCATGATCCAACCTTTTTTGGATCATGACTTTTTTAGTCCCATAAAAAAAGGATTGGCATTAAATTTGGAGAGCAAGGGAGCTTGTCGTGGCCAGCCAGGGGTGTAGCCAAGCACAGGCCGAAGGGAATGGCTGGGGGTCTGCAGTGCTCTGGGCAATGTGCTTTCGGTAGAACTGTAGTACTGTAAGCAGCGTGTGGGATCAGAGACAGGAGAAAAAATAGGCTTAATGCAGATGTGAACCAGCTCTTCATCTACCAAGTGTCTGCAATGTGTGTGTTCATCAGCAGGTGTCAGTACGCTATCGGCTGGAAAAGTGTCACACCATGGCTGGGAAATCACTTCATTTTGAGCCCGTACCTGAGGTTGTTTTGCTGTGTGCTCCAGGGGTGTTTGCTGAATAGGGAACATTCCCGGATGGATCTTCCTTTCTTTTTCTTTTAACTGCCTTATCAAAGAAGTTACCTTTCTACTTACTGCTGAAACATTGCCCTCAAAATGTCTCCTTGGGATTTAATGATATGCTTGAGACTTCTATCAAGCATTTGGTAACAAAACGTTAGTAGATAGGAAGTGATTCAAAGCTCCAAAGCCTGTGATAATTAATTCTCCTTGTTGTCTGATGTTGGCATGCTGTGTACTAGCTATTACAATATTAACAGTGTGAGCACAGTGGCAGTGAGTGAAAAGATGCATCTGATGTCTCACTGTGAGCTCTCTTACCAGGGAGCTTCCTGTTGTTACAGAAAAAGTTTAGGGAGGAGAATGAGATACAGAGGATCAGGTAGAAACATTGGCCAAAAGATGCTCTGAAGACTGATTCCTACCATGGCTTTAAGTGGTCCTGGAGGATAATGTGTGGATTAACACTGAGTCACCTCTTCCTCAAATGGGAGCCAACTGAAGATGGCTTGTGGATAGTGGACATATTTAAATTTTCTGAATAGCCAAGCCAATTCACAGATGGAGCATTAGCACAAAGTACTTTCTATGCGAGGCTGTGCTTGGTTTTGCTAAAAGGGCTGTGCTTTCCAAGTCCAATGAGTCAGAGTGAAAGACCTCAAGGGCACAAACTCCCAAAGTGGGCAGGTGGAGACAGAAACGAAGGGATTGAGATCGAACTTAAGAACAAAGAGAGTGACTCTCGGATAACTGGGTGGTTTTGTTTGTGTATCTTATTTGGTAGACTGAAAGAAAAATTGCCTTACACATGGTTTTGACAATTTTATTCAATGCCAAATTCAGTAAACACCAAAATTGCACTAGAAAATAACCCTTCATTATTAGTACAGGTTTAATACATAATGGGAAAAAAAGATGCAAGGTACAGTTCCCACACCTGCTGCTTTCTGGAAAGAGGCAACTTTTTAAAAATCATCTATATTTCAGTTAAATAAAATGCAACTTGAAAGTTGCCATCTGTTGTCATTTTCAGTATTTGCCAGTTATTCTCCCTGTTCATTCAAATTCCACTTTTGAGGGACTGGCACTTCCAAAATTTCTTTCAATCCTGCTTCTTTGCCAAATAT
Source organism: Corvus brachyrhynchos (assembly GCF_000691975.1). Taxonomy (NCBI): domain Eukaryota; kingdom Metazoa; phylum Chordata; class Aves; order Passeriformes; family Corvidae; genus Corvus; species Corvus brachyrhynchos. The sequence goes on from NW_008239767.1 coordinate 4,016,950, forward strand.
TGACTCCTTTAGACTCAAACTGCTTTCAACATTGATTTTTGTGGGTGGTGAATTTTGACACAGATTTCAAACATTACAGCCACTGACAACACATGGGTTTAAAAATAATAGCAACAACTAAGGAACAACAATAATGACATTTCATCATGATGCAGTAACATGTGGGAGTCTTATATGATTCGAATCAGGTTATATGTATACAAGGAAACATTTCTAAAAGTATGTATGGAAGTGTCTTCAGAAGCCTGCACTTAGCATTTCATTTTTGTCCAGCATCTTTCTGTACCATCACTTGTACCTTGCACATTAGATTTGCAATGTTTTAATTTACACTGGGGAAAGTTTACTTTGTTGTGGTATTAGTAAATTTAGTCTTAGTACAGGATACCATGAGTCTTTTTTTTTGTAGGTGTTTTCAGTACAGGTGGTCAGGCTTGCCTCGGTATTTAAGGACTGTTCCCAAAAATTTATTTCAAGAGTAGGAATTCTGAGAATTCTTAACAAAATATTCCGTTCTGGATTGTTTTCTTTTATATTTTTTTGTCCTAGAGGCTGGCTATTTTCACATAAAAAACCAAATCTAAATGCTGTGGAAACTGTGAAAGAGCATTGACCAGTTTATTCTTTCCATTGTGACTTGTGGCGCTGTTTTGCATTGACCACTGCTGAATAAGTTTTACTCCCCTGCTCTTTAGTTGGCACTGGTCTCTTTACTCAGAGAGCAAATTTACTCATGCACATTTTGAGTAATGGAGCTGGATTATGACCAGCTTGAAATTCTAAGTGCTGGAGGTTAAAAAGGAATCAGTTATGAATGCTTCTACTCTTAAAACAGTGAAGGATGAAATGCCAATACCTCCTTACCAGTCCACAAAACACCCCTGTGTTTAAAGCTTGCTTCTGCTCTATTTCTGAAGGTTGCTCACAGGGAGTTCATTGCTTTTTCAAACTTTTCTTTACATCTTTTTGATGAAAGACAATATTTTGGTTAACTTTTGGACATAGGTTTTTTTCTTTCTTCCCTTATTTATCTATGTTCCACTTTTATAATACATTTTCATTTACATTATCTGCAGCATTTTAGTAACACTATGGTAAAACCATTTGCCACAGGAAGAACTGCCTGCTGAGCTCTTCAAAGACACAATATGATACTTGCTGGTAGAGTTTCCCAGTTCTCAAAAATCACAATATTTGCAATGTTTCATTCTTTAAGGTTTTGTAAATAACTAACTGTCTGCTTGCCTGATATATTTGCAATGATTCCTGCTAGCACTTCATGGTCAGGTCTCTTCAGAAAAATCAGGTGCTGAAGTTCTGGGAATTTCAAGAGCATCAAAAACTCATCTGCTGCTTCTCAAATGCATTGGTTTTTATCACTGATAGCAAAAATCCCAAAGAAGCCCTCTACTTTCTTACATTTTCTGTAGCCTCCTTCTCAAGGTCGAGAGTGTGAAAACAATTCTGGAGTTTGATTTTAATATAGAGCGTGCTTGTCTTTCAACTTCAAGATCTCAACACAGTCACATCTGCTTGTTGGGATTTTTTAAGCCTCATCAACAGTTGCCATTTTCTGAATTTCAAAGTCATATTATCATGCCTGCCATGGCTCCTAGGTTGAAATGGTCACCTCACTCCTCTTGGGTGGGGTGCATATAGAAAGTCAGACTGGCTGAAAGCTCCAGACATTGCTGCCTCTGAAGGAAGGAGATTCAGTGAGATCTCAAGAGGATAACAGCTACACAGTCTGGTGTGGTCCAGACCTTTGCACCTGGACTGACGCAGTTGCAGATCATCTCATATGGCGATGTCTACAGCAGGAGGATCTTTATAATAAACTTGTTAAGTTTTTATTTTAATGTTCATATTAAAGCGTATCTCTGTGTATATCTGTCCATACTCAGATACACACAACAGATAAAATACGCCTGCAATCACAAACAACGCACTGGAGTCACCCTCTGCTTGGTTGTTTGCAGCTGGAACCAAGAGATCTCAGGAATGAAAGTTGAGGGGGGGAAAGCTTTATTCAGCTCCTTTTGCAAAGTTTAAAGTGTTTCTGGAGGCAGTGGAAAAGATGTACCATCAGCCTTGCATCATCCTCCATTGGGTAGCAGAGGGGACAGACGAGATTGCTTGCAAGTGAGGAAATAGCAGCAGCAGCATGTCTTGAAGCAGAGGATAAAAATGGCATAGAGCTGTGGAAGAGAAGAGGTTCCCAGATGCAGTGAAAATGACACAAACGTACATGGATGGTGATTTGGGCAGGTGTGTAATGGGTTGAAGGAGAGTTAAGGTGCCCAAAGTACTAATACAGCTGTTTAGCACTTCTGTCATGGTAGCCACAAATATGTCACTCTTGAGAGCTGTGGTTCTTCTTGTCTAATACTTTACTTAAATCCAAGTATCAGGGCTAAGCTTGCCCCTAAGCCTTGTTCTGCACTCAGTGGATAAGGGAACACTTTGAGAGGGTGATTCATGTAACCTCCCTTGGCTCACAGTTTTAAGGTGGGTTGCATTCATGTTTCCTGGTATCTATTTATCCCCATTAGATATCAAAATAGCTATTACAGTCACTTCGTGACCTGAGGCAGCTGGAGTTATGTGGACGGAACCCTGTCCTTAAAACATATGTAAAAATGCAGACTTATCCATGGGGACTCACAGTTCTGGCTACATCAACTGGGATATTAATCTATGGATATTAAACTGCATTTCATCAGCTGTTATTTTTAGTCTGACACCTATTTTTCTCCTTCATATTTTAATTTGCAGGAACTGCCATGGAGCAGGAATCAATTCAAAGCACATGAAGAGTGAAGGAAGAGTGGACGAAATGTCTAGAATAATTCCTCCCATACGAAGTTGTTCAATGGATCGAGGAAGGACAAATAGTTCCTGTAAAAAGGACAAGAAAGCTTTTGTAGTATTATAGTGGTATTATATTAAGTAACATGCTTGGGAAATGTGTGATTCACTTCTGTTTTCATACAGTTAGTTTGTTGCCCTCTCTTAGTGTATCCCACATACCCCAAAACCAGGCGATGTGAAAGCCTCACCCAGCTTTCTGCTAAGAACACCTGAAGGAGGTATAGGTGAGTTTGTTCTCTTTGTGCTTTGAGCTCATTCTCTAAGTGGCCTTCAACTGCTTGCCAGCATTCTCCAACAAAGCCATTTTTAGGCAGTGATTCCTCCACATGCACAATGAAGGCAGATTTTTTCCATTTAGATCAGTGGAGTCCCATAAAGACAGAGAAATTTTGGTGGGATTGAGTGTATGCCGTGTGATTTGTGTCTAATGCTTTTCTATCTTTGGGCTTTCAAAGCTGACAGTGAGAGCTGACAGTATGCTGCTGTTTTGGAATTCACCATCAAACAAATAGAGAAATCTTAGTCTACTCCCACAGTTAAAAAAACTAAGGTTTTCTCTCTCTACCTCCATCTTTTCACAGAATATCTCACTTTTTTATTCCTTATCACTTCTCAGCATATCCTAGAGATCATGTATTGTTTTGTTTTTTCAGAAGCATTCTAAACGCCTCCAAAATCATTAATTACAGTGACCTGAACCTTGAAGAATAATTTCACTCAGAAACTCCCCTAAATCCTTCCTATTAGGGAATAGGAGTTCCACTTCATTGGAGAGAAAGTGAAGTTTCTAGGTGGTGCCAGTGTGAAATTATTACCAAGAAACCTCTTAGGCCATTGTTTTCCCAATGGAAATACTACCCACCTGTCTTGTTCTGGCTGGTCAGTCTTGCTTTAATCCTTGTAAAGAAAATGGTGTTTCATTCAGATGGAAAATCACTCCTGACTCCAAACACTGCATTGGAATTAAGGAAGTAGATCCAGGCTTTGTATTTAATCTATAAATCCTATTGCTTATGCTGCATGTTAGTTTCTTCTATGGCATGGGTTGTAGAGGATTTTGCATCACCTAACACAAAAACATCATCTCAGCCATGGTCTGGTATACATTGAAAGTTTGACCACATTTGAAAAATTCCAGTAATCTGGGACCCAATGGAACTGGGCATATCTGATGGAAGCCACTCCCAGAATTTCTTTGTGGATGGACAATTCATCACTACCCCTGCAAGGTAAGCTTTGAGGGTAATTGTCTATGCTGATGGGGTATCTCTCTCCCAAACCTGTTGACTGTCCCAGAGTTATGCTGTGTGTTTGTGAAGGCTTTCCCCTGCAGATGCCATGCAGTGCCCATGGCAGGTGAGAGGCAATCCTATAGTAGGTGACATCCCACATTTGAAGTTGCTGGAAGACAGCTGGATCGTTTACACTTTCTCAGGGGAAGTAAATTAAATTTCAAGTGTCCTCAGGATGCCTGGACCTGCCAGACATTCAGGTTCACAGTTAATATTGGACACAAACTTTGCCTTCATTATTTCTTTTTACAGCTGGTATCTCTTACTGCAATGAGCTGTTATCTCTTCTCACATTGGGTATATTTGAAGGAAAATATCTTTTACCATGTTTTTATATTTGCCTATCTGCAACTACACAGTGTACATTTGTAGAGCAAAAGACATTAAATGAGTAGATGTCATGAGTCATAACACAGTTAGTCCATCACCATACTTTTCTCTCTGAAATTATTTGGGAATGAGACAAATACTATTTTTACACTCTCCCCCCAAAAAATTGATGCAGTGTAACTCAATAAATTTTTTACCACGCATCAGTAGGTTCGAAAGCACAAAATATTTACTTTCAATTGAACCCTGTTATTACAGTATTGGGAAAAATGGAGAAATGTGCAAATGAAATTATCTGGCTCCTTCATGCTTTCTTGTTTATAGTAGACAAGATTATTGCTTCACAGATTTCTGCTGACTAAAATGCCAAAGCTGTCATGATATTTCCAGGAAAATTATTATGTAAAGATTAAAAGACCCATAATATAAAAATACAGAGGGAGAAGCAGTAAAGCTGAAAGGGAATAAAAGCAGAGGGAAATAGAGGATAGAAATGAAGAGGAGCAAGGAGATACCTAAGGAGTTCCATCTCAGGCATAAGTTCACACCAATTGATTCCCATATTGCCTGCAGGGATTTCACAGCCAACAGAACATCCAAGAAGGAGATGCTGCTGTCATCCTGGCATGCAGGGGATGTCTCTGAGCCCTGGCAGTGAGAGGCAAGGAGGAAGAGTTGTTTCGTCCTGTTGAGCAAAGGCTGTTACTGGACTCTTCCTACAACCTTCTTGGCATACATGGGTAAAATGCAGCCTTGTGAGTCAGGAACTGCACAAGAAATAGGAGACTGATTGTTCAATAAAAAGCTCTCTTTGAATGTTCAGCACTGTGCAATGTTTCATCTTGCTCAGCAATAAGGTGTTTGATCTAGGTAGAAAGTGGCTCTGCCTTCAGTTTCTTGTCACAGTAACTTGACCATGAAATTTCTGTTTACAAGAATCTATCTTAGTTTCATTTGCATTTGCAGAATGATTCTAGATAAATTAGTAATAAAAATACAATATAATGACAAGCAAACATAGACAAATTTGTCTCTAAATCAGTCCACATTTAATTGCAGAAAAAGTTAAGGAGTACTTGTTGGAAGTTAGTGTTAAAGTACATCTTCCAAAGGATTCTGCAACTTCAGACGAACAATATCAATTTGTGTGGATTTTAATGGAGCTTAAACAAACATTTTTGAAAATCCAAGCTGCAGGCCTTTCCCTGGAGTGAGTGATAATATAAAAGAGCAAATAGGCATCTGCCACTCTTGTGTTTCAACAGTCCAACCTCTTCCTCAAACCCATTTTAATTCAGGCTGACTGTAGTGAGTACATAAAGGAAAACTCAGCTTGAAACAAAGTCCCTGACCTCCAGTAACACAGTGTTACAGATCTTCTTGTCACCTCCCTATGTGGTCTTGCACAAAAAGGTGATACAACATAGTTTTTCTTTCTGGAAGCCTTAGGGAGGTTTTAGCAGCCATCTACAGTTTAAGTATTATTATTATATCAGCAAGAAAAAAGCAGAACCACTTAAAAGCAGCTTTATTCATCTGGGCTACCGTCAATAAATAATATCTCCTTGTTGCTGGTAGTAGCAAGACTTGTCAAGGAACATTACCATGTAGTTTGTTTTGCTATTTTTATTTCAGAATCAGTGGCTGGAAAACAAAGTAACTTAACAAATGTTCCCTAATCTTTTCCCATTTGGGTGTTTCTGGTATTTGGCATGTGCAGAATGTGGTCAAAATGCAACCTGAATTGGGGTCTGTCACTGTCCAGAACCTTTCATTGAGAAACAAAGCAGTCCTTCACTTAGGAAGATATAGCATCAGTGAGATGTAACAATCTTTATTAAAAGTGAGCAACTGAACTTGCCTTGTATCAGAGTCCGATTTGAAAATTTCGGTTCTAAGTCTTTGTACACAATCAGTTTGGATGCAAAAATGTATCATCTAAAGGTTGGTTAGAGCATGGTGCTAATAACACCAAGGTCACAAGTTCCATCCCAGTATGGGCCATTCACTTAAGAGTTGGACTCGATGATCCTTGTGGGTCCCTTCCAATTTGGAATATTACATGAAATGCCTTAAATCTGTGATGGGAATTAACAGGCACAAATCAGCCTAACTGTTGCAGCAGCAGCAGCTCCCTTTTCCTGTGTTGCTCACAACATTACAGTCATTGACAATCATTCTTATCTGTCCTATTGCTACGTGGTGGGAGGTAGAGCAGTGAAAATATATATCCATAGGGAAATAAAAGAAAACAGAATTTCTCTAAAGATTTCTCAGTAAGTCTGAATCCAATTTAACTTGCTGAGCATGCTGCAGATGGAGTATGTGATTTGCAAATCTCTCAAGCAGGAGCCTATTTGTTTCTTTATTTGACTATTTTACCTGCAATTGCATTCCCAAACTTATCTGTATCTTGTAAATGGGGTCTATTTATCAACTCATGTCTCCCCTGGTGCTTTGGTGCACTTTTATTACCTGCTTTGCACTGCTCTTTGCAGCCTTGCCCGCAGTGCCATCATATACATATACACCCCTTCCTCACTTGGAGCTGAGCATGAGATGCTTCACTACATCTGAAAGTAGGTATTGCCTGCGAGACATTACATAGTTTTCAGTTTCACTAAATTACCCTGTGATTTGATTTGGTAAACTCACTGCAAATACGAGATGTGGCTTTAGGGCTCAGCAGGGAGTTCTTTCCCTTCTGTGTTTTCTGCTTAGCTGTGATCTGACAGCAAATGTAATCCTGTTGGTTTTATGGGCTTGTACACTATTATTTCAAAACATTGTTGGCCACAGAGATAATCTGCTCCTCAAATTGGGTGGATGGCTTTTAGAAAAGCCCCTCTGAACTTTAGGCTTTCATACCCCTATGGGCAGCAGTCAGGTGTGAAGCATTGCTCTGTATTCACCTGCACTGCTGTCAACAGAGAGGAATTACCAGGAGGTGACCTCGTTCTTCACAACAGACCATGACATTTCAGCATTTCTATGTAATGATGCTGATTAAAGGTAGGATAGGAGCTCCCTGAAAAGAGCCTGAGGATGATGTGTTTGCCTGCTGCTGGAATTACCTCTCCTGGAGCTGTCTCAAAAAAAATTCTTCACGTAAAAAAAATAAATTCTGTCTCATAAAAAATTCTTCAGCGAGCAGGGACAGAAGGAAGATGAGCTGATATTACTGAACAGGGTAGATTTTCACAGAGATGCTCTCAGCAGAAACAGCAGATGCTAGCATGGCCTTGGAGGGTAACTCTTGCGTGAGGGCTCGAAAAGACGTCCTCAGAAGTAGCTCTACTCTGTGTATGTCCATGGGACAGGGTTCAGTGCTTGGCATGGACCTTAGGATCTCAGCACTCAGAACAGGATAAAATAAGAGCTGATGTTTAAGGATGGTTCAAAAAGTTGCCTGACATGGTCCTCTTTAACACAAAAATCAATCTTAAACAAGTTGCTGACACCATCATCTGCTGTGGATGTGCAGAGTTATTCCTGCCCAAGTGCTCTGCTGCCCAGAGATAACACAGCAGTGTTTCCAGCTCTCCTTACGTTATCATGAAGCTTGAATGGCATGCAGCGTTTCTCCCAAGGTCTCAGTTCACCCAGTCTTACGATTATGCAGTCAAATTGTGGTCACACAATTAACTTCTCCTCCTCCAAGGTATGACTGAGAGGAGTTATGTGGCATGCAATGGATTGCAGAGAACTGCTTACTTACATGTGCTGTGCAGGCAAAGAAGAGAGAGAAAAATAATCAAACATTTTTTACTTTGAAAAATTTTTAAGGATTACCTTTGCTTTTGGGGGGTTTGGATCACGACTTCAAGCTGGCAATCTTCTCTGGAAGTCTTGGTGCTTTTTGTCTACTCAGTCACTGTTCGCTCTCATTTTTGGTTCAAGAAATGATCTGCCTGGACTGTGCAGGACTGTGAGCTGCACAGTCCAAAAGGAATCCCTTTGGGTCATTCTTTTTTTTTTTCCCAAGGACACTGCCATATTTGTCCTTCAGATCCTGATTTTCACATAGTGATTCTTGAAATTTGATTCAAGTATATGAACAGTCCAATTGCTCTTAGAAGACCATGAGGAGACAAGATGTGAAGGTAAGGTTTCAATACTGGGGGTTCACATGGGGAAAGATGCCTTAGCACCACGTCTGTCAGGGACTGCAGACGTGGCTGAACCTTGTGACAGGAGGCTCACTCGCTCTTTTTTCTTCCCACCTGTGTTGCTCCAGTATCTGCTGACTCATCTGCTACCCCTGGATGGTGGGAAACAGTTTTCTTGTCTTCTACTATGACCTCCTGATGTTCACAGCTTTTCATCTGATATTAGCAAAAGGATTTTTTGGGCGGTTTTACCACGGCCCCATTTCCATCCAGCATTCCCTTGAATCCTGGTTTGTCAGATGATGCTGCTTCACTAAGACTGGATGATTTTCTTTTGACCAAGCACAGCTAATCCTTCCAAATATTAATGAGAGGGGCTCTGAGCTACAACTGGCAGTGTTATTTTTCCTGCACAGCCAGACAGCATAGAAAATTTGGAATTTCTCCCTATGAAGATTCGGAATTTTGACCAGATAAAAGAATCAAAACTGGATGTTTTGTAGAAAAGTAAACGTGGCTCTCAACTGAAATGTGGGTTTTTCACTCTTTTCACCTTTGTCTGTTACAAAAAGAGTGTAGTCAACCCTAACACTTTTCAGGTTTCACAGAAATATGTATTTCTCAAGAATGTTTATTCTGGCATCTCCCCAGGCTATGCATGCAGTTATGCCTGGGTTACTGTAAGCTTTTCCTGTGTTTCCTTTATTCCACCTGAGAGTGTGAGCTGGAGAGTTTGCATCCCTTTGAACTGCCAGTGCTGTGGGCAGGAGTGGGGAAGACAAGGAGCAGTGATGTACAGAGTGGGTGCTGCAGCCACAAGGACAACCTGACAGAAGGAAGCCTTTGCATCAACCCAGATACCTCTTTGAGGCTGGGATCAGAGACATAAGCCTGAAAGGAAGAGCTTCATAATAACTGGAACCAAGCCTTTCTGACACAGTGGCCTAGTACGTACTGTTTAATATTGCATCTAAGGATTTCGTATGCTTTAGGTAGGCTATAACCAAGTGAAAAGGAAGTTTGTACTTTGTGTTGCCTGGCTGGACATGAATGATGAAACTGCTAAATCAGGTCTGGCCTGACAGGAGGGATTTCTGTTTTCTTAATGAGCTAATTATACTTTTTCTTCCAAGTCATTTGCATTATTACGTGACTACACTCTCTAACACATGGCCAGCACTGCACAGTGAGCTGGGAAAATGGCCATATTCTCATTGTCCATTTTAATTTGGGAAGCAGACAAATTATAGTTTGGCAAACTAAAGTTATATGCAAATGTTAATAAGCACCTCTGCACACAATGAAGATAAACAGAGGCAGAAAACATCTTGCACATCCCTTCATATTTTTCAGAGCAGCTTTCATTCCTAAAGACTTGCCCAGACTACACATCCATGTAAACAATAGCCAGTATTTATGTAATTTCTGCAGAACACTTTTGGTAGTAGAAGACTTTTAGTAATGAAGGCTGCTTTCTGGAGACTCATGCACATCCAGAAGAGGTTTGGTACATGCCCTGGTGAGGGTGCAAAGCAGCACTGGCTCCCCACCAGCACCCTGGATGAGGCCACCTTGATTCAGGGAAGCAGAGAAGAGGTTCTGCTTTGATGTATACAAACTTTGAAGTGCCACTTTCCCTTTGGGTTATTTGATCCTGACTTGTACTGCTTTTAAATAAAGATGTGGTATTGCTGCTCTTAAATCCAGGGGATCTGCATCAGAAAATCCTCACCAAATCTTCCCTGATTGAAAAGTTCAAAACTCCATCTTCTGAGAGGAGCGTGGGCTCATGGTTGCAGCTGTTCTTCCATTAGCCTGAACAATGTTAACATTCCTATAGTTGGGCTTGTAAGCCGTTGTGAGTCAATCTGGGATACCCTTAGGGCATGACCAGGATGTTTCAATGCAGTCATCATTAAATGTACTCCAGACTCAGCCTCAGCAGGTCTGGTCTCTGGAACTAGGTTAAATTAGAACCAAGCAAAGCCACTGATGTTAACAGTGATAAACCATAGGAAAACAGGACAAAATGATGTCAGAAAATGCTCTCCTTAGTCTCTGTGTGTGGGAGGGAACCCAACCCCTTCTCTTTGTTTACTTAAAAAGAGCAAATACTACACATACTTGTCTGCGAAGAGAGATAGGTAATTTAAAAACAGATTCTCCCATTAAATGGGCAGATAATTCTTCTATTGCAGCAATAATTTTAATAGGATGAACACACACAAATTCTGTTTGTTCCCTGTGTAATTTCTAAGATCACCATGAGCTGGTGTTAAAGGTTCCAGCGGGTAATGTGTAGCCTTTCAGACACTGCAATAAATTGCCAAGGAGCCTGCAAGTTTTTCTTGGCAGACCAGTCTCAATTATTAGAGAATTCAGCAACAGAAGGCATCAGGGAATGGCAGGTTTTATTTTTTCATGCAGAGTATTTATGCTTTTTATAGTAGCTAATCCATCAGGTTAATTTCATTGCTCAGGCAGGAACGCAGGCAGCAGACTGCTTCAGGAGGGCAAGCAGCAGTCCCATAGAACAGGATTTTGTAGACTACATTTTTGCAGATAAGCTTTCAATTATCTCCCTGCTTTTGCTGGATGTGTGCAAACCCCTTTAGCCTGTCATGCAGCTAGTCCAAGTCCAGTGAAACCAAAAGAGAAGTCCCCCTTGACTTCAGTGAGCTTTGGATCAGGCTTTATGGGTCACTGTCCATTCATGAAAGGGACCCGTAGCCCAGATGAATGTCAGTGGGGTGGATGGTCACATGCAATTTTGAAGTGCTCCTTTACTCCTAAACACTTCTGCAACTGTTTTAAACTGTAATGTATGCCACTTTTCCACTCAGTAGTGCTAGAAGGAAGGCCTGGGCTGAAGAGGCACATGTACCAAAACTATATACATGAACATGTTCCTTGTGAAACCAGGGCTAAGGAAACCATCCTGATATGATCTGCCCCTAATACCAAGTCAGGAAGAAAATGCCACCTACTGAATCTGTTACTCCCACATGCATTTTTTAAAAATTTTCTTTAATCCAGGAGATTTGATAACATTAATTCTGAAAGCAGCAGTATATCAGATACAAAGGGAAGTAGAACTTTGTCTCTAGCATTGATAATCAAAATGTCAGTCTCTGCCTAGCTCCACAGGGTGTTGTTTTACTCCTCTGCCTGTGCTGGACTGTTCCCTGCCTGACCCCTTGCTGCTGTATATGGTGTCATAAGTTGAGAACCAGAAAGCAGATAACTCTTAGCAGAAGGTACTTGTTCCAAAAGAGAACAAACTTTTAGAGTGTCTTTATTTGTATGAGCTTTTTGATCCACCTAAATTTCATTCTGATAAAATATTAGAGGTGGTGCAATACCATCAGTAATCTTTATGCATAGATGAATGGTATTTTTGGTGTGGGTTTTTTTGGCTACCAGAACCACAATAAGCAGGAACAGATTGTGAAAGAAAAAAAAAAAAATAGACTATACTCACAAGGAAACACTTTAAACAGATGAACGGCTTCCTCGAATCTGAAGGAAATCCAACAATTCACCACTAACCCTGAATGCTGTACCTTTCATCCTACATCCTATGTCACTAAGATCCACAAATTAATGCAAGCATTAACAGTAGATGACTTTTTATTAATCACCGACTACCTGGTGCTTTTGCTCTGACCAAGACCTCGCTGTCAGGGGATACAGACCAGTGTGGAGCAGAGGTGGATGCAGGCAGGAGTGCTCTGGCAATGCTGGCTGACGCTCATTTTTGGAAGTTTCAGTGGAAGAGGCTCCCTTACACCGCCTCCATGGTGTTTTCATTAGTCTCCAGTTCCTGTAAAAGCAGTACAACAAATCCTGAGGATTTTAGTCTACTTTTACACATAGGTAGCTAGACACAGGGTTATTACTTCTTTTCCAGGAGTTGATATTTTATTCTCGATCTGAAATGTTTTGAGAATCCTCTTATATTTACTACTAAAGACTCATCTCAGCCCCTGGAAAGACCATTAAGCAAATCCTTCTGGAAACAGCTTATGATCCTGTTATGACCCTGTGAAGGTCATGGTGACTGGGCAAATCATGCCTGATTGACCTGACTGATTTCTATGATGAGATGACCATCTTGGTGGGGATGGGGATGCTGTTTACCTTGACTTTCATACCTATCCACCATAATATTGCAACAAATCTGGTGAGATATGAACTAAATCAGGTATTGGTGAGCAGAAAAGTTGCTAGACATGAAGGCTCAAAGGACATGACCGGTGCTGCAAAGTCTGACTAGTGAGAGGGGCTATCACTGGGGCCAATGCTTTAATGTCTTTGCTGGTTTTGTGGATGATTGGACAGTGAAGCAATTTTGAGGACTATGTCAAACTGAGAGAAGTTTCAATTTGCTTAAGAACAGCCTGCAGTGCAGAGGGACTTGAACAGCCTAGAGAAGTGGTTTGGCTGGAATCCCATGGCATTCAATACTGGGAAAAAGTCCAGCACATAGGGAGGAATAACCCCATCCACCAGTGTAGACTGGGAGCTGACTGGCTGGACAGAAGCTCTGAAAAAAGGGATTTGGGGGTCCTGGTGGATAAGTGGGACATGAACCAGCAGTGTGCTGGGCTGGGCAGGTGTCACCAGTAGGTCAAGGGAAGTGTGTCATCCCCTCTGCTCAGCACTGGGAGACTCTTCCAGAGTACTGGGTTCCATTTCAGGCTTCCCAGTACAGGAAAGAATGGACATGCTGGGGTGAGCCAACCAACCAACCATCAGAAGAGATGGTATAGACAACATGGTGCCAAACGCTTCTTGGAAGTGCAGTGGACAGGGCTACACCAAGGCACAATGGACACAAGGTGGAACTGGAGAAACTATCATCAGATACAAGGGAAAAACCATTCATTGTGAGATTGATCAAACAGAGAAGTAGACTGCAATAGCTGAGAGATGTTGTTGAATCTTCATCCTCAGAGATTTTGAAGCTCTGCTGAGCAACCTGCTCTCACTAGTCCACCTTTAAGCAAGGGTCACAGCAGCTGTCCTCTGGAGGCCCCTTCAAGCCTCTGTGGATCTATGACAATGAACTGCTGAATAAATCTTGTCCAACACTGCTGCCAGTCTCCTGTCTTCACGTCTTGAAAAGCCTTGGCAGCAGAAGAGGCCATGGCAGCTGTCATCAGGAGAAGGAACAGTTCCCTCCAAGGCCCAGACCTGCCAAGTGACACTGGCACAAACTTCTGACAGTAGCTGAGGGGAAACTGGGGAGTTAGTAGACTAGAAAAATCATGAGCAAATGCTCAAGATCAGAAGTCATTGTAATGGAAACAAACAGAAAATCTACAAACCTTTCCCAAGAAGTTTCTGTTCTAAGTAGTTTCTAAGTTTCAGGTGAATTCACCTTTTGCATCTTCATATGCTGCCATGCAGGAAGAATCGCAGCAAAGAGACCATCACTCCTCTATGTTCCTGTGCTACTTAGAGGATCTGAACTGTGGGCAAAGTCATCTGGAGGTGTGGAAGCATTTCTGCTTGTATTTACAGCTCTGCTGTAACACAGATGCTTAAAAACATTCCACTTGGCTAAAGATATTTTATATTCACAACTGAAAGGAAACATTTCAGTATTATATCTTTTACTGACTTTCCCCCAGAGAAGATATAAATTGCTTGAAGATATAAGAGGCTTGTCCCTGGATAACAGAGAAGTCCTGGTACTGACCTGGCATCCTTGCTTCCCTCCCTCCATCTGTCCTGTACTGCTCTGAGTCAACACCATAGCAGTAAGGAAAATTACCTGAGAAGCACAGCCCTAAAAAAGAAAAGCATTTAAAAGTTAGCTTTCAAGAAGAGTTTCTTTCAAAATGTTGGTTTGAAATGGGATACAGTGGTATGAATTGTAGACAGAAAAAAAGGGAAATCATCTTAGGGATGGGAAGATGCTCTGCCTCAGCAAATGTGCCTTACTTTGTTTTTTCTCAAAATATGTCAGCAGTGATTGCAAAAGAATCTGAGGAGTGAATGCGAGCCTTGCAAAAGGACTTGTGGACGTCAGGAACTGAAATCACATATATGCATATAAAACTGGCATGAGACAGCAGGTCACATTCATTTCAGTGCCCTAGAAGGGGCATGCAGTTGTTTCACCTCTAGTTATTGCAGGATGTTTTTGCGTGAGATGTCTCTATCCTTCAGCTGCACTTGTTAAAAGCATTTAAGGACATGATAACTCTATGTGTGTGAATAATACTGTGTTCACTTAACAAAGGCACTAATGACTTCATCTCCTTAAGACTCCTATTAATTATTTCCTACTGTGGGAAGCACCGTGACAAGCAAGATTATGACACAGTGGACAAAACTCCCTGGCACAGCGTATAGGAGGAAGGAAGCCTCTGCCATACTACATCAATTATCTAAGCCTGTAATATTGAGGCTCAGTTTTACTTTCATGTCACTGACACACAGCTTATAGGTATGTGCCCAAGTATAAAAGATATGACAATAAATGTCATCACAGGAAATCCGATGTTTCCTAACTGGAAACATGAAAGGAAAATGATGGGAATATAACTTCAGCCAGAAAGTTGTTCAGCTCAGAAACCTGCTCAGGAGATTTGTCTTGATCATGGGACTGAAAAGAAGAAGCTGTCAGGCTCCTGAAATGCCTGGTACTCCTCTCTCTTCAAAACAAACTGCTGACTCTAATGACTGTCCTTTCAGAGATGGTCTATTTTAAGACAATGGAGTTACACCAGAAGGAGCGATCACTGGCATGACAAGGACGGGGGTTGGATCATCTGCAAAGGGATTCCTTTCATGCTCATGATTTAGCACTGGACTCCACATTAAATCTTGTGAAACCTGGGGATGGGGAAGAAAGAACTGACAGTCAGCGGCTCAACAGTTGCCTTTGTGCTGCTGAGAGGAGGATGCCCTGTGGCATGGTCTGGAGCTGATTTAGCTTTCCTATAGAGCCATGTGTGCTTGATTTTCCTGTCTGCTGTTGAGTATCTACTTAAGTGCTTTACTGAACTGGATTCTTAAATGTAAAGCTATATTCTGTCTCTGGGGAGCCTGTGGTGAAATGCTGGGTGTTACAGAGGCAGGGAATTGCACCCTGTTGTGTCTTCTGCTTATTAGTGAGCAACCCTGACTTAGTGCAAGACCTTACAAATCACTGTAAGTTTGTCCCAGTCTAAGTCCAAAGTGCCTATGTGGCTCTTCTCGAGCATGAAGGAGCCCTGAAATTCTTTCCTTTAGTGCATTTCTAGTGGTGGTGGGTTTTCCCACACCCACACACAGAATATTTCTGGGACTGTTAGTAAGCGTTTGCCCGTTGTGCCTGGTTTCCCTCTGTCATTCTTCATTGCTTGGGCAATGTCCCACAATTTAGTACAACTGCTTTCTGCCATTATAGTGTTCATTAGGATTTATTTTTGTTCCTGAGTACACTGTCACAGCTATTCACGAAATGGAGTAAGTAATGTATAAGCCTGAACAATAATAAATGTGATCTATCTCTTGACATGTATAACAACATAACTACAACAACAATATTTCTTTGTGGATAGGATTCACTTTTTCAAAGAGGATTTGGCCAGGGTAAAAGACAAATGATAGTTAGACCTGCATAACATCATAGGAATCAGCATACAGAGTTGCTGTGGGTGTTGCTTTGCTTCACTTTTTATGGCTTCTTCCTAAATCGTATGGCTCCTTCCCAAACAATGCTGAGACTCAAGGAATAAGGTACAGATTATCTCCTTTTTGAAATGCATGAAGGAGTGAGAATTACAGGTTTGTTGGCACTCTTGGTGATACCTAATGCATTGTAAATACAAATATGTAGTAAGATGTCTTTGTGAAAAGGCAATGCCTTTTCAGTGGTCCCACAACCACTAAAGTTCTTCAGAGTTACCTCAATCAGTCAAACCTCCACCAGCTCATAAGAGCCATGATTACAAGTGGGATAATACCACCTTTACAGGGTCCTTCCCCTTGCTGAACACTCACTCAACACAATTATAGCAAGCTGCTAGAAACCAGTCCCTGGCACTGAAGTTAAGGTACAAAGCCTGTGTGTTCTAGGGAAATAAAAAATTTGAATTGTATAGTATGCATAATAATAATATGTAGTATATATACATGCATATAATTGTACATTGTATACCTTTATTCTGTTTAAACAAACAATAACTGCAATTATATCCTGCTTCAGTAAATAGAAAATAAACACCAAAAGCATTTGCATGAAGAAGAGAACTGCAGACAATACCTAAAATCTCTTATCTCCCTTTCAAGAAAATTGCAAGGGGTAAAAGCAACACAGTTCAAAATGAAGGACCAAGACCATGGAAATATTCACTTGATCTATAAAAAGACAAGCGTCCTTTGAACAACTCATATTTCCTTTCTGTATCAATGCTTATAGAATTGTTTTGGTTTAAGACCATTGAGTCCAACCATTAACACAGCACTGCCAATTCCACCACTAAACCATGTCCCTAAGTGCCACATCTACATGTCTTTAAATACCTCCAGGGGTGGGGACTCAACCATCTCCCTGGGCAGCCTGTTCCAGTGTTTGACAACCCTTTCAGTGAAGAAATTTTTCCCAATATCCAATCTAAACCTACCCTGCAAACTAAGTTAAAGTGTAAGGTTTTCAGCTTTGC
Organism: Corvus brachyrhynchos; assembly: GCF_000691975.1. NCBI lineage: Eukaryota > Metazoa > Chordata > Aves > Passeriformes > Corvidae > Corvus > Corvus brachyrhynchos. The sequence continues at coordinate 4,034,212 of NW_008239767.1, forward strand.
TTGGTCTTTTTTAACAAACTGGTATGAAGCCTGACAATTCCTCTCTAAAAGACATGGAGAAGATTGGCATTTCAGTTTTAAAAATGCTGTCTGGTGAACATCAGCGTGAAGTGTGCAGGATTTAACAAGCAAGTGGGCAAGCCTCCGGTTTGGCCTGAGCAGACCTATGGCAGTTCCCATCCAGTGAGAGCCGTGGACCCTTCAGGCTTCTGGGATGGTGCCTTCTGGGAATGATGCCCGTGACCTCAGCTGGTTGTTCTGCCATCTTGTTTGCCAAATTTTCTATTCTGGACATTTTTATTGATGGTATAATCCCTAGATTTCTTGCTATTGTCCTATTTTTGCTGTGTTCCTATTGCATTGATCAGCCTGACCATCATTCTTCTGCTGCCTTGCACACCAGCTGCCCCTCGCCTGTCAGAAATGCAGGAAGTGACAGACAGCCAAAGTGACGGGAACCTCTGCCCCAAACATGGATCATTTGGAGATCCAAAAGAGGTGTGTGGATCTGTTTCAGGTCCAGATGTGGCTGCAGCAATGTGAAGGGGGGATGCAGAGGCCCTGTCATGCACCCAGGCAGCACTGGACTGCCCTGGGAAGGGTCGGTGCTGCCTTTGCCTTCTCCTCCTGCTCCAGTAACCCACTCCCTGCAGCACAGCAGCTCTCTTGGTACCTCTTATAAAAAAAGTGGGTGATGGGAGCTGCCAGGTATGCAGGAATAGGGGGCTTCTATATCTGTTCATAATTCAACAGTATTATAGCAAATAAATGCCTCCCCAGGTCTTCCTTGCAAAGGAGACCCTCTGAGTCCGAAACGCTGACTGACTCCTCAGACTGCCCTCGGGCATCATCTGGCTACCAGAGCTGATTATAAGGGTGACATCTTTATTTCATACGTACACACACATCTGCCTTTATCTTACGTGTTTCTACTTGTTTTTTTCTGCTTAGTCTGGTCTTACAGTCCCCTCTAAAATGTCTATGAAGAAAGTCTGTGTGATTAGTTCAGTAACATTCTTCAGAGGGTTTCAATCCAGCATTTTTCATAATATACATAGCCAACAGATGTGTTTCATTTATATACAGAGCCTGAATTCAACAGTGATCTTTATGTGGGAAACCTTTTCTGGGTATTAGTTTTCAGTAGCTCTAGTATCTGCAGTTGCTGTTTGTGTCACAGTTGACTTTTCAGAAATATTTCCATGGGAAAACTTTGTCTGGATGAAAGGAGGATCAAACCAGTTGTCTGAGCCATTTTCCTTCTAACTGTTGTGTTGGCACGACTGAAACCTTGTGATCCTGGCCCAAACCACTGCTGCCTGTGAACAGATGCAGAAGGAGCTGGATCTGCTTGGCAGGTGGAATCTGGAGCCGGTAGACCCACAGACTGCACATTTTGGACTCACAGTGAGTGGTCTTCAGATAACACAGTATTGTTTTTCCATTTGGGATTTCAAAGTTCATCTTAGCTGTCACATTTTGGGAACAAAACCCCAAATAA
>NW_008239767.1:4035756-4075434 GCF_000691975.1 Corvus brachyrhynchos
GATCCATTACTGAAACAGTTGGCTTAAGCTGATATGCAGGCAATTTCACTGGCCTTGACCTTTTCTAAAATGCATGGCAAAACTTTCATTTCCCTCCCACCAGCCGTTTCTTGCTGGTTTTGTTTATTTGCTTTTGTAGACTAGGAACTATCTGGGGCAATGTCTGTGATGTGTTTGGTCCTTGCCTGTCAAGACACACAAATTGTGGTGAGTCAGATGGTGTCTTCATTTGCATTCACACTTTGGTGTGCTCTCAGCAGCTCTGCTGGGTGAAAACAGAAGCAGGACTTAACTCCAGAGACTATAGATCTGTTTGAATGTTTGAATATCTTATAAGTCTGTGAGTTTTGTCCAGTAATAAGTGCCTTGAACATACAAAGTTAGAAGAGAAACTAAAGACCATAGAAATATATAGAAGGTACCACTGATCCAGGCAGACACTGAGTGTTTGGCACTTAAAACCCTCTGTGGCTTTGGATCTTGTGTGTCCCCAAGGGAGATTGGTTCAAGTGTCAGTGTTTTTGTGGGAAGTTACTGGCAAGTACAGTTTTCTAAGGTCCTCAATGGAGCAAGGTGGATGAGCCCCATCAAACTAGAATGGAGATGGGATGGTAATACAGGAACTTCCATAAAGAAAATGTCTGCAAAACATGAAACTCAAAAGGAACGACTCCAGAGAGATGAACTTACTGAAACTGCTCACAGAGAGGCTGGGTTGTGCTTTGCCAGCAACCAGCACGTCTCCTCTTCTGTTTGCTGCCTTCTGCATTTGACAGGCAGCTGAGGAAAACAGCTGTCATCCAAGTGCAGGGTCATTTGTCCCCCTGGTTCTGTGAAATTCAAGTTACTCAGACACAAATCTTTATCTGCTGTAAAAGACAGGGAGCCCAGGTTACGATGAGAGTTCAAGGAAGGAATATCTCACATCCCATAGGGGATTTCCATGCTGTGGGGAGCTTCCTCTGTGCCTGGTAATCCTCTAGCTCAGAATTTACTTCCTTGTTTTATTCATAAAACATGGGTTATTCCAGGCCCGTCTGATCTAGCCCAAATTCATGCCCATCCATGAATTCTAACTTCAGAAACCTTGCCTATTCTTTTCCCTGTTTTCACAGTTGTTTAGTAAGTATATTGCATCTCCCCAGAAAATTTGTTTTGCTTATACATCAGTATGTAGGCATTTCCCTTATCAGTCTAATCTTTCTCTTTCAAATCTTATTTTACTGCAGGTTGAGATTCTTTAGATCATACACATTTGCAGAGACTACTCTGGAGGTGCAACAGCACTGGAGCAACAAGCTGAAGCAAAGGATACCTGCAGCCTCCCTAAGCTACTCTTTGGCAGCCCCCATTGAAATGACAAGAAGGGGGCAGACCCTTCTTGTCACCAGCACTTCTGGCCCCATGCAGAGCATGGAAGAGTTCCCACTGACAGCATTGTGTGCAGCGTAAAGCATGGGGGATAATTTCTGTGCATGTCACCTTGCCTTTCTTTATGTGCACTTGTCTGATGTGGCATCCTGGCATGAAATCCCACAACATCCTCTCTGCCTGCTACTGATGCCTTTAGAGTAGTTGCCTATTTGGCCAGTCACTTTCTACCTCCGTTGGCAGGTGGGGTGTGCACAGGAAGGGAGTCAACACTGGAGGTGGTTGTCTCAGTGGCAAGATGAAGTGTTTCCAGCCCCCCTGGCAGCTCACATTTTCAGGAGAGAGGAATGTGGCCGTTTGCAGCCATTTGCAGTTGGTGCATCACCCACTTGGAGTAGCTCTCATTCAGTTGTGCTGTGATGGGGAGGCAGTGAGAAGCGAAGGAAAAATAGTAGCTACTCAGTCTTGAAAGACAGGCTCAGCTATAACCAGGCAGTTTCAGAAGCCAGTCGGGTGGGAGGCAGTTGAGAGGCATGGAATAGGGTATGCAGGCATCTGCCTGTGCCTGAGCAAGGGAAGAAGATCCCTCTGCAGTGAACACGGGATGTTATAAATGGCTGGACTGCAGAAGCACACTTGCCATGGATACAACAGTATGAACAAATTAAAACATGGATGGACAATAAGTGATATGAGTTCTTAGCCAGTGGGAGAGTGGTGGTATCTATTACACTATGTGTGAAGGAAGACAAGCCTTACAGTCATTGGGCTTGAGCTTTAAAATACTTTGGCCCTGCTGTGTCAGTAACCCTTTGGCACCTACCACACAGATGAATGACAGCTGCTCCTGGCCTCTTTCACCAACTTATTCTTAGCCTGATACCCTGACTTCATCTTCCAGAGTATAATCAGCTTAAACTGGCTGAGAGTTATGTTTTAATATTACAGAAACTGAATCCACAAAGAACTGTCTCGTTTTTGATGGGACTTGACACAGTGTGGGATACCCTGGCCAGGGCACCCTGAAGCTGATGGGGACAGGAATACCGCCCTTGAAACACCTTTCTGGCATGGACAACTAAGGACTGATCTTCCTTCAGCAGGGAGGTAGTGGGAGCCTTGCAACACGCACAGAAAAAATGGATTAGTTTTATTGTTCCCAACACAAACATTCCTTTGAAAGTGCTCCTGCACATTCACAGCATGGCAAAGCTGCAAGTGAAGCAAGTGCTAAATCAAATTCATGACTTTTCTCACATAGCCATGAGAAAAGGCACAGTTATACTGAAAAAAGCAACACCATCAGCCCCTGTAGATGCGAAAGGCTGATTTACGCCCCCTCTCACACTTACGTGGCCTCGGCAACTGGAGTCGCATAAGCAGTATTTGGCCACTGCTTGGTACTTTATTAGTTATGGACATAGTCAGTAGTAATTCTTTGACAATTTATCGAAAGAATTGTGGTAAGAAAGACAAGAACAGGAGTCAAGGTGTATTTAAACAGAAAAGGTTGTGCTACTGGCTTCTGTAATGACAGGTCAGTGGAAAAATTGCCTCTGTCTATGAAGACTTTGCATTTACCAGATGTTTGATATTTGAGACTCCTGCAGGTGGCTTTTGAAGAGGTGAATTAGACATGATAAGTTTTAGAGTTAATAATTTCTGTTACTTATTTGAAACACAATCTGGTATTTGCAGAATAATTAATGATGTTATGGCTCTAGCACAGTAGATTTAAAGTCTTCAGCAGTGTCTATCACTCGAATTGGTTGGGAAAGATAATCTTATCTGTCCCCATAAAACAAATGCTTTGGCTGTGCTTTTCATCATCCATTCATAAACTCTTTCTGTTTTAGAATATCCTTGCAAGAAATCTGCCAGGGTGAAGTTGAAAAAAACACTTCTAGAAATGGGAATTTGAAATGTTTCAACAGGTCTAAGATGAACTTACTTTACTATCCACTGCAGGTGAACAAACACCCTATCGACACCTCTTACCTGAAGTGTGAAAGTCACAGTAATAAATCTCAGGTTGTGTCCAAGAGCAATGCAATATTCCCGTGAGTCTGCTCTATCCATAGTAAACAGGTAACTATGGAGACTGATGAACATTTAGCTGTAATCAAGGAAGAAAGAGTGGGGAAATCAAAGTTTTCTTTTCTCATTTGCATGCTTAGAATATGCTTATATGTGCTGATTTTTAACAGCTGTCTGCATCAGTTGAAGTGTGCACCCAAGCCAGGTCTAAAATCTTCAAATCCCATCTCAGGGAATTTTCAGGGAAAGAAATTAAAGCCACTGTAACGCTAAAAGCTCCACTAACCTGATCTAGAGAGAGCCCTTAGAAGGAAGAAACTCCTCTTGAATACATATATATTTCATGTTCATTATTCTCCAGTCTATATGGGAAAGAAAAAATATATGGCTCGTGAGCTTAACACCTGCTGCAGCACTGCAGAGCAAAATGCAGGGGCTGAGAACAGCACGAGGGGGCCTTTCATCGCTGCTGCTGGCCCTCCTTGCTCAGATGCCTGGGGAGGTTGTTGGGGAGTATATTTACTCTTGTATTCCTGAGCTGTTTCACATTCAGTGGGAGCTCTGAACACGTGCTGTATCCATAGAGCTCCACTGATGTCAGTGGGATAAATGTACAGAAATCAGCCTCACTAACATAATCCCTTTTGTACTGCTGTCATTAGTTGAGAACAAAAGCTCAAACAAAGAGATCCTAAGCTGCCGAGTGTGATCACGGCAGCTAAAACCTAAACAGATGAATTTTTCAGCATCCAAAGTCACCTACTGAGCAACAGGGAGGCACAGATTTGCAGCAGGCTGCAGTGAATTATGTGTGAAGTGGGGAGGTATGGTGTGATCACCCCATGGGTTTGTGCTGGTGGGTGCTCCAGTCAGGTCTCCATGTACTTCTGGGGATAAATAACTAGCCATGCTTACCCATGAGAATCAACCTGAAAGGGATTCAAAGGGAACAGAGCTTAAAAATAAACCTGAAAGAGGGCAGAGATCAAGTGATGGGATCCTACAAGCCAGCGGGATATGTGAATATGCCTAATCTTCCATCTGGAGCTGACTATAACTTTTTCCTTCAGCGTTGACCCTTGTACCTTGAGGTGAACACAAGTGTGAAGACAGTGTGTGACTGGTATGGACCACTCACTCCAGGTAGGGATTTTCCCTGTGGAAATTGTGCCTCTGAAACTCTGTGTCTTATCCCACACCTCAGGGAGCTCCATACTTGTAGCAGATTAGTGAAAGGTGTTTCACTGGAAATTACTCACTCTGTTAACACTCAAGTGTGCTTAACAGATATTTTTTTGGAAGCTCACCCCTCTAGACACATAAGTCTGAGCTAGTATTCCTGCTCTGATTTTCTCCCTCCTTTGCAGCTGATGGGGGGAAACTGAAGCATATGTGGGTGACTCATTGCTCTATGGAGCATATTGGCCTGGAACAAACCAATTTCCGTTTCTCACTGCTGACATTTGAGTCAGCAAATACAAGAATCCCAGTTGCAGGCATGCATGCTTGGTCAGAAGACTGCCCCTTTGGACCTGCTCAGGTCTCATTTCTAAGGCTGTGTTTAACCTGTCTGCAGCCTCAGGCTGTTTCCATGTTCACTTACACAGTTGGAGAAGATGAGAAGGTAAGTCACAAGGTAGATTCTATAGTTTTCTACCTGAAATTCTCCTCATTATCAGGATCTGTTCCTCGGCCAGAAAAATTGTTAACCAGGTCCTTTCCACTTGCATAATTTAACACTCAAGCTCTCACTCCAGAGTTTTCGCAGCAGGTACTTTTCATTAATAACACATATACAGCCTCAGCATCATTAGGATGGCATGTAGCTAGAGGTCATCCCAAATTCTTACTTTCATGACACTTCCTTGGTAGAAGCTCATTCTGCCTACCTGTGTACCTCTGGAATTAAATTTTTAATGGCTTCAACTATCCTTTCCTTAAGTAATACAGGCATGAGGATTAGTCTTGGACCCTAGCTCCCACAATTTCTTGTATATGTATTTATAGATATACACATATATATATTACAATTTCAGCATGTGTATATAAATATAAGTTGCAGCTGAGTGTTCACAAGTCCAGCCAGCCTGTTGGAATTAATCCAGATACTGAAAGACTTAATGAATATTATGTCAGGACTTCTCTCAACCATCTACCAAAGGTCTTGGGAGTCTGGGAAGATCCCTGCTGACTGGAACTTAGCCAGTGTTATTCCAATTTACAAGAAAAGTGGGAGAGAAGACCTACGCAACTGCAGACCCATTAGCCTAACCTCAGTTCCAGGAAAAAATATGGAGAAGGTCATACTGGGTGCTGCTGAAAGGTACTGAAAGAACAATGCAATGATCAGGCACAGTCATCATGGTTTCACAAAGGGAAAGTTGTCTTACTGATTTGATAACAGCAATTAGGTCACCCACCTAGCAGATGAAGGGAAGGCAGTGGATGTAGTTTTTCTGGATTTTTAGTAAGGCTTTTGATAGTGTCTTTCACAGCATCCTTTTGGACAAGTTGTCCAGCTGTGGGATGAGCAGATTCACAGTGTGCTGAGTGGATTGCAGGGCTCAAATGGTTGTAGTGAATGGGGCTTCATCTGACTGGTGACACTCACCAGTGCTGTTCCTCAGGGCTCAACTTTAGGGCCAGTTCTGTTCAATGTATTCATCAATGATCTGGATTGGGGGGCTGAATGCTCCATCAGCACATCGTTGATGATTACCATACCGGGAGGTGTTATTTACTCTCTTGAGGGGCAAGTGTGGGCTCAAACCTTCATCACGGATGCTCAGACTTGACACTGGGAAGCATTTCTTTACCAAGAGTGTGGTCAAACATGGGAACAGGTGTCTTAGTGTGGCGGTTGATGCCCCAACCCCATCAGATGCATTTGGATAATGTCCTTAATAATATGCTTTAACTTTTGGTCAGCTCTGAAGTGACCAGGAAGTTGGATTAGAGGAAGATTTGTTGCCGATTCCTTTCACTAACCTATTCTATTTTATTCTATTCCATTTTTAGAGGGGTTATAATGTTTAGAAAACCTCTGCCCTACAGAACATGACCTTGATAACAAAAACACATACATTTGACCTGAGGCTTGACTATGCTTTGTTTTATTTACCTGCTCTCCCAGACAGCAAAGATTTTATGAACAGAGCATTTTGTCATGCAGCTGCCTCTCCCCTGTCTGCTGGGGTGTGAAGCTTGGCGGAGAAAGTAGCTGTACTTCCTCTGCAGGGGCATCTGCTGAGTGACTGCTCTGATGTCTCTATTTCCCCTTTTAGACCTGTATTGCTGAGGTTTATCCCTTATTTTTATAAATCACTGGTGTGAATCTCTGCTCTCAAAATTGAGCTCTCAACACAAGCCAAGTGAAATACCATCAAACCCATCACCACTTGCAGTGATGAGGCCATTTGCTTCAAAAGGGTTTGAAGAGCAGCCTGGTCACACACTGCCCTGGCATCCACTCCTGCTACACTAGAGGGTACCCTGGGGTGTTGGAAACAGCTCACAGCATCCCCCTTTCTACAGGTAATTTATCTAATGGATCCAAGGTGAGGTCAGAAGTCTTAAGGACCATTAACTTCTGCACATTGTTTCCAGCTCCTCACCCTCTCCCATGCATGCACATGCCAGCATTTATATCCAGACCCACCAGTTTCCTGAGGATGCTGCTGTGCCAGTTCTGTCCACCTTTAATTAATTGCTGTAGGGAAGACATTAAGATGTGAATAAGAGCTTAAAATTCCTCCAAAAGCTTACCTGTCTGTCCAAAACAGCAAAGAGGCAAATTAAACTCTTTTTCAGAAGGATTTCTTTAATCTCTGGTCCCCAGGTCTAGGAGAGTTCAAGCTAACCTTCTAGAAAAGGAGTTTCCTGCACTAGGCTTAATGGGGAACAATTTCCACCAGTGAAAGAGTAAATCAAATAGGGTGCAGCTGAAGCAATTTAATTTTGTAACCATGTCCTCATCAAACTTTTTCCAGTGGACAGATATTTTTCTCTCTTAACTGTAGACTCTAATGAGGATCTCCTGCATATTATCTACATTTGAGGCTGCCTTTCTTATTTCTCAGCATAATTTTTGTTTCTCCTGTCCTCACTTTTTTCCAGGCTGTCATTGCATTGATGTTTCTAAGAGATATGGCACACCCTCTTCCTTTCCTCCTCTTTATTCTTCAGACTTTATTTTGACCCCTTGTCTCTTAATATTTCTGTTCCCAACTTACAATCTGGAAAATCTTCTCTCACCTTTGCACATATTTTCTCTTCACAAACTGTTTTAATCAGGAAAAACCCCATGGGATTCCTTGGTGTTTGCTGTCCTGTAAGTCTGTTATAGCGGGGAAAAGGTAAATGCTATGAATTAGTCTTGTGCATTCTTTGATAAAAATGTTTAAAATCCCATGAATTTATGTCCTAGCAGGCAACATATCCTTTTGGTTTTCTTCTAGTCTTTTACCTCAGACTTGCAAGTTGAGTGCAACATACTCAAAATTCCATCCAGACTGCATGGGAGGGAAAAGCCATTACAAAAAATAATTTTTATAGACAGCCTGTTCTGGGAATGATTCACACTCCTCCTGTGGGCAGTTAAAAAAAGCCACAGAAAAACTGTAGTATGACAGTGTTGCTTTATAGTGAAAAGTTTGGGACCCTTTGTTTAGAGGAATTAAAGGCAGATATTTGAACTGATGCTTCTCTGATCTGCAGACACCAACATGCCCCTTAACTCCCCATGTGTTCACCCCTCACAGCCACCTTGTCCTTGGCAGCAAGGAACGTGTCCATGTGGAGGGGCTGGTGCAGGCAGGAGGAGGATTTAAGGATGCATGGTAAAGCAGGTGGGAGTGCCTTGACGGCAAGGCAAAAGTAAAGGGAGACAGTAAAATGAAACACAGGAGTTGGATGGGGAAGCCAGGTGGAGCTCTCTTACCCTCTGCTTGCCAAACACTGTCATAAAATACGAAATAAAGAGGCGCCTCCTTGTTTGCTCCCATAGGCTATTTCTGAAAGAGCAATTCAGCTGTTTAAATATGGATCTGATGCATGTTCCCAGGCAGTGAGAAGCTGGATGTACAGTTCCATGAGCTGCAATGTGAACCGTAGGGGATGTCAGCCTGCGGACCTGGGGGCACAAACAACTACATGGGGAAGAAGCTTTCAAGCTCCCCCCTCTGTGGTGCTATTAGAGGGCTCTGTAATTATGGCCACCGACTAACTACTGCCCCATCTGGGCCTCCTGTGTTAGGAGCAGCCCAAACACCCAGCGCCTCACGGCTCACAGCTCCTGCAGGAGGGGACATACGTGATGCTGCGCTGGGAAGGGGAGGAAACTGGCAAGTTAAGGCCAAAGGCAGCCTTTATGAAAACAAGGTATAGCAAGGGTATAACTTTCCCCTCCATGGCTCAACTCCTGAGACATTTGCAAAATACCCAACCACCCCTGGTTGGGCTGCTAAGGAGCACAGGGGACATGGGGACAGGCAGCTGCCAGGAACCTCATGGGTGCTGCAACAGCTTATGCCCCTCCTGGGTGAGAAATCAGCAGCCGGTGCAGGCGCAGCTCTGAAAGGTCGTCCTTGTAGAGCTCTGGAGCTTTGATCTGAGAAAAAGATGATCCCAGGACTGCTGTGACTTGAATTATGTGGAAAAAGGAAATTTCTCTGGGATATCATAATGAAGAATTTGCCAAGTGTTGCATGAAACAGCATCTCTGCAGGTTGGACAAATAGCCTGTCACTATCAAGCGCAAGAGCAGCTGGGGTGAAGGAGTGGAAGTGAAGTGCAGTATTTCCCTTCAAAACTGCATCAAGCTGAGCTCCCAGGCACAAGCTCTGCTCTGCCCAGTGCTGTGTTTAGTTAAAAGCTGCTCCAAAGTTGCTGGGGAGGAGAGGAGCTGCCAAGGACCCGTTCACTCTGCACCAGCTCTTGCAGATCAGCTTGGGTAACGGCCACTCTTTGATCTCTGCCCCTGCTGAGCTCTATTTAGCTCCCATGGCCTCTCGTCTCTGCCACATACACCCTTTGCCTTGAGCTGTAGCCAGAAGAGACCTCTGCCCAATGACTGAATTCGAGGTGCAAATGCCCTTTTGCACATTTCATGCTGGTGAGCAAGTTTTTTTCCCAGTGGAGTTCATAGTGTTTAGAGGAATGACAAAAGTTCTCCTGGCAAACTGCCATGAAGAAGATTTCTGTGTCTCTCCAAGGCCATCTCCTGGCATGTCTCTGTCAGCTGAATGTGCAATTTCTTTAATCCTTAGGCTGACATAATTCTGAGGGCAAAATTCCTTAAATGTGTATTTGAGGTGTCCTTGAGCCACCGTGCTTGGTCTGTCACAAACTCTTACCTGGTAGTCACCTGGCAAAAAGAGTTGGAAAAAACAAACTTGTGCAAGACACAACTCTACAAATGAAGCCTGAGCTGGAGCCAATGAAGAGCCAGCATCACAAGGAATAAGTTATTCTGTGGCTAAGTCAGTGGCTGCTAAGCTGTATGGATCACAAGAGGCAGAAATGCAACTGCAGCAGTGAGAGGGACAAGGCAAAAGGTGTCTGGGGATGTGTGTTTGTTTATGATTAGTCCACGGATTATGGAGTTTTGTGTGTAAAACTAGCAATTCCTGACAGGCTCGCCACAGAGCAAAGAGCTTAAAAATGTAGCAAATTCAGGATTTTAAAATAGGGCATAACTTAGTTGGAAGATTTGCTAAGCTCTATATCATATCAGAGCAAGTTTTAACTCTTTGCAGACATACAGATAATCGAAAGAACATCCTTCCTTTGTCTTCACCACAAGCTTTCACAGGATAAATTTTTTCACCAGTTTGCTAAATATCCTGTGCACACAAGGGCATTTTGACATTTCTTCCCTCTTCTAGCCACTGACTTTTAAATGTGACGCCTACATTTCTGATCTTCCCATATCCCTGCAATTTCATGTGTTCTGGATTCCCTCTCCTACATAATAGTGCTAAATTGTTCCAAAGAGTTTCAAAATTCAGTTAAATATTGCATAAAAAAGCACTTCCATTTGTTTGTTTAAAACCTACTGCCCAGTAATTATGTTAGGTATTCACAGTCCTTGTATTGTGAGGAAAATCAACTGTTTTTCCCTATTACTTTTCCCTGTCACTGTAGCACCAGTTCTTGTCTATGCAGAGTTCCATGTCTAACCTCTTTTCTAAACTCTGAAGAATTGAAAATTATATTTTTCTGTGGCGATCTGTTTACCCATTGCTTTTCCTATCCCACATTGTTTCCCCCCCCACCACCCCCCCGGTTCCTTGCCCTAGCCCTGGCCACTCCCTCGGGCTCTCCCTATGGGTTCCTGTACCCCAACTCCCCCCAGGTACTGCCCCATAGCCCTGAGAAAACCCCGCTGCGCCCGGATCACGAGGTCTCTCTGCCCCTGGGGATCACTGGGATGAGATGTAACTATTAAAAGTCCTCTGAAACCCTCCAAGGAGACCCTTCTCGCCTCCTTCACTGTCGCTGTGTTGTAGAGCTGATAGCTACCAGAGCAAAACCGCGGAGCCGTCCGAAATGGACTACAGGAGGGCGACAATGGTCGCACTGCCCCCAGCAGCTCCACTGAGCTCTCAGGGAAAGCTGCAGCTTGCTAAACTAAACCTAGCACTACAACATTTTTCTGCTCTCAAAATAAGCTTTCCCATACACCTTATCTCTGTAGTTTTCAAATTTATCATCTTTTTAAGCTGGGATGACTGGCACTGCAAGCAAGTTTCCCATTTTATTCTCTCTCCCTGAGATGCAGAAAAGGCTGAATACTGCATCCAGAACACTCATCTACTCCTTCTACCTACACTACCTAGACTAATAAAATGTATTACATCCAAATATACCAACATTTTGTACTCTGCTGCAGCAGTCATACTGCTGACCACGTCTCATAGTTTACTTGTCTTTCTCTGAGCACTGAGTGACGTTTCCAGACAACTAGTTACATTGATATCAAGAGCTCTTCTCTGGCTCATAAGGGGTATTTCAGAGGCTGTGGATAGGGATGTTGCAGTCAAGATAATTTTCTCCTTGAGTTTGACTGTGCTTTTATTTGCACTCAATTTCACCTGCAAGCTTATTGCCCACTTATTTAGTGTTCTGGTGACAATTTTTGCAGACAGCTTTAGATTAGACTATCTTGATTTATTTTGTATTCTCTTCAGGCCATGCAGCACACATTGCCACTCCTTTTCCATCAGCACATTGAACTGTGTCGCTTTCATACAAAATGGCCGGTGTAGGTACATACAGAATGCATTGAGTGCTCCTCGTGTAGAACCTCATGCACTCTGCCAGAAACCTGGTTTTTAATAGCTAATCTCTGGCTTCTTGCTATTAATCATGTATTAGCCTGACAAAGAACTTCCCTTCTACTCATGGCAGCCCAATTTCTTTTAGAACTGACGATGGGAAATTTTGTGCTGAATATCAACTGGACCATATTTCACAATGTGTGCCTGCCAGTACTCATACATTTGAAATCCAGTTCTGAAAACATTGCCTGTAATCTTGTAATCTCCTCCTATGAAACAGAAAGGTTGAATGTGAGAGGAGCAGTTACTGTCTCCATGATGGATCCAGAAAATGAGAATGATTTACCCAGCTGCCACCACATCAGAGCCTTATACGTTGTGGGTTGCAAGACATTTGCACAGTGTGGTAGAGGCACGTTGGCTCAAGTGATGGGAAGGTTCAGCACAGCCAGACTAATGATGGGTGGTGAAAATTCAGATGGCTGAAGACACTTAATGAATTTTGGATAGGCTTTGAGAAATTAAATTAGTTCGATGGCTGTTCTACCATCCAGAAATCGGCAATACATTACTGGATGCGCTGGAAGTAACATTTGAGAGTCTAAAAATAGGCTGCATATACCACTCCTTCTGCTTCCCCTGGAGTGCTGAGAACCTTCAGTACTTATTAAAAAAGGCATTAAAAATAAGTTGAGGTTTGCATATTCCTTTTTATGAATTCCTTTTTGAAAAATGCCAGAGTAGCCATTTATAGCTGTTCTACTTGTGAGAAGTCATTTGACAAGAGAAAATTAAAAGGAGGGGATATACCCCTCACTCAGCCGCAAACCTTACTGCTGTGGTGGTGACTGCAGGTTCCTTTTCTGCATGAAACCTCATCCTCAGCCTGACCACTTCTCAGCAGCTTTCCTTCCTACAAACCTAGGAACTGGCAAAACTTTGAGGCAATGATTTGGAGAAGAGAAACAGGAGAAATCCCATTTTCCAGGCAAAAGGCCAAAAGGACAATTACAGGATGATATTTCTATAAGTGACGTGAAAGTAAGTCTCAAGGACTTCCTTACGAATTTTGTTACAGAGGACATAAACAGCACCTGCACCAGCCAGCCCAGAGATTTTGTTCACCAAAAAAACCTATTGTGATTACTGTGAGTCAAAACGTCCTCGGGGGCATTTGGCTCCCAACATCTTCCAAGAAAATCACCCATAAAATCTGTTTCACCAAAGCATATAACCAATACCAACTGCACCTGCAAGTTATCTAAAGTCTTAGGGCTTATGTTTGCCGGGTGTATTCCCACAGCTGGTGTGGTGTCATGTGGAGAGAGCCCAAGGACTCACATGAGATTTCCCACAAAGAATTTAGCATAGACAAGAAGAGCAGGTGAATTTGTGCTTTCAAGTCCTGGAAAATGTATTTGCATTTTAGAGCAACAGCTTGCAGTCTATGTTTTGATGGATTTATATTTGTGGAAGTAAGTGCTGTTACTTTTTACTCTGGAGACATTTTTCTGCCGTGCAAAGGTTCCTCTTGAAATTAAGTTCCCCATCAGACCTGAGGCTGGATGAGGGCCAAGGAGAGCACCTTGGACTTCATGCATGCTCCTTGCTCCTTGGCCTCTAAGGAGCATTTTGGGCTAGAAGGAATGCAGCCATGTCTCATCAAGGTGGTGTTTCTGGGGCTGTTAATGGAGCTGACCTGGCTTTATCACATCTGCCACAGTGGGCCAGGTGAAGAAACGGTAGAAGGTTCATGACCATAACTATTTCTTTAGCTATAAAGCCACTGCTCTACTTCAAACTGTGACACTGGATGTAAGAGAAATGGAGTTTGCCAAATAGGAGAAAGACTGATCAAAACCAAATTACCAACAAGTTGTATTTAGTTTTGGGAGCTCCGAAGTGTGGAATTTCGTATCCTGAAATGCTTCTATTTTTATATTCAAGGATAGCATAAAATGAAGTTGATGAAAAGCCCTGGGTTCTCCACTGAGTGTCCTTGCCTACATGCTCATGACTCCCACAGCCTTTGTCCAGGAGATCCTGTGTTCACCCAGTCTCTTGTGCTGAGGGCATTTTCTTGGTAGGTGGAAATAGGTATTTGAACCACTACTGTGATCTCACTTCCCAGGTAAGGTGCCAGGACATTACTGTTATCCTCCTTTAACCATGTTCCATAAGAAGACTGAGCAGCCTTGTACTTACTAGAGTCAGAGAACCAAAAAAAGGAGGGATGTAAGCCTCCTCTGGGAATGAAGCAATGAAATTTAAGTCAGTGCCTCTGAAGTTCTTCACCAGAGCTAGATATGAACAGCTGATTTCTTTTATTTTAGAAAGAAAATGTTTTCACATTTCCTACAGCCTCTGCTTTCACAGTTTTTAAAAATTAAATCAATAACTAAACAGAAAGAGAGGAACAAAATACCAAAGGTCCTGCATTTAGTAAAACTGTGCAGTTTTAAGTGGATCAGCAGCATTTCCCTTCAGAGCCTCTTTTTACTTTATTCTACATAAAATTCTGAACAACATAAAAATTCTCCTGATCTTGTGAGATCTTTTGGCATTTGCAAAGGATTTTCAGGCAAGCTGTTAAACAATGATATTTTCATTTGTAATTGATATTAAAAAATTCTCTCCCTATGTTTGTATTTCAGGGGCAGACAGAAAAGAAAATTTCTAGATCCAAAATCAGAGGGAGCCTGGCACTATGGATTAAAACGCTAGTGCTGACATAGCAGGGTCACATTTGGGACTGATGGTAACTTCAATACCAAAACTCTCCAAAGACTGAATCTTCTGAGTGCAAGGGGAAAAGGATTACTATAATTAGAGAAAAACTTTCCATCCCTCCCTGACGTACACTTACTCCACTGTCTCTAATAGCTAGGCTGGTACTCTCTTAGCAGCTACTAGTAAATATCATAGGTTAAAGATCAATGTATGTGTTGCTAGGCCAGGTACTCTCTTATAATAGCTAGGCTGGTACTCTCTTAGCAGCTACTAGTAAATATCATAGGTTAAAGATCAATGTATGTGTGAATATGTGTGAATATGAATATTTACTTACTATTTTTGGCATAAACGCTTCGCTTGGTGTCAAAAGTCACTTAATGTTGTGATGATTCCCTTAAGGGCTATTACTGCCTTCTCTTGTATAACCCAAATACATGTGCTTGATGGAAAGACTTGTAAAGTGTATCCATAAAATGAGGTGTTATTTATTTTCTGAAAGGTTTCAAGGCTGCAGGAAAACACTATTTATGTCATAAATTACATCAGTGGTTTCTAAAGTAGCTGAGTCTGTGGACTGCTGCCAGCCTGTAATGTCTTTCCCAGACAACCACACAAAGTCCTTGCTGCCCACATTGAAAGCACCGCTGATGTCATTCCCAGCTCTCTCTATGAGCTACTCACTGCACCTATGGAAGTCACTGGTGAAAACCAGATCCATAACACTGGTGGCTAGTGAGGTCTTCTGAAATCTTGAGCATAACAGATCCTGCCCTTCATTTGGCTCCCAGTCTTGTAAGAAATCCAAGTAATGTTGATACTTGACTGCAAAAGTTAAGAACATCCCACTTGCGATTTGTCAGACGGTAAGCATCAGAATTTTTTTTCCTTTCTGAGTTGGAGAAGTACAAAGTTGACTCTGAATTATGCATGCCTACAGTAATTCGTGCATTGAATTAAATCGCTAATCCAGGTGTAAGTGCTCCCTCTGAATTAATTTTTTAATTCATTTTTTCCCCTCCGTGTCTTTCTGTTTGGTTGATTATGGTTTTAAAATTGGGCTGAGCACATGAAACAGGGAAAATAATTTTACTCGTGTCATATTGCCTAATGCCATTCTATTAGTGTAAAATCCTTACTACACAGAAATAGCTGAACACTTTCTCTTTGGCAATTCAGAATTACCAGATTACTTCAGCTATCACAAATCCCAACTTCAAGCATGCAGATACAGCCCCTGTTGCAGGAGACATCAGCTGCAGGGAGAAACAGCAGTAGGGTGACCCTTCCCTCTCTTCTCTTTCTGCCCAGCCAGCCTGACACTTTCACCTAATGGCACCACACCAAACCCACATCATGCCTTGGGATGAGCTGTGTTTTACCTGAGCTGAAGTGAAGCAAACAGCATGGCCCTACCAAAGCACTGTCCCTGTCCCTATCCATCCATCAGTCCAGCTGTTAACTCCAGTAGGATGCTGCAGCCCCGAGGACAAGGGCAGGCTGGTCGATGTCAGCAGCTGCTGAGGCCAGAGGATGAGCCTTCCCATGGGCAACACGCTGTATCTGCGTGCCAAACTCGTCCTTGAGGTGACACACATAATTTGGGGTCCTCTCAGTGCTGATGCTTCATGCTTCATCTCCAACTTGGCTCTCTTGTCTCACAGAGACTGTGGTGCCACTACCATTGCTGGGACTGGTCCCATACCATGGTGTCCATAGAGGCCCCACAGGTTGTGGCTGGACCCTGTCCCTCCCTGCAGCCACTGGGAGGGAGGCTGCAGAAGTTGTCACTCGCACCCCAGTGCTGCCAGCCTCAAGGGCAGCACCCAGAGTGGGAGCAGGGATGCATAAGGCACAGGGGCTGTGAGTACTGCCCTGCCAACACCGAGAAAAAGGAAATGTGGACTCCCTCTTACATCTATGTGTTTGCTGTCTGCACGTGATTCCCATCACTGCCACGTTCAGGGGACTCTCTGCAGCAGAGCTGTGTGAATGTTAATTAAACTGATCCCACCTTTTATGTGTCTAGCTGATAAGGCAGGCTGGCAGTGTTCTAAATTTAGACTCGTGGGGAGCTGTTTGAGAAGACAAACACAGACAAAGCCATGCTGACATATCCTGTGGAAGCACCCCCACTCACAAAATGGCATCAATTCATGGCAAATTGGCTGAATAAACAGTGCAGGACAGCCCTGCTAAGTGCAGCAGTGTGGCTTTATGTCTATAGTATCAACTGGTCAAGCCTTGAACAGTTACGCTCCAATGGTGGATTGTGTGGATTGTGTTCAGAAAAAGAGAGGAGCAGGAAACAGCACTGTTTTAACTGGATAAACAACATAGAAGTGGAAAAGTCACCCTAAACAAATGAACAAACAAACACACACATACACTCCTCCATCAATTGTAAATCTTGACTTTTGTCTGAGATTAACTTTTTTACTGTGTTTGCATGAGATTGATTTTGACCTTTGTCCTGATCAGTTGTGTCAATAATTTAAAATATGACCGGGGGGAGGGGGGTGTAGGGGGGTTGTGTCTTGATTTTTTTCAGAAGGGGTCTCTGATGATATACCCTCACCTTTGTGCTTATATCAGTTTTGTGGAGCACCTGGGGCTGTGTGCCATGGGCGGTTTCTGCAGGCTGAATTTACTGAATGTGCCTCACATTCTACCCCAGCTTGAGCACCCTGTTTATGGTCCTTGGAGAGGCTGTCTGGAGAAGAGCAATGTGGAAATACAAGTTCATGAGACAAAGAAAGAGCAGTTGGAAGATAGAAGAACATGAAAGTTGTGACACAGTCTTCAACTTGCAGAGGGCTTGTGCATACTCCCTTGCATGCTTTATTGGAAACTAAGTAGTTTGGAGTTTCCAGAGAGAGTCAGCAAGTGTCCTGGGTTGCAGTGTATTCTATCACCATCCTCAGGAGCTGTTGAAATCAGGTGGGGCAGTGTTTCCTTGCCTCCTCCCCCCAGACTATCTCTCTGTTAATGGCCCATCATTGTCCTGCCGCATGACTCAGAGATAACTCCCTCCGGACCATCTTCTCTTAATGAGCCTAATCAACACTTTGCCTCATGACTCATTACCCCATTGTGAGATGCTCCACCCAGAGGGAGGAACCAAGCATCCCATCGTGGATATAATCTGAGACTCTGAACACCAGAGACAACTCTTTCCACGGGATTGTCCAGAGGACAGGAGCTACACAGCCACCACTGGACCTTCTGAGGAAGAGCAGATCCTTTTTCTACAGGATCACTGCTTCAGAGGACTACAGCCACCATTCTACCAGACTGCTACCACCACCCTGACTAACAGGGACTCAGGTTGTATCTTGACTCTGTCAGTTTGAACTAGTGTTTTCTTTTAGTTGCTTTCCTTTTCTTTAATTTCCCCCATTAAATTGTTATTCTGACTTGGTGCCTCCCACTGGTTTGTTTTCAAACTAGTACAGCAAGTAAGTTTGATAAATACAGTCAACTGTCCTTCTAAACCTGATCTTTGGCACCAGAGATACTGGAGTTTCTGTAGGATTTGAGTATCCAGACCCTTTTTCTCCTCATTGGTACCCCTTTGGCACTGTTTTTAGAAGGACAGTATTTGTACCTGTGGATTTTTATCAGTACTTCTTTCAGACTGTACCAAAATCCTGACCTTTCATGTTACCTACAGTTTCCCTTCTGTTAAAAAACAACCTATTCTTTAAACAGGAAAGATTATTTTTTAACCTGACCTGATCTGTAGTACTATGTTAATCTGTTACAAATTGAGTTTTTCATACATTTTCACATTTCAGAATTTCTACTAAAGCCTATAATTATTACAGGTCTAGTTCCTCTGTCATTTAAACACTTCTATTTCCTTTTTGGCATAATTGGCTACTTGATTGTAAAATACTTTCTTTATGACAGCATTTTCCTTGATAGGGTCCTCTGACCCTAAACCAAGAAAAAGATGTTTTTTCCTTTCCTCATTACTGCAATTACATCAGGAAATGATAGCATGCTGAATAATATAAATCTCAGTGAATATTGTTTGCTAGAAATCTGATTGTCCCTTTTCCATCCACAAGCAAAAGTTAGTTGTTTGCTTGAAGGGATTTGAACTTCACATCAGCAAGAAGCCTCAGTGCCAATTCACCCTGATGTGCAGGACTTGCTAACCCACTCTTGCTGGAAAACTGAACTGCTGTCAGATCACGATATGGGAACCCCTGTGCAGGTCACAACACGGGGATAACCACGCAGATCATGACATAGGCATATCCATGCAGACCACAGAATGGGGACATCTGTTCCATGGGGATATCCGTGCAGATCACAAAATGGGGAGATCTGTGTTGCCAAGTCTCTTTACACCAGCTGAAGATCTGATCCACGCTCGTGTGCATTGGGAGTGACGGGTCAACAAAAGACCCAGGTTCTGTGAACTGTGTATTTACTGACTGGAAAGTCATTTAGTTCCTCAGGCAATTACATTTTTCTGTTTGTTTAAAACAATCTGCAGGAAATAGTAAAGGTGTGAAGTATAGGACAAAGGGTTGATCAACAGCTTGTGTGGCTGACAGCTTTGTCTGCACAGGACCTACAGCGCTGGACCCTCTTGTTGGAAAGAATCAAATTCTAACCTATTGGTTCTACGATATTTCCCTGAAGTCGGTGAGGAAAGAAAAGAAAGCAGGCAATTTAGGCCAGAAATGGTCTGGAAAAGAAGGTTAAGCCCTTTCCTCAGAGCCTTCTCTCAAAACATATTTTCAGAGTGAGTAGATAAGGATTCATTGCACCATGTCATCATAAAGAAAACATTAAACTGACCATAGAAATTGCACCCTGAAATTTCCTATTTCTTTTCAGTGATTATAAAAGGCAGTGTCCAGCTACTAGCACCAGCTCAGACCTCTTCAGTGCAGAATCTCAGGTTAGATGGTGAGACTCTCCCTTTGCTATGGATGCTTCCTGGTGATGGGCAGAGTGAGGACTGTGCTATGCTTTTCCCCTTCTGTCAAGGATCCCAGTATCTTTAGGTCACCTGGAGCAGATTATGATGTAGCACCATTTTATTTTATAATGCTAGCTTGGCATATACATTATTCATGGGAGCAGTAACATACAGTGCATGATTTAAAGGTGGTAATTGCTCATCTGTATATTCTGGGGAATCACCCTGCTATTTAAAATACTCTGAGGCTCCCAAGCAAAATCTATTTTTTCTCTCAACTGGAAACAGATTTGGCTGATAAATGTATAATTCCTGTAGCATGCCAAGAGATGCTTTAGTAGACAGGAATATTGTGATAGTAGAGGCAAAAATTCAACACTCTATCTTAAATATAGGGCACAAATTTCCATCTAATCTGAAGACCAGAAATAAAAAGAGTAAGGTTTTGAAATATCTCATTTTTTTTGCTCATATGAAATGAAATCATGAAATTATAGAATAGTTTGTGTTGGGAAGGACTTTTAAAGGTCACCTAGTCCCAACCCCCCTTCAATTCGACATCTTGAATGGGAATAGGTTGCTCAGAGCCCCTTGCTTGCACTCCTCATAGTACTAAAGGTGTTAAAAGCAGTGTTACCACTCACCTGAGTAAAGTAAGCAGGGATTTATGGCACCTGCCAAGCTCTGGGAAATGTTGATTGTGATAAGATTTCAGTCTTTCAAGTGGAACTGGAGGTCATTTCTGGCAGGAGCAGGACCACTGGAGACTACTGAGAATGTCATAGTCTTTGGGAGAAACGTGACCTTGTGGATGTGGGTATGGAAACTAGGACAGACTGTGAGCAATTGTATTTCTTTGTGTTGTGCTGGCTGTGGGTTGTCACCTGTGCTAACGAGCCAGGCCAGTGAGGCACACGGGGATATTTGACCTTCCATGACATGACAGAGCTACCCTTTAGCACACCACAGCATAAAGCAAGGTCTTGCAGGCACTTTGAAGAAAAAAAATACATAAAAGCATACTCAGATTAGTCTTGTTTGTTTGAAACTGGAGGCAGCACTTCCTGCATGAGCCTGCTGTAGTATTACTGGTCCCCAGCTGCAAAACTCCTGGTTTTATCTCCACTCCCTCACCTGGGGTGAGGAGTTGGTTTCCTCAAGCAGCCTTGTCCCACCTCAGGCTGTCCATCCCTTCCAGCTGCTCAGGGCAGCAACCTGCAGGAGGAAAAGCAAGAACAAGAGCAGGATGCTTTGTCCCTCATCAGGCAGTGAAGGAAGAGGCCTGTCAGGACAGTGGTCACTACTGTGAGGGCAGCAACTGAAGCCAAACTGAAGAAGGGCATCACATCTTAGGACTGAAAAGAAAAAAATCACAGAACAAAGCCTTTTCAACAAATAGAGTATTTTTATTAAGCAATTGTTGGATACAGTGTAGACAATAATTGCCTAAATTAAGTCATATGGAGCAAGTGACCTTGTAGTCACTTGCTAATTATAACACTCTGCTGTCTGTTCTGGGAAATAAACTAATTTCCATTCTTGCAGGAATCAGAGACAGCTGTGTGTATAGATGAATATATCTACCAGCAGCACAGAAGAAGCTGTCCACCTATTAGCAGAGCTGCTGGCACATTTCCAGGAGTCCTGCTGGCCATCCGGGTGGAGCAGCAAGGACAGGACCCGTTCAGTGCGGTGGGCACACCTCCACCTGTGAGTGCAGCCCTGCCACCATGGCAGAGTGCCAGCATATTCCTGATTTACATCAACAAACAGCAGCACTAAGATGCCCCAGAAGGTCTCTGTGGGAGTGATTTCTGAAACTCCATCACAAGGAATGAGTCCATGAGAGCTGCCTGCGGTGGCACACAAGGAGCTGCAATACTGCTCCTTCCCTCCCTCTGGGAAAAAGTTGTGCTTTAGGACAGCTGCAGTGCTTTTCCCTAAGGGAACTGAAACCAAGTCCTGGAAGGCAATGCAAAATTGAGGGCTCCCTGTCGGAGGATAGGGCTTTACAGATACCTGCAGCACCCCTGCCTATGGCAAAACCAGGAGGAAATTTGGAAAGGGAGCAGTTAGAAACCAGCACGACATCCTGGAGATTAACAGGTCTTTTTTTGTTTATTGCTGAGGCCTGAAGTGCACTGCAGGTGTGCAGGGAGTTCTATCGGTGTTGCTGCTGCAAATCCCAAACTCCCTAGTAAAAGAAAGACCTGGGCCGTGTGTAGTTAAACCCTGGCTAAGAAGGGCTGCCAAGTACTGCCAGAAATACATCATGAATGCTGCTTTTACAGGATTTTTATTGACTACCATATATCCAGTCTTGCTGAAAATTTCTGTGCACTTTTCCATTTTCTCACAAATCTACTTTCTCTCCCACAGCAGCTCATGAGTAATTAATGAAATAGTTTACCTGTAGCTGCAGGCTGTGACTCGGGGTTCTACATTTACCTCCCAACTCTGCTGCTGACTGTCCCTTTATTAGGTCCTGTGTAACACACTGTTCTGGTTAGGCTTGGATGGAGTTAATTTTCTTAGCTAGTACAGTGCTGTGTTTTGGATTCAGTGTCAGAATCATGTTGATAACACACTGGTGTTTCAGTTGTTGCTCAGTAGTGCTTACCCTAAGTCAGGGGCTTTTTGGTTCCCCATACTCTGCTGTTGGCCAAGAAGCCAGGACGGAGCATGGCCAGGGTGGGTGACTTGATTTGGCCAAAGGGATATTCCATACCACAGAATCTCACATTCACTATATAAACCAGGGGGAATTGGCTATGAAAGGCTGATAGCTACTCAGGGATGAGCTGGGCATCAGTCAGAGTGTGGTGAGAGATTCTGCACATCTCTTGTTTTCTTGAGCTTTACTCCTCTCCCTCTCTCCTTGCCCTTACTATTATTATTATTGTTATTATTATTATTGCCATTATAATTGTTTTATGATATTTTATTTTGTTTCAATTATTAAATTGTTCTTATTTCTACCCATGAGTGTTACTTTCTTTCTGATTCTTCTCCTCACTGGGGGTTGAGGGGGGACTGAGGGAGTGGCTGCATCACACTTAGCTGCTGGCTGAGGTTAAACATCTGGTTTGTCTAATTTCAGGAAAACACCCAGAGACACAATGTCTTTGAAATTCATACTGTTTTGTTAAATCTCCTTAAAATAGTGGCCTCCAGGTTATGAGGATGGGACAGAAGATATAGCATGCCTGCGAGAGCCTCATCTCCTTAGGAAAGCAGGCTAAAAATTATTATTCCTGGTTTTGTTGTTGCTTCTGATGTTTAGAAGATGCGGTTTCAGTCTTTGATCCCAATTCTGGTTTGAACTGCAGCACTGGACAGTGGAACATTTCCACTGGTTTTATTGGAGTGAGTCTAAATTTTCACACCAGTAGCTGAGATCATGAACTTTTCCTTTCAATTTACTGGTAACTATTTTCTCTATTTTACAGTGACCTTAAAACAAAATAAACATTTTGAGATACTTTGAATGGTGGTTTTACTGATGTTAAAGTGTTGTTATGGTTTGATTCTTGCTGCTTCCATCGTGCAGACATGAGCAGAGGGAGCTGTTATATAAAAAATCTTTTATATGAGATGCCACCTTTGGGGTCAAGAGGACTTTCATGGGCATTTGCAATACAACCAACAGCAATGTGACTTTTATGATAATGCAATTATGTTGCTATTTGTGAATGAAAATAGCAATCTCCTGTTCTCTGAGATCAAGTGTCAGATCTCAGGAGGGGTGTTTTGCAGACCCCAAGTTTGTCAGCAGCCACCTAAAAAACACATGAATGCTGTAGACATCAAGACTTCTAAAAAAAACCCGAAATGCCCCAACAAATAACACTGTATCCTTGGCAAGGTGATATTAACTTAATACCACTACTTTTTGTTTTAGGATTCCAGATAACTTTTTTACTGAGAAACAAAAGGACTCAATAATCAGAGCATTACAGATTCATTTACAATATAAGGTGTTTATTAAGTCTCTGAAAGCCTTATCATCACACTAGGTTTTGCCATGAAATTTACATGAAAATAAACTATTTGAACACTTTCTGCTAAGTGCCTTAAAATAAATCCCTTGATGATTTAAAAGTAGGTTTTGTACTCAAGAAAAATAAAAGGTGAAATTTTCATCTGTATTTACCAGCCCTTACTAAAATGTTAATACAGCCCACTGAAAAATAGTTCTAACCTTTAATAACTTGTCAAGAGATATGAAACTATACTGAAAAGTATTGCAATTCTGAAAGCTGAAGCACTAAGAATTACTGATGGGTTTTGAACCTTTTCCTCCCTATTTTCAAGGCCTCCCCTATGCTCAAGCAAAAAAGACTGAGATTTGCTGCATTCAAGCATAATAGTGCTGCATCTAAACTGAAAGTCTGCCAACCAACAGGTACATCAAAGAAACTTTGAGACTTTTAGACAAAACAAAAACTATTGTGTGAATTCGCAGTGAGCAAGCAACATTTTTTGCTAGATAAGCCGTGTGTTGCTTCTTACCTCTCTGCTAAGGTCCTTTGATGAGGCACAGGAATATGAGTTTTGTTTGCATTAGGTGACAAATCCATGTCCCTGACCTTTCTGAGAAATCAGGATGATTTCTTGTTTACAGTCCCCTATGGACAATATTCATCTCCTCAGTCTTGCTGCTGCTCAGGACCTCATTGAAACGGTACATCTTTAAAATAAATGACAAAATAGGAAAGAGACAAACACCGTCTGATGTCTAGTTCAATCTGTATGCGAGATCACTGAGTGCTGTGCCAGGTAGGAACATGACTGGGCTGATGATATTGAAGTGATCTCATGTTCACCCAGGGACACATACATAGTCTGTTCCTGACAACCCTCCTCAAAATCTCCAGAGGCATCACTACCGCCTGCCTGCCAGACCTCAGAAAGCCGATGGCCATGTGTTTGCTAGCAAAAAGTGGGGTATTCACAGAACCAAGGGCGCCTGGACTGTGAGTCCTAATTACTGAGAAACCTTCAGGGGCTGTGCCTTCATAGCAAATGATTCAACACAGCATGAGTGGATCAAGGGGTGCAGCAGCTGGCAATGGCTCCGCACGTGTATGCTGCTGGTGGTTCCGGTTCTTCCCTTTGGGTTAGACTTCGTCCAGTCCCTCGGAGGAGAAGTCGCCGCTTGGACGTAGTTTGAAGCTGTCCATGGTACTGATCACTGACTGCTCCGGGCCCTCGAGTCCCCCGATGGCTGAAAGTGCCACAGGCAATCGCTGAGCACAGCTTCCAGGCTGGTGCCTATGGAATAAACCTGCTGTGATTGCACCAAAGTTGCACCAATGTGCAAGAAACTGGGGCAATTCCTTCAAAAAAAGCGAAGGCCTCAATACAAAAACAGATACAGGTGAACTTGAAAGCATTTATGCTGTCATCTAGAATATATTTACTGGTATGAGCTTAAGGTGTTCTAGCTAACTGAAGAACAAAACCTCATATCAAAGACCTAATATATCATTTTTTATTTCTTTCCAGTAGGAAACAGGTTTATTTTTAACATTTTTTATGACTTTGTGTAGTTAATTAACATAATATGGCCTGTTTGTCAAATTACATGAAAGTAAAAATTACTTGTGTTTAGCTCTCACAAGGTTGTTAGACTAAGATGGTAAACTTCAGCTAGAAGTACCACTAGAAAAAAAAAAAAATTTTATATTGAAGATATGGACTGTATATTTTCCCATGTTTTAACACAGGGTATTGGCTACCAAAAACAACTACTTGTACAGATTTCATTTTATCTCCTTAATGAATCAGTAACTCAGAATCTTTATTGGGAAAAAAAAGTAAGTTCCCTTCCCCTGCTACTGCCACAAATTCTAACTCAGCAATATAAACCAGATTGAATGCAGCTATTTCCATTGATTTAACTCAATCTAGCCTAATTTTCATGGATATTTCTTAGCTGAGCTAAAGCGTTTCTACGAGCTATAATTTAGGCTGAAGTAAACCAAACAGACTTTGAGTTTACTACTCTGTCAAAGTTAAATGAGTGCAAATTTCTTCAGCACAACTCAGGATGTAAAGCTGTTGGAGAGGAGATACAGGAGAACTCACCATTAAAAAAGAATAAAAGAGAGAAAAAGAATGACTGATCCTTAATGCTGACACTTGTTTCTAGCATGGGATGCTAGCCTTTTGATAGCACTGATCCTACCCACCAGTTCATACATGTTTTTCTACTGACATCGGTGAGTGCAGCTGAAAATGAAACTATGCATATATATGAAGAGTCATTCCTTTAAAAATGAACAAAACCACAGTTATAATTAGTTAATATGTAAGTGAGAATTATGTCCTGCGATTTCAGCCTAAGTGATCTCATAACATTCCTGACACTCTAAATAAATGAGCCCCAAATAACAATATATACTTTTACAGAGTACCTGTATAAAAAAAGCTAAGTGAGAAAGGATGTAAGTCCTTCTGGATTCTAAAATAGTCTAAATTTGGAGGCTTTCTGGTCCTCACTGTGTGACAGAAAGGGAGTTTGCTGTGTGAAAGAGTTCACACAGGTTCTGAGGTGCCTGGTGGTGCAAAAAGGAGTAGAAAAGATGCCAGTGCTTCTACATCAAGTACTATCCAGTTTTCACAGTTATGGGTACAGGAGAAATTTGCCTTTCACTCATAAATTGATGTGCTTATTCCACAGGGATCATCTGCAAGCACCAAGTAAGCAATCAGGTTCTCAATATTTGCCTCCTTCTACCCTCACATTTCAGTCCCAGCTGTACCTGCTTTATCCATCCACATTGATTCTGAATCTCCTCATCTCATCAGAAAATCACCAGGCCTTGATGATTCCCCTCAGCCCATCCATCTCCTGCACTTTCTGGCTGCTTTCTTCACAGCACCGAGCAAGAACCAGCTGTGCTACTGGGATTATGCAGGCTCCAGCACTGGAGTTGCACAGTCCTGGGGAAAGAGACTGCCTAGTGGGAAAAAACCCTCTCCTTATTTCCATTAATAATGATAAGAAAATTGCTCATTCTCTATCCTGATAACAAGTACACTGATTTAAGAGCATAAGCAGTGCTCTACTGGGTCTTTTTGCCCAGGATCACATCTCCAGCAGCAGAACAAGGTGGGGGTACTGGCAACGACCTCTAGGATTTTCTTACAGGCATATGAATCTTTGGGATCTCAGAACTTAATTGTGTATAGACGGCGTGACTTTTTTTTCATGAACTCGTTTCTATTGGTTACCTTTTCAGCTATGATAATGACATTACATAGCAGGTAAAAGAAGTACTCCTTTTGTTAAAACTTCTTGAAATCAATTAGCAAATGTGTCTCTGTTCCTGTATTAGTAAAAAACAGTAAGATATTCCCATCCATTTTACCCATGTTATTGTTGATTTGCCTGAATTTTGAATTCCCAGTCAGCCTAAGGCTGGGGAACTTCTGGGTTCAGCTGAGTCTCAATGGCCATAAGAAGGAGAAAAGGAAAATTCTGTGGGCAAAGAGCTCTGGAGGATTGTATTTGTCTCTCTTTCCTCCCATAATCCCTCTCTCTGCCAAAAGAGAGAGTCCTCCTCTACCAAGCGTGACTGCCACTGCCCAGCCAGAGAAGAGAAACAGGACCAGGCAGTTTAAGCTACCTTTACTCTTGCTAAGTGTAAAATGTCAAAAGAAAAAAATATTTTACCATTGCTCTAAGTTAGTTTCTGTAAAGTATTTGAATAATTAGAAACCGCAGTAGCAAATTTAAAAAAGAAATTTCCAAATGGTAATTACTCATCTCTAGTTAGTCAAAACAGTTCTTTTTCCCAAGAAAACCTGAAGTTTTCAAATTATATTTTCATTCTCATATTTAGAAATTTTCAGTTTGAACTTCTGTGCGATTTTTTACTATATTTTCCTTTCATAATGTCAACATTTGATTGAAAGTTTCACAGGTTTTTCCTATTTTAATGTTACTCTTTGTCACACAGTGTTGCAGTATTTGTGGTATTGTGAAGCAGAATATGACTTGGGAGACACTACAATTTGTATTTACATCTAGTGTTAGGGACAAATTGTTAAGGACAATTACTGCAGCATATTGGTTCAAACATTTTTATTCCCTTTTCATAACTGAAAAAAATTCCTACATTTCTCAGTTTAATAAAGTGTGCAAGTTAAGAAATGCTTTTTAATTAGAATATCAGACAGTAGTAGGCTTTGGTACAGTAAGGAGTCTTGCTTTTCTCAAGTAATAAATTTTATCTTTTGATATGTCTTCCCTTCTTTTTTTCTGCAACTTTTAAGTTACAGATGTACTGCATATTTTGTTTCTTTGCATCAGGATTAATCTTTGCCTTCTCTACTAATTTGCCAGCATTTTTTAAGGCAAATTTTCTTTGTGCTAATATTATTATTTAGTATTACTCTGTCTTTCAGCAGCTTTAATTAGAAGTGCAAATTTGTTTTGCAGGCAACCTCAAATGTAGAGCTTCAACACTCAAAACATAGTCATTCTCAAGTGTAAAGTTTGGGATTTCTTTAGAAGACTTTGACTTATATATTTGTAATACAATCCAGACAGATAGATTCAGCTGTCCTGCAATTCTATAAATATAAACATACAATTGTCTCAGTGTGCACTAATGGACAAATTCTTGCTGACATTATATTGAGTGTAAGGAATTCGTGCAAGGCATTCAGATCCATCTGAAGGGTTATTTATGCTTTGCTTCGCTGTGTGCTATTGATAGCACAACTGGGCAGGATTTGATTTTAATGATATAAGAAATCACTGTCCCTCTCAAGCTGAACACGTTTCTAAGGGCAATCATTTGCAGCAACAGCACAGCTGGGCTTCTGCCCAGCTTGAGTCCCACACTTATTCCTCTTAGTGTTCACAACTGGAGGTACCAACTGTGGGGTCCAGCTCACTTACCTTGAAGTGAGAAATCTAGCTCAGTCTAGTATCTAGACCCCCACTGTGGTCAAAGGTGAGAGAAAGAGAGATTTCTGCTGGCAAGGATCTGTCCATTTGTCTTGGACACCAGTTTTCAACAGGGATAAATTCCAGGTTGGAACTGGGAACTGGTGGAAACAATGTACCTGACACTCAGAGGCAGAAGTGAGAAGACACAACTCTGAACTGGTTTTTAATAACCTACTACAGTCAACATGGACATCGTGTCCAAGTATTCACACATAGCAATGTACCTGTTGGAGTCTGTGGTATTACCTACTGCCCTTCTTTGCCTGAAAGACTGAGAACAGGGACTTGGAATAAATATGATCTACTTGTTTTAAGCATGTAAGGAAGACACCCTCTTCTTCTGAGATTTAAGGTAAAAATGCATTTTCCATCTCCAGATACAGAGAAACATGAATAAGCCCACTCT
Source organism: Corvus brachyrhynchos (assembly GCF_000691975.1). Classification (NCBI taxonomy): domain Eukaryota; kingdom Metazoa; phylum Chordata; class Aves; order Passeriformes; family Corvidae; genus Corvus; species Corvus brachyrhynchos. The sequence goes on from NW_008239767.1 coordinate 4,064,484, forward strand.
GTGAGTTTTAAGATAGAAAAATGTGCCATAAGCTGAGGAAAAGGTGGAAGAAACACTTTTCAACTTTACTTTATTACCTAATGAGGTCACAAATGGAAAAAAAACCCTGGTTTGTGGTGCTGGATTAATCTCATCTGTCTTTGGGGTTGAATATTGTTCAGGGTGCAGACACTGAGTATAAGCTTCCCCACACAGGTGTCCAGAGGCTTGCTGGCAGCTAAGCTCATGCTGCAGTCAGCAGCTCAGCTGGGATCTCTTAAATGAATGGGATTGAAAAACTGTCACATATACTTGCTAAAAATAAACATTTATAGGCACAGTTTTTGGAGCCAGTGACTTTTTTTGTCTGTTTTTATAACATTGTTTTCAGTATTTCTTTCCAACGTAGTGGCAGTTAAAGAAGGCAGCCTGGGCATCATCTGAAGCTATTTGGCAGAGAGAATTAGATAAAGGTCTCTTTATCTTAGATTTGATACATCTTGGTGGTAGATGGATGGGTGATCTGTGATTCTATGGTACTACAAAAGAGACAACATGAAATGCAAAAAGAGGAAAAATCAGCAGAAAAAGGAAACAATTTCTGAATCATTCTATTTTAACTGCATTAATTCAGCACCTCTGATTTCTCTTTTCCTATGACAATTAAGACATAAAGAGATATCTATAATACATTCAATTTTGTTGCTGGTTACAGAGAAGAAAACTTCCTTCCTGGGAGACGAGTACTTATATTAGCAAAGACATGAAACAATTTCTTAGCAGGAAGGCATGGGTGGGCCATGAGCCCTATGCTACAGTATTTGCAATATAAGCCTTCTTGTTTACATTTTTATTATTATAACCCAACAATGACTGTGGTCATGCATACAGGTTTAATAAAAATTAGCAATAACTTTTGTAACCTGAGGCCTGAAATGACAGTCCATAACGAGATACCTTTATTTGTTTTCCGTGAGTCATAGCATTTATGTGGGGTTTAATTTGTTCTTCTCTTTTTCAATCAAAAAGAGCTTCCATAAAGTAATCTTTTGCTAACATAGGCTGTAAGATGAAAGAGGAGGACATTCTGCCTGACTTACAATTTTCCTCTAGCAAGAAAAATAAAAAAGTTGTTTGCATTAGGAGCGACAGCAGATGAGATTCATTTAATCATGAGATAAATCTTTCAAATTAAATATAACCTCAAGACACTCACTCTCTGAGCGAGTCAAACACAGAAAGCCTTAGGGAATAAATGTAACTATTCTTTAAAACAGTCAACCTTTTAGCAAGAGACCACAGGCATTTTTTTGCGACTATCATACCAAATCTTTTGCTGAAAGGCTCCATTTGTTTCACCTTAAGGTCAGTTTTTAGTTTCCTGCATTGTCTTGTAGCTGAAAGCAGCAGTAGGAGCAGCAGTGATGCATACAGCTTGGGACACAGTCCTGCGGGGGGGCAAATACGGAATCCTACTGCCACCTTGTAATCACCAGAGCCAGTGTGATAAATGCATGTCTCAGTCCAGCACCTCCCATTAACAACAAGGGGGAGCAGGATTTGAGCAATCCTATCTAGTTCCATCTTCCCATGTGTGCTCACCTGCCTCAACACTGCTGGGATCAACGTGCTGGCTGGAGGTGCTTATGGACTGATATTCCCATTACTCCTTCCCTGGGCATTTGTATGGGACAGTGGGGGTAGAAGGTACCATTTGGGATAAAAGACCCTTCACCACATAATGTAAAATGCACTGCTTTAAGTCAACCACTGTTTTAAGTCAAAACAAATGCTATGGGTTGCAATTTCTTAATCAGCCTTGAAACACTGCAACAAGTATACCAATATCCTGAAGTGTTTTTTCATAAGGATAGTTTTCAAAGTCTTACTCAATGCCTTAACTTCTCTGTCTGTGGCTACTTAGTCATGACTCTGGTTCACCTGTCACAAGCTTTAACACAGATGTCCTTCAGGCTATGAGAAGTTCTTTGAGCAAAAATTTTTTTGACCTAGAAAAAGCAAACCCAAGCTTAAAGTAAATGAGCCTAGTAAATCATCAGCAAACCCTTTAGTGGAGCAAAATCAGGACATTAGCTACGTTACTCAGAGGGGAAAAAGAAACTGAAACACAAATGTGCCAAACAATGTTATCTGAGAGTCATATTCACAAACATTTCTCCATTTATGTTCTGCCTGAATTACAAGCATCTGCTCCCACTGACTAAATAACTCATCTTCTGTTAGTGGAAAAGTCTCTGCAATTTTAAAGTCATAAGCAAATACATTCTTAAAAGAAAGTCAGTTCTCTGTCTTTAAATGCAAGTACAGAGAAAAAAACCTGCTTTTAAAGGAAAACAGGGAGACTTGACTGCCATTAAGATGAAGCAGCACAGACTCTGAAGTAAAGTAGATACAAGCTGGACAGTGTTGTGTGACACATCCTCCCTGCCACTCCAGGCTTGTAGGCTGGCAGCTGTCCCAGCCTGCCAGCAAATTAAATGCAGGAGGTGGTTGTGACAGGTCTGTTCTCCCATGCAAAAGACGCACAGACAACTTTCTTTTTTCTGCCCTCAGTCTGAAAGCCTTGCTTTCCCAGATAATAGCCCTGTTTTGCTTACAAGATCAATCCAAGCAGCAAATTTCAAGCATGTAGAGTTGCTGCTGGAAGCTGTGAGAGCTCCTGTCCCTCTGTTGAGTAGCAGCGGGAATACAACCCCTTATCCTATCTGTATCTCCATGGAGCAAACAGCATCCCTCCCCACTCTTACCACACCAAAGCCCCAGAGGAAAGCTGCTGTGGCTCCAGGTTGTGCAGATGTGGATTTTATTAATTTTCATATAGAAATTGAATAAACCCGCAGCTGATAAAGGTCTCTGGGGTCTCCTACTAAATGACTCATACGGCCAGGCAGACATCCATTTATCACTGCAGAAATATCATGGGGACCACCAGCAAGATTACATCCAGGCATTGCTGTTTCTCTCCAAAATAGCTGCAGTTCAGTTTTGTGGTGAGGCTGTGTGTATAGCACAATGACACTTCTGCTCAAATATCCTTGACCTAGCCTCCACACCAGATCCACACAGCGGGCATTTAAGAGAGATAACATTGCATTTACAAAACAGAACATGGTCCCTTCCTATCTTACTCATTTGATGGCAGTCCTGCTATTGCTGGCATTGCTTTAAAAGTCTGTTGGTTTTCTTTGTACAAAAGGGAAAAAAATTGAGAAAAGAGTACAATTGTAGTGAAATTCTTTCCTGACTTCTTGGAGTATTTAAACAGTAAATAATACAATTACTTCAATTGAATTTTATAATCACAATCAGTTTTAGTTAATTTGGCATAGCCTTCTGATTGCTGTTTTTCAACCTAATGTAATTTGGCAAATTCTGTTTCAAATGCGTTTTAAATTCAATTGGGAATAAACAAGGTCAAAAGTCTGCTGATATTGCTACTGTTAAAAGAAGTCACTTTGAAATACATTTTATTTACAGAAATGATTACTTAGTGACCTTTTTCAAGTTTGTTTTTTCCTGTCTTTTTCCTTTAGAATATTTTAAGCAAAACATTTTTAAAAAATCCTAATATTGACTGTCATTTCCTGGATAAAAGGTCTTGCAGTACACACAAGATTTTTAAAAGTCTCTGCAACAAGCTAGAAAACATTACAAATTTTAATAAAATCTTGGAAAATATAAAAATAAATGTTTCACTTTGGAATCCCACAAAATGGAAGCATACAGATAATTTCATGAAGTATTTTGTTTTTTCAACAGTTACTTATTGCAAATATTCTCTTCTTTGGTATTATATTAAGCACTGTGGAAAAAAATCTTTATCTAAAGTCAATTATTTTCTCTTGAAAAATGAACAGGAAATTAATTTAAAAAGGAAAATAACTCTTCTCTGCTTTCTCTGATGTCCTGCCCAAGGCACTGAAGACCTATTTTCTTTCCAGCCCTGCCCAAAAGATTTAAGTCTGAGAACTGAAAACTTTTGAGTCCTTAAAAAAGCCAGTGAATTTAAATCCGCTTAGAGGAGAGGTTATAAATTACATTATGCTCTTGTCTCCAGCTACAGAAAGGTAGTCAGGAGACCCCTCTTTATGCAGGGCAGACAGACACCAACAGTCCAGTAGTGGTCTTGTCTGGAGGAAAATCAGGTATTTCCTCATGCCTCCTTCTTCTCCTGCCAGAGGGCTCAGTGGTGACCAGTCATGAGGAGCCATCATTTCCTGCTGTTTTGAAGCCCATGGAGGAGGCAGGTCTCTACTTCATTAGTTATGTTAACCATAGAACATTATTTTTCCATTGACTTAAGATCACTTTGCCTATGCAGAAAGTCTAAGTCATTAACTGTGTGAAAAATGTGGGCTGGAGCATGTGTTTTTCCCTCCCACGGTAGTTAAAGGAAGTAATTCTCCAATCTGATAGAGTGTCAAATATATTGAATTGCTGCTGACTTTTTATTTATTCCAGAAGAATTGTGAATAATTTTCCCTTAAGGTCAGACAAAACAAACAAATTAAAACAAACATACAAAAAAAAAGCTTCAAGCCCAGCCTGTCTTCATTGATAGAGTGGTATAAAAAGTTAGTGTGGCTATTTTTGATGCCAGGGGTTCAGCTTCTAGTTTCAATGTGTGTGCAGTTAATCCATAGCCCAAGGATAGTTTCATCAAATTAAACGGGACTACTTCTGCAGAAATGTCAAGAGGTGCCTGAATTACCGAAAAATTACAGAACAAAGTCAAGTTCCTATAAAATTTTGGGTTTTGCTGTAGTACTTGCACTAATCTTCCCTACTAATTAGCATACAGGAATAATTCCATTTCAGAGGTTGGTTAAATTTGTGGTTCACTGACTTCATGCTGTATGAGCTGTGCCTGTGTACTTGCTTAGCAATATGTTATACACACTGAGATTAAAGAAGACCGAATTAAGAGTCCATACATCCTTTATTTGATTTAAATTTTACTTTTAGAGTTCTAATTCAAAGATTTATTAAGATTTGGCAAAAGGACCCCAAAGGATGCAAGCCTGGGCAGCAAGACTAGGACCAGCCTTACTGTCTTGTACAGGCGAGAAGGAGACAATGATTATACTTAAATATTACTTCTTGAAAATTGTCCTTGAATGGCAAGATGAGAAGAAGCAGCAGAAACTGGAATGGAGGAAGGAACACATGCAATGAAGAGACCAGATTTGTCAGTGCAGGTAATATGATGGGCTGATGAAGCAATTGCCAGAGTAGCAGACCTAAAGGGAGGTACACCTGGGTCCATTAAGTCCGTGTGGCACATTGTGTTTGGTCCTTTGACACTTGGCAGTAGCTGCCATCTGAGACTGTGGCCCTTTCTCTGTAACCAGGGACTGAGGACACTCTACTGTATCAGTGCCCACAGCAGCAACATTTGAGGGAACAGCAGGAAGATTAGGCAGACCCCAGTGATTTTTGAACCCCAGCCTGTAGTACCCAAACTGGCCCTAAACGAATCCCGCAGTGAGCTATTGCTACTGCCAGGGAACAGTGCAGCAGTGCTGCAGGACTCTCTTGGTGTACCTGCTTGTGAAGGGTGGGCCAGAGGGAGCCGTACCACGAGCCAGGACCCACACTTGCTGGTACACCACATGGGACTGCAGTCCTGGGAGGCTTGGAGGAAACTCATGGGACTCGTTGTTAATCCTCTGTTCCATATCATGGCACTTACAGACAAAAGTAGAGAAAAACAGCCTACACCACCCTTTCTCTAGATGACGTCTGCCCTGACAGCCAGCAGCACTCTGCTATCAGTGGCTTTCTCTCCGTAGGACTTGCTCTGCAGCATGAAAGTCCCTGCAGATTTTGGCCCTGTGTCTCTGAACAAGGAGTTCATCAGCTGACAGCTGACGCAGATTTCTTTTACCTTAGGCAATTTTCCAGCCTCCACATTCTGGAGCACAGCTCTAAGGAAGAGACTGAAGCGAACAAACAGTCTGTTCTTCTCATGTGTTCCTTGGAAGACATGGGTTTCAAGTGGTACAGATTTGGTCCAGTCTTGTCTTGTCAGTCTGATCAGCTACGAGTACCAGAACACTGCTGGGACCATCCCACAGCGGGGAGGATACACAAACAGGGAGCCATGGACCAGCATCCCTGTTTGTGGGATAGTTCTGGAGATGTGCCAGCAAAGTCGTTAGTACTATGTCTGTCTATTGCAACGAAAGAAATGACCCAACCTTGTGTGTGTATTGCCCACACCATGTCAAGGACATGTTTGTGCCAAGGACATTGTCTAACTATAGCACTTGATGGGAGCTGCTGACAAAGCTGTGTGCTCTGAAGGCTGTGTTTCTGCCTCACGATTCATTTCAAGGAAGACCCCATCCATTTAAGGAGGTCAGCTGGAATTGGGTCAAGATATCTGGCTGGGGTAGGTTTCTGGTGTGTCAGTTTATGCTCTGCATCTCCACTCTGTAATTATGGACATTGGGTACACAGGGTGCTTTCATACGTGACCAATAATGTGCAAGGAAAAGCCACAAATTGTATCACTAAAAGTAATTTTAAAGCCTGATTGTGAATCCAAGCAAAACTGACATTTTAGAACTTTTTGAAGCAGTGGTTCAGCTTCTGTCATTGCTCTGCTACAGAGCTGTGCAGATGTTTGTAGTAGTCACAAAAAAGGAAACGAGGGCAGGCTGCACCAGAACATTTTAGAAGCCATTAATAAGACTTTATGTTGTTATTCTGAAGGGCATTTTCTGCTGCTCTCAGCACAACATGGTGACTGGCCTTCCTGAGATGGAAAAAATGAAGTATTCTTACTTCATCCTAAATAACTGCAGCCACTGTGAGAACAAATCCCAGGGAGGACAAGATGATTTGCAGTTTCTGTACACATGAGGAAACTCTAATGTTAGACCTACAAAAGGGCCCAAATGCCACCTAGCTTCAAAATGTCACCTGGCTTTGAAATAGCAACAGCCAATCCTTTTGCAGCACCCCAGAACAGAGGGAAAAGCTGACCCTGAGCTTGCTAAGCGATGGCTCTAATCCCTGTGTGACAGCTGAGGCAAGGAGAAGGGTTTCTACCACTCATGGATTAGAAGGAAGTGGCAGATACCGCCTTTGACAGTGGCAGCCCACTTTCAAGGACTTGGCCCCAGGGTCAAGCAAGGAAGCAGTCACATCACTTTCTGCAGTGCCTTCTGGACACAGCATTCCCCAGAGTGGCACATTTCAAAATGGAAGAAATAGTTTCTGCTTAGGGGGCAGGGAGAACAAAAATTTTATTCCTTCTAGGAGAGAAAAATAAGGTATTTTGTTTCCTGAGGAATTCCTGCATTGATGCCTTTACTTTAATCCCATTTTCTCCCATTGGAACAAAAGTACTGTGGATACAAAAATGCTGCTAGCAAGGATTTTCTTGCTATTTTCTGTGAGAGACTTTTCTCTCACACAGAAGAGGTAGCAGAGTTATGTAAACAACCAAACACCTGCAGCCTTGAAAAGTCTTGTTTATGGTATAGTAGAAAAATATTTTGACAATGGATGTTTTAGGATTTTAGCCAATCACCCCCAAGGGGTGGCTGATCCTTGTCCAACTGGACTATGAAGAAAAAGGTCTATAATAGAGTTTGTAAAATAATTAAATAAATCAATCTTGCTGCACAATTCCTGCCTGCTGAATCTTCTCTCCTCCTCCCTACAGCTGCGGGACACGGTGATATACCCTAGGGCATTTTTTTTAAATAAAGTATTACACACTGATGTATTTCAGGAGAGACACTTACCTGAAAGATATTTTAAAGAGCCACCATAAAATCCTTTCATTTTGGACTTTATGTTTAAGACACAACATTGCCACACTGAAGTGTCTGATACTGAGCTGGCTGGAAACAGTGCTTCAGGTCATCCTGCAAGAGGTGGTGTTACCCTGTCAAGGGTGGTATATCCTGGAGTGTGGGAACTGGTGCTCTATGGGGCACTGGAGTGCCTGAGGTGCTATAACCCCTTTGCAGCTCCAATGTATATCTCCTAGGAGTTACCACACTGCTCCATCAGAGAATGGCTGTATCTGTCACTGGGACTAACAGCTCTTTTAAGAAAAAGAGGTCTGAAAGTTCAGCTCCCATAAGACTGCATCAAAACAGAGAAATTCATTATGTAGTGTTACATAGAATCATAGAATGACGACTTAATATGTTTCCAATCAGTCAGACAATGCAAATAATTTCAAAGTGATTGCAAATAAAATATTTTTATTTTGGAAAGAAAATAATAATTTGAATAAAATAATTTTTGAACTTTTTTTCATGTTTTCCTATTCTCTCTACTTTTCACATAACTGTATGTGTGTGTCTGCATGTCTGTATGTATGTAAGCAACATTGCTGCAAGGATATACCTTGTGCACATCATGGATTTCTCTTCTTAATACAGGCAACCCTGCTAGTTCCTGAACTTTGCCCATCTGCTCAAGCCTAAGGGGTAGCAATATTAAATTAATCATAGTCTGACATTTCTTTGATAACTGACATTTGCACAAACAAGTCCTACATGCACATGTGCACATTAGGAAATTAAAGTGTAAAGTAAATAAGATTATCATTGTGTGTTTCTCCTCAAAACATATTGCAAGTCATTATCTCTCCCTCTAATGACTGAAATCCTGTGTGCAAAACGAAGTAATTCAATTTACATATCTGAATGCTTGCCATTTTCTTGCTGTTGCAGGGCCTGTGCTGAATGCTTCGTGAATTAAATCATTTCATTGTCAGGAGTCAGCGGAGCTGTGGGGGGATAATTCTTCCTGACACATCGCGTGAGAGAACAGACATGCACCAGGAAGTTCTGCTCATTCTGTCCCTCTGGAGCACTCTGGGCAATTTTGGGCGAAGGCTTCTGCCACTGTGCAGCTCTCCTCTCCCTCCAAAGGCAAACTCTGATCCAAGTTGGGCTCAGTTACATAACTCTTTGCATGCCCACACAAGCCAATAAGGTTTTTTATGTCTTTGGTGATGAGACCAAGATTAAGCCCACAATAATTTGATGAATTTCAATTGCTTGGTTAGAAATTTGCAAGATGTTGAGAAGTCCTGTCCTTCTATCCACTGACAGCAGGTATAAGGCTGTTGGGTTGGTAGCTACCTCAACCCCCCTGTATTCAGATAGATAATATGAGTTGAATGAAGTAAACAGACTGTGAGGGACAGTTGATGCAGGCGTGGCTGAGGATATCCACGTGGGATGACACAGAGGAGGAAGCCACACAGACATGTTAATTAATTTAAATACCAATATCTGCACCATGTCCAGGTATGCACTGGGAGAGCAACTAGGCACTTCTCACAGTTTTCCTGCTCAGTGAGTTGGTTATAAGGAGTTCATTTTTTTTCTACACATAATGATGTTAGGGAATAAAAATTTAAGTATATGTAGCAAAATGTATTTAGTAAGCACTTACTACACTTTGTTCTGACATAAACTCCTGCAGTAAAGAAAGAGGAATACGTATTTTCTTTTCTCAGCTCACACTGACAGTCTTGAGATCAGAAAAGATTGTGTTGTCAAATGTCCATATCATTAGGCATCATAATGGGTGGGAATTGAGCACTTCAGAAATGAATTTTTCAGTCTGGGCTGACAGCCTCCAAGGATCCTCCTCACTGGAGGATTTTTCTGTGGTTTCTTTCTGCATCGAGGAGAAAAGAATTTGTCTCTCTCTGCTGCAAGCTGCAATCCCTTCACTACCAACTGATAAATGGCCTCAGATTTTATTACATTTTCTTCTTCTTTTGTTCCTATTATCTCTGCCACCTGTGATTTCTCTGCTCTTTGTAGAACCTTATTTCCTCCAGATTTAATTCCAACTGAGGAAAATATACACTTATCTTTACATCACATGAGGCCATTAATCTCTCCTGGAATGGTAGTTCTTGCTGAAACACAAGCACAGACACAGGCTGGGCAGTCAATATGTTGAGAGCACACCTGAGCAGAAAGACTCAGGGTTGTTGGTGGATGAGAGGCTGAAAGTGCCCCTGCAATGTGTGCTTGCAGACCAGAAAGGCAACCGTATCCTGGGCTGCATCAAAAGAACTGTGATCAGCAGGTCAGGGATGGGATTCTCCCCCTTTACTTCACTCTTGTGACAGCGCACCTGGAGCACTGAGTCCAGCTCTGGGGTCATGACAACATAAGAAGGACATCATAGTGCTGGAGCAGATCCAGGGGAGGGCCACAAAGATGATCAGAGAGTCTCTCTTACAGGGACAGGCTGAAAGAGTTGGGGTTGTTCAGCCTGGAAAAGAGAAGGTTCTGGGGACACCTTATAACACCTTCCAGTGCCTCAGGGACAGCCTGCAAGACTGCTGGAGAGGGACTTTTTACAAGGCAATGTAGGGACAGGACAATGGGTAATGGCTTTAAACTGAAAGTGGGCAGATTTATATTAGGTATTAGGAAGGAATTCTTTACTGTGGGGGTGGTGAGGCACTGGAACAGGTTGCCCAGAGAAGTTGTGGATGCTCCTTCCCTAGAAGTGTTCAAGGCCAGCCTGGATAGGGCTTTGTCCAACCTGGTCTAGTGGAAGGTATCCCTGCCCATGGTGGAGGGTGGGAAATAAATTATCTTAATTGTCCCTTCCAACCCAAAACATTCCATGGTTCTATAAAACCTGTTGTGGTTTGAGAGGCTTGCCAGAATTTGATGCTAGCATTCATCTTTCTATCATCAGAAGGAGCTGCAGATGCTGAGAGGATGGTTCTGGATTGGTGCTTGTCATATATGACAGTATTCAGGGAAAGGATTTTGCTTTGATACAAGTCCAGGGGCCATCAGGAGTGTAACAATTCAGCACAGGTGCCTGTGAAGGGTTTTCAGGGGATCAGGAGATGTAGGGTGCCATAGCACCCTTGTCTTGAGCCCCACAGCAACCAAGTGCTCATGCTTCAATGTCTACCCCATGTCTTTCAGGGCATGCCATG
>NW_008239767.1:4075498-4077217 GCF_000691975.1 Corvus brachyrhynchos
CTTCTTTACTGCTGTCATCACTTCTGTGCTCCCACCAGAGGAAACTCCCACCATGGGGCAGCACTGCAAGTGTCAGGAAGCAGATGAAACACACCTTGATTTTAGGTTCCTTTTCTCAGGGGAACATACATCTGATCCTGTCAGAAAACTGGAGAACTCCTTAAAAGGTACCTGTCACCTCTGGACCAGCAGCTTCTGATGATGTCATGAAGATTTTTGCTTTTTCTTTTTTACCCCTGTTATACCCGTTATACCTTTTTACAGCTTCTGTATTCCTAGTGCTTTTTGCCTACATTCTTGGACTTGTTTGTTAAGCTAAGAGACTAAACATTTTAGAAGCTTCGTAGCTAGGGATCAGTGTGCCCCAGACCCCCCCAAGTTCCTCTCCAGAACATATTCTGTAAACCAAGATAGAACCATCCAGGGGAAGGTTCATTGGGGAGGGGGGGCTCACTTGAACCTCTCATTGGGGAATCTTTGATAGATATGCTAATTAGTAAAGCCTATAATGTTATACCCAATGTTGGGGGGGATGAACACACGGGAGGAGAGAGACACAGAGACACAGAGAAAGACTCGGTGGGGTACATCTTGATGAATATGACCTGGACGTGTACACCTAAGGCTCCTTAAGAATAAATACCAAGGTAAAATCCCTTTTCCCCTTCTAACCGTGTATGCCTCTTGATTTTAAGACCAGGAAAAGGCATCACTGAAAACTCATGTTCTTGGGCCAAACAAAAATGTGTCAGAGTTTACATTTGTGATACTGGGGTAAAATCACATTTTTCCATTATAAAAGCTCTCTTCATCATTTAAATGAAAGAAAGAAAAGGGAAATCTCATCATTTCAAGCCTAGCATTTAGAAGTGATCTCATTTCTTTTCCCTGTTTTTTGAGGCAGTCTAATTTGTGAGTCCTGGACTAGAAAAATGAGAACTTTGATGCAGTAGGTGTAAAAAAATCATCAAAAAATGAGCATAAAGAAGGTGGTGAGTAGATGGATGATATTGTGAGTGACTGACAACTCTCTTCATGTTACATGATTACAGCCCTTGCAAATGGGCTTTCCAAAATTGTGAGACTCTCAGGTTTCCAGCAGCTTGTTCAGACATGGCATCTCTTTCGCTAGAGGTGATAACAGAGCTGTCTCTGCTTAATGTTATGAGGAAGCAGATTTAACTGAGATGCCTTAGCATTATTTGATATGCTTTTAAATACCCTTGCAATCATTCCTTAACAGCTCCCCACAGTGTGAACAGGATTAGCTTCTGCAGCCCTGCTTGGTAACATCAGATGCTCTGCTCTTTCTGGAACTTGAGATATGCAAACACCTGACAGTTTTACTGACCAGTGTCTGTAAAATATTCATTATTATTAGATTTATGGCTTACATGTCTCTTGGACTGGAATTTGTGGGGTATGCCCAGCCACTGTCCTGGAGGGATGTCTGCTGAGATAAGGAGAGTGAGCAATCTCCCAGCAGGACTCCCTGGAAAGGCAACTACTTCTTGGGTTATGGCGAGGAAAGGTAGACCCACAGTCCTTTGGGAGACACTGTGCAGATCGTTCTGCAACCCGTTGGTCTGTCCCAGACCCTCTGTAATCCATTGGTCCCCTTGCTGATCCCCTGTATCCCTATAAAAGCAAGATCAATGGGCCCCTGTGGCTCAGAGAGAGGGGCTTGTCCCTGGCTCCCCCCTTCGCTGGAGGGGACCC
>NW_008239767.1:4077385-4082935 GCF_000691975.1 Corvus brachyrhynchos
TGGCCTGGAGGCTGCCCTGCAGAGCTGAGCTGGAATCACGAGCTGATATCACTAAAGAGCTGACAGCCTCTGCAAGGGCTCCTCTGCCAGCAGCTGAGGGAAGACACCGGACCTCGGGAAGGTGATTCCTTTCGGGACCATCTCCTTCCTGGGTCACAGCCTCGGACCCCATCACCAGCTGTAATAGGAATTTATTGAATATTTTCTGCATTTTCACTGTGAAATTTTAATTTACTGTTCTTAAGGTGTAAGTCCAGACACACTGCTTCACGTTTTTAAACGAACAAGAATAGTACCGTGAAAAAACCTGTATTTTTCTCTCTATTCTTATATTTACGACTATTGCACTGAGGCTTTACTCGTAGTTAAATCTCCCATCTTTCCTTCAGATACAAAACATTGTGCTTCCTGGGTGTACATGGTGAATAATAGGAACTTGCTTGAAAAGAGATTTGGGTTCTCCACACCAGAATTGGATTTCTCCAAAAGCAGGAAAACTTCCAGCAGATGTTATGTTTGTTTTGAACAGAGAAAGGAAGGAAGTGGGCACTGACATCACAAGGTGTGGCAAGTATTGCAGTCACAGTTTTTCTCTAGCGACGTAAGACTGCCTTTGGTTAAGCCATGCTGGAAGTAACTCTTAACTGTGGAAACTCTGACAGCTCTCTGCATGGTACAGGAGATTAATTCAAAGCCAAGTGCAAAACAAAAACACATGCTTATTCATCAGCCTAGTTGTACGGAAGTGATCCTAATGTGTACCTCTGGGAAAGAGCAGACTCATTACGATATCAAACCAGAGAACTTCCCATAACCAGAAAGCCTTGATTCTCTCAGACCTTTTCATTTTACCACTTCTTCCCCTACTGCGCTCATTAAACATTAAGGAAAGAAAATAATCAAGAATCTAATAAATAGGAGCCTCTCTTTTAGCTGGCCATCTGGTTCAGGTGGATAATTATCTTCTGACATCTGTTCAGTGACATGCACTATATAGCAGTATTTAAATTTGTGATCTTATGCCAGTTTCTACTGGACACAAATATATCTGAAGCTGCAGTAACATTCTAGGGGTCTGCAGGGTCACCTCTAGGAAGCACCCAGCACATTTGAATTCTAATATTGCCAAATGGTAACCAACAAACCAAATCTGTTTACTGGCAGTTCAACTTGTCAAAAGATGTTCTCCCTCAACCTCTGGCCTTGAAAGGGAACAGTGAGGATGTTAAAGGGAAAAATTTCTTGACTTTATATCTCCATTGTATTTTCTGCAACATTATCATTGCCCCACCAGGAGTCTACAAGGCTCTCATCATTTTTCCCAAGGAGGCTGGCAAAAAAATGTGCAAAAGCATCTTAGCATCTGCCCAATTTTTCCAGCCTAACAAAGTCAAACATGCATCAATTGCAAAATTGCAGTGCTGACCCCCACATGGTCTCCTATTAACTCACCAACTCCTGTCACTGTCAGGTGTTCACTCCATTTGAAAAGGCTCTTTCTCTGTCATGAGTTTTGTGATTAAATGCTCTCTGCTGAAAATGCCAGGTTATTGAGTGGGAAATTGTGAACGGGAGAGGTTCTTTCTTTGATAAACAAAGCCATTTCCGAACATTTAAGAAAAGAAGTTTCAGGATGTTTTTCTTTAATAGTTTCTAGTTTTTCTTCTAGTCCAAATCAGCTTTCAAAATGCAGGTAGTCCATGCTAAACAGAGGTAAAGATGATCAATGGTAGAAATAAAAGCTTAGACTCTTTGAATGAACTGATCTATAACTGGTTTCAGATACCCATTTCATCCCATTTTACAGCAGTGCTATAATGCAGCTACCTGAGCAATTTCTGCTCAGCAAATTTGCAGTGAGTTTCAGAGGTCATATGGTCTCTGCCTTGGTACTGTTACCTGGGAGTATTTCACATAAATCCTCTGTAGGACTGTGCTCAGTGACAAGCACAGTCTTCCCCTTTGACCAGTCCTGTCAGCACACCTGGGATCACTTTTCCCTTGAAAGCACAGAAAATGTCACCACCTCTTCCTTAGGTGTTTTCCCAAAACTTGCTGCAGGGTTGAGAGTGACAAAGTCTTGCTGTGTTTGGAGCTCTAACTCAAAAGACAGCACCTTTGCAGCCTGTATAATCTTTAATCCAGTAGCAAGCAGCCCCCATAGTATTGTAGACACTTTAACATAAACCATTCCCCCGTCCCACATGAAAACAAATAATTGTATGCTGGGGCCTTGGCGGCAGAACACGCTGCACAGAGGAGCCACAGGAAAATGCTGGGGATGTGGATGCATACCTGTCTCTGTCTCCCTGAGTGTGGATGATAGGCACAGTACCACGGAGTGGCTGGAGCCAGCAGGCACCTCTGGTCCATCCCTATCTCCAGCAGGGTCAGCTAGACCTCGTTGTCCAGGACCATATCCAGGTGGATTTTGAGTATCTCCAAGAACAGAGACTACACAACCTCTCCAGACAACCTGTGCTGGTGTTAACTTCACAGTAACAACATTATTTTTATTTTTGCTTCAGTTCTGTGCATGTTGCCCCCAGGCAAGTCACTTTGTACCACTGAAAAGATCCTGGCTCACTCTTCTCACTTTCCCATCAGATGTTTATATACACTGGAAAGTTCCCCCAGAGCTAGGCCCAGCCCATTGCTGCCCCATCCTATACAGGCTCTGATCAACCTTGTTTTGGTGCTCCGCCCTCTGCCAAGTCCTCCAAGAGACGAGTGTTGCTGCTGGACTTTGGACAGTTACCCAGAAATGACACCCACTCCACATATAACTATTTCATGTTGTACACAGCACCTCCTGAGGTCATATTCATGATCTGGATGAAAGATCAGTGGGGGTTTTCAGTCACCCTTCTCATATTATAATGATTTAAGGCAACTCATCTTCATCACACTTAGCAGGGTCTTATACATGAATAGGAAAAGAAGGATTTACATGTAAAACCTGATATTCCCTTTGTTGTCTAATTAGATACATTCCATTTTCAATTGTTTTGAAGCAATTGTTTCAATTTTTTGGAAGTAAAATCGAAAAGAAAAATCCATAGGTCAAGGTTAGAGTAGAGATCAGGTTGATATTGCTAGAGACAAAAGCTAAAAGAACTGGCTAGAAACAACACATACTATTCTTACTTTAGGTATGATGTGACTCATACACTCATAGAATCATACAAAGGCTTGGGTTGGAAAGGACCTTGAAGATCAGCTAATTCCAAACCCCCCAGCCGTGGGCAGGGACATTTTTCACTAGACCAGGATGCTCAGAGCCCCATCCAACAGCGTGTTGAACCCTCCCAGGGGTGGGGCATCCACAGCTTCTCTGAGCAACCCTCTGTCTCCTACTCAGTGTGCAACAGTTACTAAAATAAGTCTCAGAATATATTTCCTTCTCAATTTTCCTCACCTTCTAACCTACTCCCTTCCTCACCAATATATTTACCTTGAGGGAGAAGGAGGGAGAAGACAAACAGTATTTAAGATCTGTACATAGCCATTAGGATCCAAGGTTCATGTAAACCAGCTAAAACTTATGAACAACATTTTATGTAGCACTGCAAAACATTATTTGAAAGGAAATTCAAGGCTTTTGCAAAAGAGTTTTGGCACAATGTTCTAGAGCAATCTATGAAATAGCTCTGCCTCCTTTTCTCCTTGGCAGTTTCGTAATGTGTATTTCATGGACAGAAACTCTGCTTGTCTTTAACAATCTCAAGAGTTTTATATAAATCCAGCATCTCTTCCTTCTTTAAGGTTTATGGAAATCCAATTACTTTCCCCCACAGAATAAAATCTATCACACTAAGTCAGTGTAATACTTAACTTTGTGTACAGTGGCAGTTCATTTGTCAGAGCTGTGAAATATTGCATTTTAAGGACAGCAATCAAGCTCTCCAGATGTAATTTCTGTTGACATTCTGCCCAAGGTGCATTTAAGCTTAGAACTGGACTTTGCGATTTAGGAATATTATAGAATACACTTAGAACAAATTACTTATCTGAAAGCAGAAAAACTACATTAGTGCAGCATGCAGGTGTCTCAATTATACTCCAGCATATGTGCTTTAACTTTTAGTGCAGAGGTTTTCTAATCCAATTATCCTTGTAAATTTATTCATAACAGAATCTACATTTAATTATTTTCTAAGGTAACTGTGGTCCATTTTTACCATGTCATCACGTGTATCTACTGCATTTTCAAATCAAGCCCGTGAGGATGTAATATTTCAAATCAGGCTCTGTGCAATTAAACAAAATCAATGATTAGGTAATTGTTATTTTGTGTTACATGCAGTAAAACCACTTCTTTTTTTTTTTTTCCTCTTGTAAATCCCAGGGATTTTTGCACTGATTTCCTTCCTGTAGATTAAGAAGGTCATTTTCAAATGGTTAAACATAAACACATATATTTTCATCACATTAACAACCTCCTGTCTGAGCATGGTTAAATGAGGCATTTGCCAATCGTGAGATGCTGCTCTTCTATCCCATTTTATTTGGAGGCAACTGTTCCAGCTGGACTGGCTGTCTTACACAGAAGATGATGACGTTGTTAACAGGATACAGGTTCTTCCAACCATCTGTCTCTAATGGCAAGATGCTGGGCTATCCTCAGCATCTTCCTATTGGCTGGGATTTTCAAAGGTGATGAAGAAGATAAAATTTCTGTTCTTGTTTCTTTGTATCTGCCAATCAAACACAGACTTCTCCGGTAATTCTAACTTTCTTGCGGTGAAGTCTGCTTAATGACCTAACTATTCTCAATCCATGAAGACTGGTGAGTACTACATTTCCACAGAGGCATGCAAAGGATGTAAAAGAAAAATCTGAGGAAGCCAATGGTGTTCTTGTGTCATTCATACAGCAATTGTACCTCTCAGCTCAGACCACTGGATATTGAACTCCTGCTTTCCATCTTCAATGAGTGTGCAGCTATGTTTGCCCTGGACCTTTGTGCAAACCTAGCAACAACCTCAGAGCATCAGCTCTCACAGCTTCAAAAACCATAGGTCAGAAATCAAAATAATGGGAGATTAACCTAAAAATAGAACTAAAACCACTGGATAACACGGGGCAGCAATCTTTTATTGTCTTTTTTCTGCCCATTTTTCATACATTTCACAATTTGGAAAGTCAATGTGAATGTCTTGCAAAAAAATTACAGCCCCAGATTTTGTGATGCTGCTTTGACTTCCTCGTTTGTTGCTCTCTTCACACTCATGTTCGAACTAAAACCACTGGATAACACGGGGCAGCAATCTTTTATTGTCTTTTTTCTGCCCATTTTTCATACATTTCACAATTTGGAAAGTCAATGTGAATGTCTTGCAAAAAAATTACAGCGAGAAGAAGGCAAGTTACAAACCACCACTCCCCCACCAGGTTTGGGAAAAAACCTTTTTCCTCGAAGGAAAGTGAAAGAGATAAAAACTATTTATTTAACAAACACACAGGGAAAAAAAGATACTAATGCTAAATAATGAAACCTCTAGCTGTAGAAAGAAAACCTGGGAAAATTTCAGAGTCCTTCCGTAGCGT
>NW_008239767.1:4087292-4104067 GCF_000691975.1 Corvus brachyrhynchos
GTGCTGGTTTGGCCAAATTTAGAAATATATCCTCTGAGAGAAGGCAAGTTACAAACCACCACTCCCCCACCAGGTTTGGGAAAAAACCTTTTTCCTCGAAGGAAAGTGAAAGAGATAAAAACTATTTATTTAACAAACACACAGGGAAAAAAAGATACTAATGCTAAATAATGAAACCTCTAGCTGTAGAAAGAAAACCTGGGAAAATTTCAGAGTCCTTCCGTAGCCTCTCTCTCCCCCTCCTTGGAGCTGGGACGGGGTGGTGGGCCCACCTCCAGGGCCAAGGCCTCGGTGGAAATTCCTCCCAATGTATTCTGATGTTGAAACAGTCCAGCAGAGAAGAGGGGAAAAAAAACGAAGTCCCAGGAAAACAAAAGTTCAACTCTCCGGAGGAAAAGGAGCTGAAAAACTGGCCGAAAGCTGGCTGGAAAGAAAGCAAGCCGGGTGCTTCCCTTCGCTCTCGCTCTCCTGCCGCGGCCGAACGCAGAGAGCCGTCTCTGTCTCTGTGTGACCTTGAACAAGCTGCAAACTGCTCTGAAGAAGCTTTGCTCAGTTTTTCCTCCCCCCTCTCAGGCTTAGTTTAAAGGTATAGAAAGGCACAAGAATTAATTCCTGGGTGTAGGGCAGCGATATGGGATACAATTCATAAAGTCACCCCAAGACAGTGCAGATGTCCTCCACTCCTTTTCCATGCTGGCAATGAATTCCCTATTCTGCATGTGATGGCTGGAGCAGGGTTTCTTCCAACACCCTCAGAAAAGCATTGCACTGGGCTGCAAATGCTTCTGCCATCTGTTGCACCGAAGGCTGTACCCATGTCAATGCCACTGAGGGGACATCACAAGTGACTGCAATATATGCTCTGAGGCTGCTGTTCTTTCTCCTGAGAGAAATACTAATCCCCTAACATCAGGCTGCCTTTTTAACCATGCCTGAGCACTGGCAACCCTTTACAAGAATTAATATGAGTTACTTGTGATCTCCTGATGATAAATTTCATATCCCTAGGACACATGGAGCAACCCTCACAGTTATTTAGCCTTGCTGTAACCAGAAAAACAGCTCAGCTCTCTTTCAAAGTGAAAGCTTACCACAACCGTGTTAAGTGTAGCAGACTCCCCATTTTTTTAGCCTATTTCCCAACCACTTCAAAATTACCCTTCTGCAGCCAGAGGGGGCTGCAGACAGGGGGTCTTCACTGCTCCTAGAGAAGACATCCTCCATCAGACCCTCTTGCTGGGCCATCAATGAGCCTTGGCAAAAAGGGAAGCCTGGGAAATGGGGGATTATTACTCCTTAATACCATAATCATGAGTCTTGAAAGAATGTACTATTTTCCAGTTTCTTTTGGAAAAAGATAACTCACCCACTGGGATTTTTATTAGCATATTTAATACCTTGCCTCCTTCAATGGAGATGGATGTGATTAACGTGTTCTTGGCGGCTGTGTGTTTCTTTCTCTTCTTAGCTGGCTCCAAGAATATCAGAATTAAGACTGAGAAACTGTTAAAATGCAAAGCTTCAAAAGCTGTATACAGCTCCAGTTTCCCTGAAGACTCCAAATGAAGTAAGGAAGAGTTCAAGGGGACAGCTGAGACTCAACCTCTGACATGAGATGCAGTATTAATGTTACATTGCTAATGGAATAATCCTGTGCATAGACTAACCAAAAACTTTTGTTCTGTCTTTTCTCCCAGAGGAAACACTTTACAGTGAAAAAGACAACATATAAAATAAAATACAGATAGAGCAGTGTAAGTGATAGGTCAGTAAAACAGAACTGTGTAGAAGCAGAAGCATTAGGGTTGGAGACTTGGCAGCAGGAAGTGATAAACATTGAGGGGGAAAGAGATCTGTGGAGTTGGGGTGAGGATGTGTACTGGATAAAGAATGTATTTACCAGCAAAGGAGTGGCTTCACAAGAAAATAGTGGGGAGCAATGGAGACACGCTGAGGCTGACCAGGAGAGAACTGGTGGATTGTCAGTTTGGGTCAGAAGATGGGGGAGAGGATGCCTCAAGGTGGGTAACAATGGGAAGCTGACAAGGACGTGGGCAGATGACACAGGGAGGCATGCAGGACGAGCTGAGCAAAGGCAAGCAGCTTTCTGTGGGCTGGTGTTAACACGAAAGCTTCTCCCTACAACACCGGTTATTTGAGACTTACTGTCAGCCTTCTGGCAGAATGAGACGTGACCCTCTCCTTCCTTTATACGCTTTTTCTTCTGGCATCTTCAACACCTGTGCAGAACCCCGACTTTTGGCCCCCAGAGAACGTTTCATTCTTAGAAATGAAATAATACAGCCTTTTTTTATATATGAATCATCAAAAACCATAGTATGGAAAAGCATAGGACAATAGAGAAAGAGACAAAATGAACACAAAAGCATCTAGAAGACCCCAGAGAGGCAGCAGGTCACTTGGGAGGTTCAAGGGAAAATGTGATCTCTCCCTGAAGGCAGGTGAGGGTGCAGGGATGGACTGGAACAAAAAGAGACCTCTATTTCTGAATAGCCCAGGGTCTGATTTTTCCAACAGCCTACACCTAAGTGGAGAAGCCAGAATGTTTTTGCACAGTAATTTTCAAAATCTGTAGTAATTTGGAAAATATTGTACTCTTAGAAGAATGAATTTCATGCTGTTACGATTGACTCAAATGGCATTCACAAATCACAAATCACCTTCCTAAAGAAAAACATTTTTCAACAAAGGCCATTTTACAGGCAGTGGGCATTTAAAGATGTTATGGCTAAAAAGTATTGGACTTCAGTGCACATGCTTCTGAAACTTTGAGAACACTTTGAGAAACCTGGGACTGGGAGAGGGAATACTGGAGACTTGTGTTCCTTGCAAGGCTGCATAACTGTTTTCCATTGCATTTTCAGAGATTCTGGTATCAATTCCTGCAGCTGGCAAATATGTGAGATAGCTGAGAGCTGAAAGCAGTGCATAAGCAGCAGCTCAATCACAGCCATCACAAAGGCTTTGTAGAGACCATTGTGTCTCAGTGAAAGCTGAAAGTAAAAGAAGTTGGTATCACAGCAGAAATAGATGGTGAATAAAATGTACTTACCTGTAGAAGCAGTTACTAAAATGTTGTGTGCTGAGTTTTTTTATAAATCACTGAGCTATTTTCTTTCTAAACAAGGGAAACTTAAAGGCTTGATTATTTTTCAAAGATATTGATGCTGCAGGTGTGATCACAATTTCTATCTCTGTGTGTATGCTTTTAACAAAAGCACAATCTCACTGCTTTTGAAAGGAAATACACTGCAATCAGACCATAACAGCATTTTTAATCCTGTGCAATGAGCTGAAATAATGAACATGTGGTTGTAAAAGTGAATCAATTTGTGTCTTTATCCTACCTAGAATACTCTCTTCTGAAAGGCAAAAAAAAAGAAAAAAAAAATTAAGTACTTTAGAACTATATCAGTTTAGTGTAATGTTTAAATGAAAAATAAGGGTTTGGAGCAATTTATTAATTAAAATTTTTTTGAGATGGAGACCATTCATTTTATGTACAGCACTAAACAACTCATTTCCATGTGACTATCCCAGAGTGCTCTTTCCAGTCCTGATTAATGTTTTCTGGGTATTCACCTTTGAAAGAGATATGAAAAAACCTGAATTGTAACATTTGTATTTAACACAATATCTGATCTCTGAGACTGTGCATATTAGATGTAAAAATTTTTTAAAAAGAGATGGGACAAGGCTGATGGATACATTTTGTCAGAGACAGGGTCCACTGCTTGTCCTAGTCAGTCTTGTCAGAATCTCAGGCTAATTGGGCTGGAAGGGACCTTCAAAGGCCACCTAGTCCAACCTCCCTTGCCACGGGCAGATATGTAACTAAAACATGGCTGTAAGGCAGAGTCTGCTGCCAGGGGAAGATCTCAGGTTTTTAGTTGGTTCAGTTTAGTTTTGAGTGGGAGGAATTGAGAATAGATGAAAATTTCTTAGGAGGGGAAGATGATTTCCACGAAAGTGATTTTGCATAATAAAATTCATTAGTCTGAGGAATTGGCAGAGAAAAAGCAGCAGAATTAGTTATGGAGTGAAAAAAAGCAAACTAAGAAAGTAGGAAATTGGTGGAAAGAATTTCTAGACAAGTCAACTGTTTAAAATACACAGATGTGCCAAAAACTGACAGCTATTAAAGGAGATTATGTGAAAAGCAAAGTGGCAAGCTGGACCATTGCAAAGGAAGAAAATAAGAGAATTAGACCAGTAGAATTATCCCAGGAGTTCTTTAAGGAGTTGAAAATCAAACAGATATTCTGAAAAATATGGGAAAAAAGAGCAGACTTTAAATCAAAGAGGATAAGGTTAAAAGTGAAGACTACAGTGAAATTAAGGGAACCAAGAAAGAGATGCAGTAACTGTAGTAAGAGCAAATCTTGATCTACCAGCTCAAAAGAGAAAAAGCAAATTAATTTATGCAAAAAAATAAGAGGTATGATGTGCTTTCTTGGCATAAAAAGAGTTAACTGCAATCATTGAATTACTAACTTTCATCTAAGTTGGTGATAGAGGAATAGGAAAGAAAAGAAAGTGGTTTTTACAAGAGATATATTCAAGCCATCTGATGGAGAGGACTGCAAGAAGGAAAACAACAGACTTACCTTTAAAAAGCAGAAAAAATGAACCCACAAAATCACATACCCATCAGTTCAGCTTCAATCCACTGAAAGCATGGATCTAGAGGATAAGAGGGAATAAAAACAGCCAGCACAGACCTGTAAATAATGCATCCCACCAAACCAGCCTACTTCTTTTCTTTGGCAGGGTAGCCAGCCTTGTGACTTTAGAGGGTTGATATGATTCATTCTGGTTTTAGTGAGGTTCTTATAACTGCAGTAGACAAATACCCTGCAGATGCAATCATTGAAAGTGGGTGTATGGCAACGTGATGAAGTCCTCTTCACAAGAGTTAATCAAAGATTCTCTGTTACTCTTCAAGGGCATTGAAGTGTGGTTGTACAGGGGTCAGAGCCATTAGCAGTTTTGAAATTGTGTTTAATAGCTGAGATGATGGAACAGAGCATGTGAACATCAGATTTGAGAACGACACCAACCTGAGTAAAGAGAAATCACAAGGAAGGACAAGAATGTAAAGTGGTTCTAAGTGAGATGAAACTCAATAAAATCAAGAATGCTAAATTTAGGCAGAAGGCTTCCATGTATAATGGGACATATCTGGCTGAGTGTCAGTACTGCAGGAAGAACCCACACGGAGTTATAGGATGAAATGATGAAAAAAAAAAAGAGATTTTATTCAGGAATACAGATTTAAAAAAATTAGTAAGATGGGATCACACTTACAGCTGTAGAATTCTGAAGTGGATGTCACTGATTTCTTGGAGTCGTACATAGTACATTACATCTGAAGGCTGTTATTTAGTAAAATGATAGGAAAATGAAGGAGTCATGAAATGACCTCCAAAAATGTGAAGAGGTTTACACAAGTAATTTATGTGGAAAAGGGAAAAGTATTATTTTTTCTGGAAAATGACAGTATGAGCAGGCCAATAATTGAGGAAACAGGACACAATGATGTTATAATCTGATGAAACAGGAAAGTTGTGATCAGGTGTTCTCCTTTCCAGCACAGCAGGAAATCTGTTCGCTGTTCAGAAAGACAATTTAGGATAAGTATTTGGAAAAACCTTCAAGCAGGATGCTGAGGAATTGGGCAAAAGCTAACTAAAGAAGTTACAGAAAGTCCTGCTCTATAGTTTCTGAAGAATGTGTTAGTAAAAAAATGTGCTTGGGGTTGGCAAAGGTACATTCAGTCCTGCCTCAAAGCAGACTGCAGTAAACCCAGGAGTCTTCTGCTGACTGACTTCTACAGCTGTCCTCCCTTTCTGGTGTTTTCATCAGGCTCCCCCTCCAAACAAAGAATCTGTAATGTGTCTCTATCCCTACTATCTTCTCCAGGCTTCCCATTTCACTGTCTCCCATTGCTCCAGGAAACCAAGAAAGAAACTGGTGCCTGTCAATGAGAAAAAGGAGGAGGTGCACACTGGCACCCCAGGTCTTGGACATCTTTAGATGCATGCAGTTATCCCCACCACCCCCAGGACTCCAAAGGATGCAGGATCCCCCCATGTAACAGCTGAATTGACAAAAATTCATGAATATTTATGCACATTCAATACCTCTGCTCATCTTTGTTTCTTACAAGATACTGGAAGGTACATTAATGATGCAGGTGGCAGGGGGAACTATGAACTACGGGTGTCAATGGGGAGAGGGGGTGCCAGCCTTTGCCATTCACCATCCCTGAGTCTGCACAAGCTCAGAGCCTCCCACACCTGCAGGCAGAATGCTCTCTGAGAGAACAAAAGGCAGTGGAGCTAGAAAGAGTGGAGAAGCCGGAAACTTGTGCTGAAATTATGGCCCCAGCACAAAAGTTTCAAGTGCCAGGTAATTCAAAGCAACTTTTTCTGCAGTCAGTGAGTTGGGTTTTTTTCTTAAATTATATAAATAACTGCAAAAACATATATCCTTGGATGCTCTAAGGACTAGCTGACAACACAGTTTACTGTGTTGTTTAATATCATTACTCTATTTCCTTCTGCTATTTATCTCACAGTAACAAAATACAGGGGAAGACAGCCCGTAAGTATTTTTTACAATTATCCTGTTAGTGTAGTATCTCAGATCTCTGCACTAGAGTATCTGTGTGTGTTCACATTCATCCCTTCAGGAAAATATTTCTCTTGTGTTGAAAAGAACGGTTCTTAGAAATTAGAACCATTTCACACAACAAAACAACACACAACACAACAAAGTGTTTTAATACAGCGATAATGCTGTGCTGTGATTGTGTATGTACTTTTGTGGGGTTTTTTTTAAGAACAACTCAAACATCCAGTGTCCCAGAAATAAAATCATGGCCTTAACCATTGTTATACGCTTAACTCAGCCACTATACTCAGTATATCCACAGAAGACATATTTATGCTTTCCATTGTGCAGGGTTGAGCAGCATCTACCTCTGTTTGCCTTATGTTCAGCTATTTAGCCTTTCAAAAAAGTCTGCCTGTGCTAAACCACATGCTAAGCCATCTTGTGTGCATTACATCATAACCATATTTCCCATCTGTAAACCCATAAAGTGCTTTCAAATCGTTGTCACTGGATATAGCTGGCCTTAATGGGACAGGAAGGAAGCAGAGTAAAGGCAGCGTGGCTGTGCACTGCAGTGCTATATTTCTTGGTTTTCCAATATTCTGAGTGTTGCTGAGCTCAGTATTCTGGAAGGACAAGACTTATCTCACTGACTAACTCAGAAAGGATTTATGAAAAAAAATAATTGCCTCTGAAACGGCGAAAATTAAGTAGCGTGGACCCAAAATGAATGCTTGCAGGGTCTGCACACTCTGTGGCGCACTGCAGCACTTCAGTGGCATGGCTAAGCTGGTTTGCTTTTTTTCTCAGTAATGTGTGGGGCTCATCTGCAACTGGCTTTGCATTATAGGTATTACCTGCAACAGATGTGCTGATGTCAGATGTGTTGATGACACCAAGCTGAGTGGCACAGTTGACGCACCTGAAGGATGGGACAAGCTCAAGAAATGGGCCCATGGGAATCTCATGAGGTTCAATAAGAGCAAGTGAAATGTACGGCGCCTGGGCCAGGGAATCCCCAGTATCAACACCAGCTGGGGGATGAGGAGAGCGAGAGCAGTCCTGCTGAGAAGGGCTTGGGGGTGCTGGTGGATGAGAGGCTGGGCATGAACCAGCAATGTGCACTTGCAGCCCAGAAAGCCAAACGTGTCCTGGGCTGCACCAAAAGCAGCGTAGGCAGCCGGGCGAGTGAGGGGATTCTGCCTCTCTACTCTGCCCTCATGAAACCTCACCTAAAACAGTGCATCCAGCCCTGGGGTCCCCAGCACAAGAAGGGCATACCCTTGCCCTGTTGGAACAAGTCCAGAGGAGACCACCAAGTTGATCTGAGGGATGGAGCACCTCTCCTATGAAGGAGAAGTTCACATGGGAAGCAGATGTCAGAAAATATCTGTTCTGCTGATGAATTAAAATAAAGTTCTGCTTCCCTGGAGTTCAGAGTAATGCTAGCCAAGCAGCTGGTGGCATCCATGAAATGTGGGACTCCCACCCTATATTTTGGCAGAAGTCTTAAGGAGCACAGGTATTTTCTTCAAACAAAAAGGAGTTCTGGATGAATTGAATTCCCCTTCTCTGAACCTCTGTTTCTAGAGTGCTCGTTGTATATGGACACTGGTGCTGTCAAATTTAACTTGCTGAAACATTTGCAGAGCTAGTTTTAAGCTCAGGCAAATAAGCTGCCCTGCCAGAAGTAGTGCATTTGATGTGAGATGGGATAGTATTTGACAGCAGAAGGGCTGAATTCCCAAAATCCTCAGCCAAGGCTCCTTTAGCATGACAAGGCGTGCACACCTTTTGCAAGGAGAGTATCTGCAAGCATAATTGGTTTGTGTTGGTGTCTGCAGCTCTGACAAAAATTGGAACTGAATATCCAGTTTTCCGGTGGATTTTGTACAATATAGGACAATGCTCAGCACGGTGAACAGAGAATGGATATTTTTCAAAGGCTGGTACTAAGAGCTCTCTCAAGGTCCCAGCAAGGGTGTAACAAACAGCTTTAGCCAGGAGGAGTGTTCATGCAAAAAATTGATGTGACAGTGATCTCCAAAATCCCATTTGCTTCCACTTCTATAAATGGAAGCTTCTTTCCCTTGGAACAATACCTAAAAAAAAAGCATCAGCATTTAGAAATAGTATCCACACAAGAAAAAGTTTAAGTGGTGTAGAAAACACCAAAGCTCTCAAGCTTCACTTGAGAGTTATAAAACTACAGGGTCTGCTCAAAACTTGCCTTCTACTGAAGTTAGACTTTACCCAGTGTGGTAGAAGGAAACTGCAACAAAGTTTATCTTTTGAATTAAAAGCA
Organism: Corvus brachyrhynchos; assembly: GCF_000691975.1. Taxonomy (NCBI): domain Eukaryota; kingdom Metazoa; phylum Chordata; class Aves; order Passeriformes; family Corvidae; genus Corvus; species Corvus brachyrhynchos. The sequence goes on from NW_008239767.1 coordinate 4,096,237, forward strand.
GAGGATATTTGTATTGGAAGCCTAAAAACATGAACAAAACAAAAAAAAAAATAAACAGATTTAAAAAATAAACAATTAAATCCCAGAAGAAAAAGAAAATGTTCTTATCTCAGCAACAACAAATTTATGCCAAATTCATGGAACCTGTTCAGAAGGCTTTATATTTTTGTCTTTTTGGGGGAGAGGTGATAAAAATTCATCTTGTTTGATTCTGGTTTTGGAAAAGAAAGCAAAAATAAGGATCAACGATCAGTGATGATAAACCACTGGGCTTTCATAACGTGGCAGCACTTGCTCTGTGTAAACACGTAACTGTTGCAGTTCTGTCCACTCCAACCATCTCTGAGCTGCCAGTGGACACTCCTGCCTTCCAGCTCCTCATGTTGCCTCTCCCTCTCTCTGAACTTCTCACTGCAGTTCAGGTTTTTGGTCCCTGTATTTATCACTCCTCCCAGACATTAGCTACATGAAGAGCCACATTTCTATTCTACGCTGTAGTCCCACCCCTTTCCTTCTTGCACCTCTCTCCTTTTGATACTACTTTTCTTACCCAGCTGATTCCAGTCTTTTTCAGCCCAATAAATCTTCATCCAGTTTCAGCATTTCCCTTAACAAAGGGAGTTCCCACTATTGCCTCCATCTCCATTTCTACATCCTTCCCAAGTTTCCGTTGTTCACATCTTCTATCAGCTTCTCCAGCACAGCTGATCCTACACTTTTCTGCCCTTCCATCCATGACAGGGTCTAACACTGACCTTTTGCACATATCTCTGTTTTCGTCTAAATGTGCTTCAAGTGTGTAAATGTGTGCTTGTGATGTCTCAGCTTATAACTAAAAAGGGTCTGTAGTGTAGCAATGTCCTTCAATACTTTAAGCAATAATCAAGTGCACAAAATTTTGTGAGGAAAAGAAAATTAATTTTTTTTCTCCTTTCTCTGTGAGGAGAGAACAAACAATTTAAGAGGAGCTTTCTCCCTGAATGTCCAGCAATATTTAACTACATGCAGGGGGAGCAACTTCTCAACCATAGTTCCTTTCAGGATATCTTGGCTTGTGCTTACCCCTCATGGAAGAGCTTGGTGGAATTCCACCCACTGAAGAGGGAGCTTGAAGCACTGACACACCAGAGCGTGGGAGGTTCCCAGGAGTAATGTGCCATTTTCTGGGATGCAAGTACACCACACACATGTTACGGAATATTGTTTTCTCCATTTCATTTGTCTTGCTCTTGGTGCTTTTAAAGACATTTAAATGTGTATATTTTCCAGGACAAAAATATATTACTAATAGACCAACTATTTGCATAACAATACCAACAAAAACAGCAGTATTTGTGTAGAAACCAGAAATGTTCCCAAAGCTTTGAGCACACTGAACAGTTGGTTGCCTTACCTGTTGCTGACCAGCTGTGTGACATCTTGAAATGAGAAGAAAGCATATAGGTTTTCTTGCTGGTGTCCCTCACTGTGCCTAGTACTGTGTGTGGCAGTCCTTTGAGAAAAAAGGGGCTGCAGAGAGGCCATTAGGCACAGACAGATGCAAGGTTTGGTTACAGTCACAAAAGAAGTACTGGATCATGTAGATAAGTTCTACCTCCCCACAGAGAGGTGTAAGTTACCATACCTAACCATGCTATTGGCAAGTGAGGTGATTAGACAAGGTTCATTGCCTTGACTCCTCTGCAGTCCATAGAGAGAAAAATATCTCCAGAAGGGGTTTTGTTTCATCCTGAGGTGGGAGGGTAGGAAAGGAGGAATGACTCATCTTCTGGGTTTGCACCTCTGTCTTTATTCGCTGTGGAGGAAGCTTAGTGATGAGTTATCACAAGGTGTCCAGCCTTGTGAATTGCATGAGACAAGTCACACTCAAAGTACCTGTGGCAAACTGGGTCATTGCTGGAGGAGCTGGGGCCCTGCAACAACTGTATTCAGAAAATTCAGAAAATTCAGAAAATTCAGGAAATTCAGAAAATTCAGAAAATTCAGAAAATTAGGTGTGCAGCCACACTTGAAGCCAAAGATCCTGACTCCTTCTGTGATCAGTATCCTTATCTGGGGTTCAAGCCAGGAAGAGAGGCTGGAGGTGAATTTCTTCAAAAAAATTATCTCCCAAACCACGCTTTTGGGTTAGTTGAGAGAAATCTAGCAGTCTACTAGCTACTAAGTAGTCTGTAACTCATTTATCCTTAACACTCTGTTGTCTTAGTGTTTACTTGTAAAGAGTACTGGTTAATGGCTATTCAGCAAAAAAACAAGGACAGGAAACAGAAAAATAAATAAATCAAACACAGAGATACGGAAACCTGAAAGACTGATTGATGGGCCACATAACGAAGCGCTCAAGTACAACCTTGAAGAGTCAGATGTTCAGACTCAACTTTGTAAAGGTAAGAAGGCAAACAAGATTACAAAGTGTCTTGTGGGAAAGAGGCATCTTATTATGAATTGAGGGGAAATGTGTGACTGTTTAAAACTTATTACATAGGATTTAGGGAAGAACTAAAAGGAGGCATCAAGGTGAACGGGGAAGGGACAAGTGTGGGGAAAAAGGTGAGCGTGGAAGGGACAAGTGTGGGTACTGGAGGGACCACAGGACTGGGGTTGAGAATTTCACCCATTTTTTAAGGAATATGCTGGACATATACTCCCTTGATAACTGGGATACTTTGGAGAAGGACTAGAAAGAATATCTTCTTCTGCACACAGGGCTTAAATCACTGACAGTAAAAATAATTGCCCCAGATGAGTCCTCCCTCGTGTTGTTCCAGTTTGCCCATGGTGGATCTGTAAGCAGTAACAACTCTTGATATGAAAGACCCCAAGGCATGAAATTCAAGTTTTTAATTTTAATTTTTAAAGTTAGGCAAATCTTTCACATAAAATGAGATTTATTTTTTTTTATTAATCAGATATTCAGTTAAGCTGTTTTGATTTTCTCTGTAGTCAGCAGGACTCTGCTCAATTAGTACTACAGACAACCTAATCTATGGCAATAATAAAACACCAGAGGAGATTAGTATTAGTTTTTGAATAATGCAAGGAACAAATAGTCGCTGCTTAATTTTCCGTTTGGTTCCACAAGAGTTACCACAGGCCTTAAAAGACTGACAGAAGTATTCACCAGAGTCAAGTGAAGTTCATGACTTTTGGGAGCTTATTGTGGTTTTCCTCTCAGTGTATTTCTCTCATTTACCAGACTGACTCTGGACTACAGTTAATATTGTTGATGTCATCTTCTAATAGGTTCTGTAACTATATTTTTCTGCATTCATTTTTTCCTCAGCCATAGCAGAGGTACTTTCATTCTTCCATCTTCTCAGAAAAAGGTTTATTTTTTCTGCAAAAGCCATTTTTTCTTTCTGATTTCAAGGGAGAGCGTTACTACCTAGGAGATGTTTTTTGAAACATTGTTTCCCAGGTGACTTCTCAAGCCTTGATCTATCCAGAAGTCGCTGGATTATAAAGGATTTTTTTCCCATAAAATTTCAGATCCAATGCCTTGTTTCCATTCATATCTTTTATCATTATCCAACATGTTTATCTTAATAGTTTCAATAGCATCTTGAAGAAAGGGATAAAAATACCTAAGTGAGGAACATAGAGTACACCACTTTCTCTTGACATGTATTTTGTGTAAATAATAGTTCTTGGCTTGATAGTCTTGTCTTGATATAAGGCAACTGAATAAAGAACCCACTAAATTGTTGTTTTAAAATAACAATGTCTAAATGCCAGGAGCTTGCATTTGAAGAAGGACAAAGAAAGATTAAAATATATCTCCTAGAGAACAGAGCTGCAACTACAGCTATTCTCTTCTTTTTTTCTCATGTCAATAATTCTTATTTATCTCTTTCATGACTAGATTGAGCAAGGAAATAAATTATATGTCTCCAGTAGATTTATTTTAAGAGATATATTGGATTGGGGTCTATAATAAATATTTGAGTTGAAATTACATAGCAGAACCAATAGTTCAGGTTGGAAGGCACATTTGGGGATCATTTAGTCCAACTCTCTACTCAAAGCAGAGCTCATCTGAAAGCTAGATCATGCTGTTTGGCACCCTGTCTGCCTGAGTTTTTAATTTCTGAGGATGGAGATCCTGCAGCCTTCTGGGCAGCCCAGACTTGTGTTCCACTGCTCTCACAGGGGACATATTTTTCTTACATTTGTTTGCAATTTCCTTTGCTTCATCCTGAAACCTGCTGAGCATACTGAGAAATGCCTGGTTCTGTTTTTGTCAAAACCTCAGTGTTGGTAGTTGATGACAGCAGATGGCTGCTCCTAAGCCTTCTCTTTTCGAGGCTAAACACACATAACTCCCCCCCAGCACTGAAATTGTTCAGTGTCTAAACCTGCTGGAGGTGGTGCAAAGGTCTGGAGGTGCAAAAAGAAAAAACACTTCTGCTGTAATAGTGCTGGTTATCTTACAGTCCTAAATGCAATGGTTTGCTCCCTTAGCTACGTATCCTGCTAATGGTTTGCAAAAAATTTCAGAGAATACCAATTCACACATTGGTTTGAGAAATAAAAAGTTGCTGTCATAACCAAAACAGTGCCTTCTACCTCTCTTCTTCATATGAATTACCCTTTTTATTTCAGCTTTCCATTTTGATTTTATAATTTATGTAGATTATACCCAGGAGAATGTTTGTAATTTCTGTAATGCCCCAAAGTCTGTAGTTTGAGGAATTCTCTCTTTACAGCTGAGGAACACCCAGTTCCCAGCACAGGTCTTTGCAGATGTACATCTCTTGTAATACATTTTGTTACTAATAAAGAACAACATCTCTCATCTACTTGCCATTCTATAAAGACATTAGCAGCTGTACAAAAACAAGAATAGGTAGGGAACAATTAAAAAGCTTTATCCCCAAAAAAAAAACTCCTGCTGCAGAACTATCATTTAATTTTGAATAGTGACCATGCAGAGCTGAGCTAGACCATGTTTGTGGGTAGCAGTAATTTCTTCTATTAGATCATCTAGTACATTTGTAATCTGGAATATTGTTTTTAAACCTGTCATGGAAGTTGGTATCTCGCAGAGACTGGCACATAGTGTCCAGCACATCTGTCACTTTAAACGAGACAAAATGCTCTGCATTCAAAAGAGAGCCTGTCATTTTCCTAAACTCACCTTATCACATAGGAGGACAAAATGGTGCACAGGATAGTTGAGGTTGTAAGGGACCTCTCTGAATATCATGTAGTCCAACATCAATGCTAATGCAGAGTCAGCTAGAGGACTGTGTCCTGTCAGGGTCTGAATATCTCCAGGGACACTCCAAAACCTCTATGAGCAGCCTGTGCCAGTGTTTGGTAGGAGGTAATAATTCTTTTTCTTATGTTAAGATGAAATTTCACGGGTTTAAGTTTGTGCCTGCTACCTCTGCTCCTGCCCGTGGGCACCACCAAGAAACCTCTCCTCATTCCTTCTCTTCTCAGGCTGAACAACTTCAACTGTACAGTCATGAAAGATCCTCCAGTCCCCTCAACACTGTTTTGACTTTTTCCTGGATTCAGTCTGGTATGTTCCTGCCTCCCAGGTGCTGAGGAGCCCTGACCTGGACCCACTATTTCAGCTGTGCCTCACCAGGGCTGAGAAGAAAGGAAGGATCACCTCCCTCCACCTGCTGGTAATGTTCTACCTGCTGCACCTCCCAGTGTATTTCATAGGGGATTACATTTCTGATTTTGCTCAGACCCATTTGAGAGAGGTTCTTTTCCCTAATTAATGAACCAGGAGAAAGCTACCAAGCACTCCCAAATGAAGGTATTCAGTATTTTCAGTTTAAAGTAGTACTGCAGATTTTTGCTTTCTGAAATACCTGCAGCTAGTGATTTGTGGGTCTAGCTAATAAAGCAATCTTGGATCTCATAATGAACAGAATAAGATCACAGTTCTCATACAGTGGTTTTAAATAGTTCCAGACAAGATTTCCTCCCCCTGAGTGTTTTTCTGTATATCAGCTTGCTTTGACTTTCTTACCTTACCTCCAGCATATGCCAAGGTGCAAATACTTAACATCACAAACAACTACAAAGTGGCAGTATTTAATGTCAAGTCCACAAATCAGCCCAGAAACATTTTCCTACAAAAGCAATTTTTCTTCATCAGCTGGGCTATTGACATTGAGTAACCACTCACACCGGTTACTTAGTCGCTCTAATTAGTTCCTTGGAAGTATTTAACTCTCCCTACTGACTAGATGGGAAATCTAGGATCTGAACAGTTAGTAATTTGAATCACACATTTAATCAGACACAAAAGTTTCTTTGAGTGATGGTGAGAACACTTTATCTATTCAGGCCCTCTGAGTTTAATAGAAAGTAAAGATCTATGACATTCTGGCACTGCATTATTTTACAGGCACAGAGAAAAAGCAACTGAACAAAACATGCAAGTTATACAAAACAGCAGTAGAACTGTGACTAATTATCTGCTTAAGTACTGAATTTTACAAAATTCCTGCATAATCCACTGTCTGTTGAAGCAGAGCTTTTTGTTCCAATATTTAGATGTGCGTGAATCTGTATGAGATGTGTAAGTTATTACGAGGTTGCTACTTCTATCTTCATGCCTATGCATCTCTGAGATGAAGGAATAGTAATGCAGTTCTCCTCTGAGAAGAAAACAGGAAAATATATACAAAGATGTTAATTTTTATTAAATAAAGATGGAATCCTAGTATTTTGGACATACAAAAAATGGAATTCGGTTATCAGATATTTCTTTTGAAATAGCCACAGATGAGTTGTTTTCTAAATGAATGGGGTAGCAAAGCTATCATTGTGGTCAGTGACTTTTACTTGCAATTCTGCACCACATCTTTTGATATTCCCTGTTCTTCTAAATTTTTTAACAGCTGAACTTTCTTGAATAATTCTTGGGACTTGTGTATGTGCAAGCTAGGACTAGCACATAGGACTAGTACACACATTAAATAGAAGCTCACTGGCAAAAATAATTCTACTGTCAGGACATATTTTTTCCCTTATTCCCGAACAAAAAACCATGGGTTGTTTTGGGGGTTTTTTTTGAAGGAAAAACTTAGTTCTTCACATGTAATTTAACCTTTCTGCTGGTACTTCAAGAAAGTCTCAGCTAAGGAGGTGTTCTTCTCTACAATTCCATTACTGTTTGCCAGGCAACAACAACCCTGTTGCTGATGGATATCAGTTCCAAATTGTACTGCACAAGAAGTTGCTTTTTCTTAGCCTCTAAACTCTATGGAGTGTCTTCACTCCCTTTCCCTGGGTAATAGCAAATGTCTGGAGCTCATTCATATTTTGGACAGAGAACAAAAGAAAGCATGGTTTCATGTAAAAAGCTTGTAAAAAAACGATGAAAAACAGCTTGCAAATTTTTCTCCAGCTTCCAGTTTTCCAGCTGAAAGGGGACCCACTCTTTAACACCTCTTGCTGAAATGGTGTCAGTTGAATTTCCAGGGAGACCTTGGAGGTTTTTTGCTTATTTTTAGAGAATAGTAATAAATAGTCTTGAGAACATTGCTTTAGTCAGCTTTTCTATTTACTTTCCCCAAACACATTTCATAAGATGCTAACAGATTTGGCCTTTCATATGCTGTCATTCCTGCAGGAGTTGAAGTCTGCAAGAACATTTACCTGAATTTGTGTACATAGCAATTATTTCAAATTGTAAAGTTAAGACAGATTTGTTAGAGGGAGGCCAAAAAGGTATTAAAATGAGAACAACACGCTAATGAATCTGTGTGGGCTCTTTATTGACAGTTCTACGCTTTCTGGCAAGAACCATAGAGAGACAATAATACCTTGCACTGCAGTAATGGTGTCTTAGCACCAAGAGCAA
>NW_008239767.1:4104111-4120819 GCF_000691975.1 Corvus brachyrhynchos
CAAGAGGATACAAATTTCCATTTTCAGAGCTAGGGTTTTGTCTCTGTTGGCAGCACTAACATCAGGTCACAGGGCTCTTCTGGTTCCATGAGGTCATAGCAATATGTCTGTAGCACAGAGCTTACCACATCGGCCATGAGCTGTTCTTCCCACCAGAGCCAGGAGAAGCACTTGGATGGCCTTGGGGCTGCTCATCCTGCTGTTGTATTGCTGCCAGGGAGGAGATGATAAAGCTACTGCAGAATGTGCATGGTCAGTAACAGCTAAATCAAGGACAAACACAAATTGACAGGACATCCAGCAGCTTCTGTTAGGTGGGCAACAGGCAAAGCAATTCCATTAGCTCTGAAACCACAGAGGATGTCAGAGCTGCCACCTTTTTGGAAACAGATATTCATATCTAGCTTGATTTACTTTCTTCAAACAAGAAGTAATGTTTGATTTCTTCAATGGGTATTTGGAACAGATCCTCCCTTCCTTTTTCTTGGGTCAGTTCATGGGATATTTTCTCTTTGGTGCCTCCCATTTCCATCCACTTCATAAGGCCAAAACACATGCCATGGTCCCTTGAGAAACCAGATGGAACACTATCTACTAGAAAGGAGCATAAAAGACATATCAAATCAAGTACTCAGGGCAGTTCACAGTAGGGGAGAGATATATCCAGAATAACAATGACTCAGAGAGTTTTATAGGCAGCAGGGAAATACTGCATCAAGGGAAGAAAAAGTTTAAAATTGCAAATGATTAATAAGCATGCCAATTTTCTACCTCATAACTTTGATAAACTCGTCTAAAGCCAGCTTCCCCTCTAACATGTTCTTTGCAGTACCTAGCAAAGCCAGGTTTGTCCCACTGCAGCCAAAGTAACAGAGAGTTTCTGGATGTGCCCGAGGTAGTCTGTATTTTTGTCTCAAGAGAGATAAGAGACCTGGTGTCCAGAGTCTGTTAGTTGGTTGCTATTTACCACCCAGGTGTCAATCCTGGAAGCTCAACAGGTTTTCCTTTCCATGGGTTCTCTGCCAGCCCCAAAACCTGGTGTTCCCAACAGCAGGGGAAAAGACAGGGCGTGAGTCCACGCTCAGCAGCTTCTGGAGCTCCCCAAAAGCGACAAAGGTGGTTTTGGATCACCTGAGGGATCCCCAAGAGTCCTCAGTTTTATGAAGCCTGGAGAAACCATCATTCAGCAGGTGAGGAGCCCTCAGTACCTCTGCCCCTTGGGGAAGATTCAAAGCATTAGGGATCCCCAGAGAGGAGCTGCTTGAGCCAGAGTCTAAAAGCCCTTGTCGAAGTCCTCGTCAAAGTCCTCTTCAGTCTCTTTTTCTGGAAGACAAATACGTACCAAAAACTGTGAGGAGGTGCAGCTGGATATGCTGCCTGTGCCCTGGCAGGTGTGAGGCTACATCAGTTCCTTATCTGTTTGTAACTGTATGGATTAGCTGGCAGGATCTATCCCATCATGCAGAATTCCTTCCCTATTTGAGTGGTATCCCAGACATTTGTGAGCAGTGTAAATGTGAGTGCTCACTGCTACATTCATTTTGTCATCTGAAGATAGGTTGACAGACAGACAAATGGATATATGCAGGTCCCAGTTTATATATAGGGAATATATTTATATGTAAGGAAAGTTAAACAGCCATTACTTATGATAAATTTAAGTCCTTTCCTGATTAAAGAGCACCAAGTTTATATTTCTCTCTGCATATAAAATTGCAAGACATTCATTAATTAATCTGTAATCTAATTTCTTCCAGAACATCCCATAAAACTTTTCCAGTCAATTCCCAGCCAGTTACAAATTTGCTAGTGCCTTCATTTTCACAGAACTAGGAAACAGCATGTATTTTCATTATGTATTCATGGAAGACAAATTTTACACCAAACAAATGAATTTATAAGTTTATAGAAAAAAAAATTAGTTTTTTTGAAAAGTAAACTTTCATTCAGATGATTGATCTGAATTCAAGTATATTTCAATAAACATAAGGAAGTTAATAGTGCAGGTGATAAACATCACTGTCTATTCCAAAAATGTTCTAAATAAATGCAATTAATTTTCTTCAACTGAATTAATGACTTTCAATTAAAAAGACTGATTAATTCATATGACATCTTGCAGAATATAACAGAATGATCAGGCTTGGGCCTGACCCTTTCTCCATCACCTGTGAACCGTCTGTAACATTTTGTGTTGGGATATGCTCCACCTGGTTATTAACACACTTGCTACTGGTTTGTGAGAAGGTAATTTCAGCAGAAGTTTCATACATATATTGGCAAAAGGAGTGTAAGTAAGAGCTTCAGATTGCCCTCCTGCTTATTCATCACGAAAGGGCAAACAGAGGAGCAAGGAACAAGCACTCACTCGTTGGGTGGCATAATAGGGACAAAAATCCTCTATACCTTTGCCAGTAAAGAAAACCCAAAGCTAAGAGCTGTGTGAATTTGGAACAAATCAGACCTGTTTTGGGGAAGTGGGCATAGATCTCCAGAGCTTCTGTGGGTTTGATTTTCTTCCCTCTTGCACCCTTTCTGTCTGGTGCTTAGATGAAGCAATACTGGTCCCCTGATAAGTTTGTACCAATCACACTGGACAACAACTGCCGTAGGAGAGGAATAAAATCCAGATGTTCTTTTTCTGGCTTCCCCCAATGTAATAGGGCCCAAATCTGGGGACTTCATGGCAAATTTTATCTTTCTTAAACACAGTATTTTTTCAAAACTCTGTTATGAGAGGAAACAATAATTTAAAAAAACCCAAAACCAAACAACCAAAAAAACACTCCCCAAAAAGCAACATGGAAAAAAAAAAAGAAAAAACTCAACCAAACAAAACACAAACAAGCAAACAAAAAAATGGATCCCAAACCTCACAAGAGATTCAAAAGACACTGATGATAGTTGCTAAAATAACATGTAAAACTGCCTCTTGCTCTCAACAAGCAGGACTAGAACAAGTGAGGACAACAGGTTCTGCAGTCCCTTCTTTCCTTGAAAACCTGCCCTCCTGGGAACACCCAGTTCAGTTCATGGCACATTGACTCAGGCATCCCTTCTCAGAAGTCAAAGGCTTTTCATGCTGTTTACTGCATTGTGAGTTTCTCAGCTGAATCTTTTAATCTCTCCCACAAAGATGTTTAAAATGGAGTGAGATTTCTAATACAGCAGAGGTTATTTCTGTGTCCTTGGCTAAGCAGCAAAACATCATCCCCTGCTGCTGTGCCACGCCACTCTGCAGGCTGACTGAGAGTCCCTGCCACAGGAGGAGGTGCACTTCACTAGCTTTGTCTGTTTACAATACACAGTATTTTTGCCCAGAGGTTTAAGAAAATGTATTGTATAAAATTTTTATGAATCCCATTCCTTATGTCTTGGGGCTTGCTGCATGTTGATAATGATCTCTGCTTACGGCCCGGTGTGGACATGAAAACGCATCAGGATTTGGCACTGTAAGCCTCTAAAGGAAATCTGGATCTGAATATAAACACCACGCCTCGTTTTGTCTACAAATAATTCATCAGTTTTTAATGAGCACATTCCGGGCAATTAGAAAGTGTGCTTTTTTACTTCCTGTTGTGCAAACGAAGTGAGAAACATAACTTGCAGCTGGAATGTGGGCAAAAGGTACTTATGGATGCATTTCATGCTGAAATATACTGTACAGGCGACTCTTAGTCATGTACTTTGATTATCCTGAATTTTCTCCTTGTCCATCCTCTCTCCTCTACTTCCATATACTCTTCCTGCAAGTTCCCTCTGTATGCAAGGTGTAGCTCTTTCAATTCTATCTCCATCAGTAACACATCAAGTAGTCTAAGAATATTAAAAACTGCAGACTTCAGTGTTCTGGTTTTGGTTGGGATAAAGTTAATTTTTTTCCTTGTATCTGGTGTAGTGGATGAGAATAATGTTGATATCACACTGTTTGAGTTGTTGCTGAGCAGTGCTGACCCTAAATCAAGGATATTTTCAGCTTCTCATAATCCCAGAGACAAGGCTGGGGAGAGGGGAATCAAGAAGATGAGAAGGGACACAGGCAGGACAGCTGACCCAAACTGGCCACAGGGATATTCCGTGTCATATAACATCATGATGATCAATAAAATTAGTGGGAGCTGGCTGAGGGGTGTCAGTCCACTGGCTGGGGACTGACTGGGCATCAGTCAGTGGGTGAGGAGCAATTGCATTGTGCGTTATCTGTTTTGTATATTCTTTTATCATAATTTTTATTATTTTCTCAATCCTTTTTGTCCTATTATACTGCCTATATCTCAGTGGTAAAATTAAGTGGGAGAAACAGATTCTGGCTTCCTCTGTCCTCCAAAGTCACCCTGACCATTAAAATACGTAAAGAGAAAATATCTGAAAATAAGAATGTAGACTCCCCAACACAGGTTATAGTCTCATCTCTTTAAAAGAATTAATGAATGATTCATCAGACTTTTATTTCAGATATTTGTAGACCTTCAATAAAAGCAAGTAGATATACAATTGAGCTGCCTGTAACAACATTAATCTTTCATTAATTTGATTTCTCCATTGATATTATATTTTTACAGTACATTACAGGGTGCCATGGGTAATTAGTCTTCCTTCACTTTAGAGGTTCTAATCTTTCAGGTGCACTTCTGCAGTGAAGAATTAAACAAAAACAATTATAAATTGAAAATAAATATTTGAAGTGATTCCCCACACTAAAATGACTGGTGACACTTTTCCTCTTTAGAGCTGCAATTGATGCTAATAGTGAGGGCTGTGATCAAGCATGGTCTGTGTTCCCATTCCAGATATCCAAGATCATTACTTGGAGCTTCACCTGAACAAAGCTACTGCAGAGTGTTCCATATGCTCCAGAGCTCCAGCAGCTCTGCTCTAGCCCTCATCTGGGCTTTTTTATGAGAAGGTCCCTTGACTCTACTGCCCCTTGGCTCTACCTGCCTCAGTTCAAGCATGGACTTAAACAAAGGTTGCCTATCAGAACATTTCTCCTTCCAGTTTTATCAGTTTTGGAAATAATAGGATACAGGGGATAAACTATCCCAATTTTATGATGCTAAGACTGAGGAAAGATGTAAATATTGCAAGAGTTGCAAACTGTTTGTGATTTTGTTTTGATTTTTTTGTAGTCAAAATTTCTTTTTTCTAGAATGTCACACACATTTAAAGTTGTCATGAGTGTAATAAGTAGGTAGCATGCAAATATTTTTGTTAGGACCATGGATACACTTTTTTCCCAAGAGAGAAAATTGCAATACATGAGTAAAATTGAAGAGGGGTTTTCTTGTTTGCTCCTGATCTGTTCAGAGGAATGTGGTACACCAGCTTGGAGAGGTGTTTCTGCAAACATTGGTTTGGTTCTGGGAGTTTGAGTCAGAGGCCAGGCACTGAAGGGATTCACATACTTGTAACAAATGCCTTGTTGAGAGGGGAGCATGGGTGAGAAGTTGGCTCTGCTTCCACTGGAGAGAGGTGACACGGCAAGCTAGAGCCGAATGGCCAGGCACCCTGAGCCAGCAGAGGAGCCTGTCTAGGTGCCGGGAGAAGTTTCCCCCTTCTGATGAGGGAGGTTTGCCTGAATCATCAACTGTTTCAAGTTGCAAGAATCCCTCCTAGGAGAGTGTAATTACAACTCTCTTACATGGATCTCATTGCTGCTAGCCACAACTTTCTTCCTCCAGATGGATCTTCCTATGGAGTTATCCTTTTAGTTTTCAAGACTTAGCTTTCCCAGCAGTATGTGCAGTATGTGGAGGATTAATTTATTTTTACTTTAATGTTGCATACATCCAAAAATGTGATGCAGCACACCTATGCCAGTCACTAGATTTTCATCAAGTTTGCCTTTCCTTTATTAAGCATGAACAATTTTTTGAGTTCAGCAAGGATGCCATGAGTAGCATGCTGTATTTCAATGTAGTTGTACAATTTCAGTTAAAAACTCATCTTCTGGATTTTAATAGCTTTTCATTCAGTAGAAGATAATAAGATAAAAATCAACATGCAACTTCTGTGCATATCAAAGTATGCTGCTTTTCCAACCGTGACTATCTTAAGCCTGGGCAGTGTCTTCCCCTATACAAGTGTAGGAAAGGAAGCCCCAAAGTCCAACCTAACATACAGGGGAAAGGATACCTTTGCTTTCTCTTGGAGCAGGAATTTCTGAAGAAGCAAAAAAGAGCTGCTATTGGGACAGTTTGAGGAAAATCTTCCAAGAAGTTCAATACACTTTTAAATTGACATTTTATCCAAGTGTTTATCTAACTGGTCTGTATGTCTTAATATTCATCTGTTATTTTCCCTATCATTATATTCTCTCTACTAGTTTTAAGTTCTGGTCCCTCTTATTCCCTATTTTTCTACTCTAACCTTGTTTCTCCATGCTCCTTTCTGTTCATCTTTGCTCCATTTTTTCCCAAACTGAAGATGAAGGAATTGAAGCAGTTGTCTCTAACAACACCAACAAAAAAGCCACATGACATGAAAATTTGTTTTTTGAAAGATAGATATTGGAAGCTTCATTGTAAGCTCCAGATAAACATTACAGGAGCATTAAAGGAGCACAACTTTTCAAAGGCTGTTCTGTCTAGTAACAGGTTTTGCTGTTGGCAAAATATTTCCTTGGAGCCTAGGTATTCAGCCCATCTGTCTTTCTCTCTTGTCTCTAACAATGTCTTCCCCACTTGTCATGGGGAATTCTGTGGAGATAAACTTTGAAATGTTAGTGGCATATGATTCAAGCAGAGGCATTTGATTTGAGGCATGATATGAAGCTGCCATAATACACTGTATTCTCCCTGTAATGCTTCCACAGAACTTAATGATATTAATCCACCTAAGTGGAAAAAGCTGGACTTCACATTGCATCTTTGGCTTAACATGGCCAAATGTCATAGTCCATTTTGATTTCTTAATGTTACATGATAATGTATTCCCTTAATTAAACTTTTATGAGTTCATTAGGAAAGAAAACAAACACATCAAACAATGGCCAAACATGTAAATTCATTATTGGTTTCTTAATTCAGAATGTTTCGTAATTTGTAATTCATAATTCCTGCACCTCTGTGCAAAATGTTTACCTGGCTGATGGTGAAGGTGCTCACATTTCCTCTTCCAGCAAGGTATGGGCATCCCCTGTATCACACTTGGAAGCATGAAAACCTCAGCATTTTGGCTGCTCTTGGATCTGCTTCAGAAGTTTCTTGAGTGAGCTGACATGTCCCTTTCATCTTGCACATTTGGTCTACACCAGTTCTCTAAGTTACTGGATCCTGAAGGAACAGATAGGCATTGAACAGGCAAGGATGTTGGCTGCAGGTGACAACAGCTGCATGACGTTTATCTCTTCCTGTCCATCGTGTCCCATGTGTTGCTCTTGTTTTGATATAATGGCAATGATCCCAGCACACAATGGGCTGTAGCTGTGTGCCAGCTGAAACCAGAGGTGGAATTGAGTGAGTAGTCACACTGAATTATTTCTGAACCAGAAGCAGTCCTCTGACAGAAGTGTAGTGGGATCATAGAATAGAATAGAATATTTTCAATTGGACGAGACCTACAACAATCATTTACTCCAACTCTCTGAGCACTTAAGGGCTGACCAAAAGTTAAAGCATGTTATTCAGAACATTGTCCAAATGCCTCTTAAACACTGACAGGATTGGGATATTGACCACCTCTGTAGGAAGCCTATTCCAGTGTTTGACCAACCTCTTTGTAAAGAAATGCTTCCTGATGTCAAGTCTAAACCTCCTCTGGAACAGCTTTGAACCAGTCCCACGTGTCAAACCTGGACACCAGCAAGAAGAGATTAGCACCTCCCTCTCCTCTTTCCATCCTCAGGAAGCTGTAGAGAGCAATGCAGCTGTCCCTCAGCCTCAATTTTTTATCTTTCTTATTACTACTTTTTTTTTTTTCCACTGAATTATTCCACTGAATTAGTTACAGTGGGAGAATCTATTCTGCTATTCTCAGTCCAAGGCATGTTGGGTCAATGCATAAAAGATTTCAAAGTGTTATTTGCCCTTACCTGCCAAAACAAAGTGACTTCAACTAATACTGTGGCAGAAGCTCTGTTTCATGTAGTTTGGGTTTTCTAACACAAAAGAAGGCATCCTGTGTGGTACAGTTACAATGACATATAATTTTATAAAATTGAATTTAATGTTCTCATAAAACACTTATGTTCTATCTGTTTATTCAACCAACCCTGTTAGCTGTCTCCTCGTATGGTAGCAAGGCTCTTACACAGTTTGCTGCAGCCTAAACATACGAAACAAGTGCTTGAAAGTGAAGTTCTGTGTGTGGTATTAGACCATCAAACCCTTCAGCCTCCCAGAAAGAGGGCAGAGCAATTTGGGTGCTCCATCGGGGCCCTTATTAAGCCTTGACATACACAGATCCAAGAGTAGCTGGACAACCCCCAAAGTACATGCTGGAGACAGGAATGAATATGTATATGCCTTAGTGCCCTCGTCCCCACCTTTGGCTACCATAACCCAAATACCTACCCCAACCCTGGCTGCATCTGCCCCATCTCATCTGCTCCTGGCTTTGTCCTCACCCTTCCTCCATCCCTCTCATCACTGTGCTCACTGTTCACCTGCATAGGTGTTTGCACTCCAAACCAGACTGATGTTCCCCACCCAGGCTGCTGCTGGGAAGATTTTGTGGGAGTTGTACAGTGTGACAATAGTATTTTCTCAGCAATACTTATCCCACCCTATCCTTCCACTGCTGCATTCAAAAACCTGTGCCTTGACCCATTTCAGGCTGTCTCTCTTCTCAGCAAACTGGGCACATGTGGTCTATGGATGCCTTATGAACAGCCTGCATTGCTAATGCAGTGTAGGCAATTATCCAAAATAGTTCCCTGTCTTGGAAGTACTTGCATAAAATCACTCACCACTGTTCCTCAATGGTCCCCCCTCTACAGAACACACAGTAGAGTACATGGTTGTCGTCTTTCTATTCTTATATTTAAACCTGAGACAAGTAGAAGCATTACCCAAACATGATCCTGAGCGATTTCCTCTTACAGTTCTGATTCAGGAGATTGAAGCAGTTTGAAGCTGGATTCAAACTATCAATTCCTCTCCTCTGTACTGTAAGAACTCACTTTAATTCAGCTTCCTTTGATGGTAAAATTACCCTAGTTAGTGAAACACACTAAGTTTTAGTATACTATTCTGCATTCAAATTCTAATATTTGTGTTTCCTTTTTGCCTCCTTTTCTTTGGTTCAAATGCAACATCCTACTCTAAAGATCATTAGATTACCTTTTATCTCTCTCACCATGTTTAAAAAGACAAGCATTTTCAGTCATCTATCCTTTTTTTTCCTTCTGTACTAAATATATTATCCAGATCAGGAGGCAGGGCCTTCATGTGTGAATTATTGGGTTTTTAAAATGTTTTAAAACATGTCAAACTTTTTCACATTACAGCTCCAATCTCCGAGGCTCAGAAATTTCCACAGCAAAACTTCACACAGTTAAAACAAAACACAGCAGCTCTAAATCAGCTGGTGTGCCAGTGCCAAGGGAGGGAGTGGGCAGTGAGAGACATTTCTGCTCTAGCTCATGTTTTCTCCTCTGCAGATCTGCCTGTGCTCCCTGCAGACACACAAACAATTCCTTGGGAACACAGCAGCAAAATAACTGTCTAAAGCTTCTCCTAGATATCGTGGTCCTAAAGAATCCTGTCTGCCATTGCATATGTGATACACCACATGTGGGAGGGGTAGCACACTGTACTGCCTGTTTGTGACATGAAGGTTAAAGGCTCCAGAGTTCATTAGCTGTCCCTACCATGAGAAACATTTATTTCATTTTTCAAACCAAAAAACGCCTCTCTATGTACATTATAAACCCTGCACTCCAATTCTACTTCAGCCCGGCCTCTGCTTAATGTGCTTGAGGTAAAAGGATCCCACAGTCCATTTGGCAAATGACTGTAAATTTTCTGGAAACGCCTCTGACAGTGTACATGGAGCAATTAGCAGCTCTCTCTTTCCAGAAGGGTTGCAGCAACTCGGGCCCTAACTGCTTGTGACACCCTCACAAGGCTCTGTAGGACACAGCGATCAGTCAAGGCTGTAATTTAATACTGGCACTGCTGCCGCTGCCTGTGAGGCTGTTCTCCTGCTTTTTTCCATGCTGCAGAACCTCCCTCAGGATCCCCAGGGGAACTAAGTCATAACAGATGCTCATCATTGCTTTTAATGCCACTTGTATTGCCTAATCATTTTTGCTGTTTATGATCTTAGGAATATGCAATTAAAAGAGTATGTGGCTCTATCTGGCAGGTTCAACGTGTAAGAAGAGAAGGTTTAGGCTGTGTATCTCATTGGGTTCCATCACTTTGATCATTTATACTCTTCCTGAATTTGTTAAACCACACTCTGCATTTAGATAATTCAATCCCATGCCTGAACAATACTGAAAATTAACAAGGGTATGCTATATTTAAAAATTAAATCTCCAAAACCGTGGGATGGAGTGGTGAAGACGGAAGAGCCTTTTTTCTTGCTCTGACTGTCCAGCTGTGGTTGTCATGCATTGGGTTTCCAACAGCCTTGTACACTTTCAGTGTTTGGTGGACTCCAGTTGTCAGGAAAAAAAAGGCAACAAGCCAGGTCTCCACCAAGGAGGTGCCCAGCCTTTGGTGACCTTCTTTGCTTCATAGGATATCAGAAGTTACTCAGCATCATTAGCAGTAATTAAGGGTTCTGTCTGGAAAACAGTTTATACTATTTGACACTTTTTCTGTGACAAGGCCTATGACAGCAAGCTAATTTTATTATGCATTTTATGATACATCAGAAAACACACGAAATACAAAGCTCTTGGCAAAGATTTGTCTGTTGATTTTGCTTTATGTGAACATTCTGAGTTTCATATCAAAATTAGTTTTACTTGTTATAGGATCTTAGCTAAAAAAGTTTTAAAATTTTTAAAAAATTTTTAATTTTTTAAAAAACCACCATTGAATAGTTTCCATATTTTGAGAATTATTATAGTAATTTTATGTCATAAGACATTTAGAATATCTTTCCATTTTATATTGTTCAGAATAACTTTCCCTAAATCTGTGCACTCCTCAGGAAGGAAATATTCCACCTCCCCTCCAATTTTTGAATTAGTGCTGGCAGTTCTTGTTAGTCATGAAGCAGGATGAAGAGCAGAGTGAAAGAGAACCATCTTTCAGCTGAAACATTCAATCAACAAGTCACAGAAAATAGAGAAAACCCCTCACAAATCAAGGCTTTCTTTTATCGTTATAAATCTAAAGACATTTTTTTCTTTTTAGGCTTTTTCCTTTTTAGGATCAGGAAAAGGAAAAAAATGACAAAATGAAAAATGCAAAGTTTATGCAAATATTAAAGCTGCTTTGTTAAGTAAGTTAGTTCTATAAGCTAAGCAGATATGAATTACAAACCAAGACTGACATATCTATCTGTTAAGGCTCACTGACACAGTGTGAGAAACCATCCTCCTTCATCTGCTGAGTGAAAAAGAGGTTTTAATGGGAAATCAAATAGAAAGAAAGAGGAGACTGATGTGTTGTCGAACTGTGAGTGTTACCTGAGCACCGAGGGCATTGGTGCAAGTTGCAGCCCAACTTTCCACTCTCCTGGTGGCAGCTCTTGCCCTCAGGGAAATAATGAAAGATGTTTGTACCTCCAATGTCATTAAACTTCAAAATTGTCATGATATCAAGCAAGCCTAAAGCAGGCACTACTGCATCATCTTTTCCTCAGATTGGCAAGGATTTTAACAAGGACAATTTATCTCTCTCATTTCGGTCTCTATCATTACCTGTATCTAAACATATTACATGATCTGTAGCAATATATCTGTATCAATATGGATATATATCCATATTCATCTCTATCATCTTTATCATATTTATCAAATAAAATTTTAACTTTTGGACTAATCAACTGAGAAAAAAATGAATAGTTATTGTTTGCATTACACACAGCCAGCCTGGTCCCATAAGTAAAAAAAAGCTAGCAATCAGCTTTTGGGTTTTTTTGGGGGGTTTTGTTTTTCATATTTAAACTGACAGACAAAAGCAAGGCTTCTATGTTTCTCTCATCTTTTTTGATTTGAGATACAAATATATTGCATTGTGATTTTGTTACTTGAGAGTAAACATGCTTCAAATTGTTCAGTTCCTAAGTGATGGAAATATTTGATTTACTATTTAATATGCTTGTAAACAGAGATAAACTGGGAAAGCTGCCTTAAAAAGAAGTAATAAGGAAAATTACATAAAAAATAGCGTGAAACCTTATTTTATCTGCCTTAGAACACAGTATAAACTGTGGATCTGTCACTTTGACCTCTTCATAGGGGTAAAGCTGGATAGAGTTTCTCCTGGCCCCCAAATCATCAGGTTAAGATGTACTCACAGTTGGTTGCCTTTCCAAGGTGCTCCAATGCAATGAGACCTTGGGTGAGGAGCAGAACCTGGCTCAAGTATTGCAATCTGCCTGATCTGAGCTGATTTGCCTTTTCATGTCTTGCTTACACTTATAGCAGCCAACTCTTCAGCATGTGTTCTGCAAACTTCTTTGTGCATAAGTTCATGTTTTCAATCCATCTGTGTAGCAGAAGTAGGCCCTAATCCATTTAGTATCCTCCACATTGTTCATGTAGAGGTGAGAAAATAGTGGAGTTATTTTGGCGCCTAAAGTTGTGCCCGAGATATGGTCAATGCATCAGATATGAAGATGAATTTATCAAAGATGTGGGAAAATTATTTCAATTGTTTCAGTCATCTGACTCATCTGCAAGTCTTGACATATGTCTTGTTATTGTAATGGATTGGCATGTCATGGTGACTTGTCAGACCTGTCTTGACTCATATTTTGTTCCTGGAGTAGAAGTAGAATGGTTTACCTTGCACAGCTGTGAAGTGCAGATTAAGATTATTTTCATGTAGCCCATGGGAGCGTGTGGTGATCTGTTGTTGGATTTGATCTGTGATGAACTAATTGAAGTGAAGGTGGTAGTGTCTCACCCTGGTGTCTTCTCACAGATTTGTAAATCCGGTTTAGAGACGTGTGGCAGCCACAGGGCTGCATGTGCTCTTGGAATAATGTGTTTCTCAAATAACCTTAGGCAGCTGGTGCTGCTGGTGCTCTTTTTCTTTATGCCACAGCACTTCCTATTATAACTGTCACAGCTTCCCTGCTGAAAATTGAAAAAAACCCTAAATCTTCTAAAATCATGATGCATTTAAGCAACTCAGATGAAGCTTGGGTCTTATACTTTACAATGCATGATATTGAAACTAAGGCTTCTTTGTGCTTGAAATCTATCACAACAAGTTCTGAAAGGCAGAAATGGGAGATACCAACAAAACAGACATTTTCTCATTTTCCTTATACATATAGAGCTCTATATCTGATTCCATTTTTCTTATAGAAGTTCAGGGGGTTTTTTCACTCACCAAACAAACTTTTCTGAAGGAGAAACTTCCATAAATTTGCTAATATATGAAGAAAAAATATTGTGTCCTGACTTCGGAACAAAATCCAGGTTGGGAATACTGTCCTTAAGAAGAGAAGAGGAAAATGTTCTTTGGAAATAGAATCACATGAGTAGCATTGGTTTTTTAAGAGATTTATTATTTTGTTAGTACAAGAAGTTAAGTGGATTTATGTCAGACTTGCCACAAATGCTTCTCTCATCTCACCTGGGGCAGGTGCAAGGTAAAAGATTCGGGCAACATATGAGACTAAAAAGCCAAGTTAGAAGTTTATGAAACTGAGGTGAATTCTGTATGGGGAAGGTAAAAATAGCAAAGTTTTAGTTTTTACTCAGAAATGTCTTCAAGACTTACAGAAATGTAAGCTTAGAAGGAGGAATAAAAGTGAGGGAAGAGAGACAAGCTCCTTGTGAGACATTCTAACAGGAGAAAATGGGACTAAAAGGTCTTCCCTAATCACTATAGAAAAGTATTTGGAAAGATGTAGCAGCTGTGAAGTCAAGAAAGCAAAATACCTGAAGATTTCTGGGCTGATCCAGGAGGATATTCTGATTTTTGTCTATTTTAAGATGTAATGAGCGAAGGGAAATCAAGGTCAAAGTAGAGAATACCATTCACCTAGAATTAATGGCACTTTTAGTACTGAGAGGGAATAAGAAAACTGTGAATTCTGAAAACTTTGAGGTATTTCTATGCTATTGCAAGTCTTTGCCTTCATTCTGCAATTCCAGAGAACTGAGACAAGATATGCTGGCATAAAATTTGTATAATGAGGTGATAAATTGGTTTGTTGTTTTGAAGAGAGGAAGGACAGTGAAGAAATTACAGGTTTGATTTGTAGCCACTAGTTAAAAGATACCAGAAAATGCCAATGAACATTAAGTGGCTAATTACCATATCTACAGCTAAATTGGTGCCTCAGACTCCTGCACAGAATTCCTTTAAAAAGAGACTGATCAGCTTAGTGAAAATATCCCTGAATGATAGCTTTGCTTCAAAACATAACCTGAAAATATTAATAATTTCGTCAAATTATTGAACTAAAATTCCAAATGCTTTATCAAATCATTAGTAGAAGTTGCCCGTAGACAATGATTTCCATTATTTAATCAGCTCTTTAGAGCAATAAATTTACTTGCTCTGCAGGTGGAGGATCTTAAGAAACTTGGAGAAATGTGGGTCTCTAAAGGGGAAAGCAAACAGGTGTTACCTAGCTGAAACTGTCAAAGGAATATTACACAGTATTGGGCTTTTTCATGAATATGTAATGTACCTTGGCTACCATACAGCCAGAACCCCCCAGTACTGCTCCTCTTTCTCATATGTCTCATTCCATGGATGCACAAGGCATCCTCTCCTACTCCTCTTGAATTCCATGGGAGTAGGATATTCTCTGATAATTAAATCCCTTCCAAAAAGAGAGGAAGAGTGACTTTTTGTTACTCAGCTCCCAGTGCTGGCTGCTGTTAATCTGCATGTAAATGGGGTTTCTTTTCCAGACACATGATGTATTCTGCAGGCTGGTTTTAACATAAATCTGTTTTAATCCTGATGGATGGACTGAATCTCAGTTTCATGGAACCCGTTACACAGGGTGTATTTTTTATGAAACTCTTCTGCCACCTCGACTTTTGACAGAGCCCAAAGAACAACAGTATTCTCTTGTTTTCACTTTAAGAGTAATTTTTGCCCTGTTGACTAAAGCTGACCTATTAAGACAATATAAAAAGACAGTATAAGAAAACAGCCTGAGACATCTGTTTTTCTCTGGGTCTTCTAGATGCACAGTTCCATCCTACACATGTGGAAAAACACAGAGCACACCCAAAAGCCTTAGCTCCTTTCTACCATTTTCTTTCTTTTGAAGGAGTAGAAGGTAAAGAAAATAAGCATCACAAAATATATACTAACTGTAGATGGTATGCACATGTACTGGAAGACATGCATGCTGCAGAGAATGGCAGGCAACAGAATGAGAGTTATGGGCTCACCAGATGCTGGTAGGGGCATCTATCTCAAATAGAAGTGAAGCTGTGTTTTTTAATTCAGGAAAATTACCACAGTCTGATCAAATACAAGGTCATGTGTTCTGAGAGCCTTTTTTTTGGAAGAGTTATTCAAAAAGAATACTGCCTATGTACAGTACTTCATATTCATGTGTAGGGCTCTTTTTAGGTACTCAATTTCTGAGGTATTTATTTCAATGTTTCAACAATAGCAAGGAAAGGCAGCAAAAGCAGTAGAGTAATTTTCATGCATTCTTTTGCTTTTTATTGTCAAATTACTTTCATCCTAATTACAAGGCCAGAGCTTCCCAAACACATCTCCTGAGAAATCCCTGAATGATCTCACAAGAAGTAAATACTCAGCATGAAACTTCATCAATTCACATCTTCGTAAAATCACATTTCAGGGAAAGTGATTAAGGGATATTCACAAGTGAGAGGGAAATGTCTGATAATGTTAACATAGACTCTGCAACCAGCTTCTTAATTTGTGGAAAGACTGCCAAGATAACTATCTTTACTTTAGCAGCTTTTAAGATTTAGATGTTTCTGACCAAAACATTCCACTGATGGCAAAGGCAGTTTCCTCCAGAGTTGACTTTGGCAAAATGAATTTTTGTAAGTGCTTTTTTTCTTATGTAAATGAATTTTTTCCCCCCTTTCTTGGAGCTGGCAAAGGTCCCACATGAACAATAGATGCCTTCATTATAGGAAGCACACACCATGCAATGGAGCGAATGATAGGGTGGTTTATCAACTACTTTGTATCTAAGAAATTTTTAGATATATTCCTTAGTTCCCATTTACATCTCAGTTTTAATGACTTTGGATACTGAAAAGCCTGTGCCTTAAGCACTGTTATTTACAGTGAGAAAATCTTCTTTCAGTCTTCCACCCAGCTCAAAAGAAAAAAAAGTTATGCTGGCATCTTTGTCCCATAGCGGAAATCATCACAACTTTCTGTCTTCCTCTTGAGAAATTCTGTGCTTCCCTTTGCTCCTGGTTCACTCACAAGCACAGACTTCTTTTCTCCAGGCAGATGGGAGAGGGTGTCACGCACAGCATTGTGTTTCTTGCCTGAAGCTGCTTCTGCCACAGCTCTTCCGCATCATTCACTTCCTTAGGGGTGCAAAAAACGGCTCAGGGTTGTTGTGGACTCTGATCCTCCACCTGAATCCTATGGCATTGGTTGGTGCTCTC
>NW_008239767.1:4120864-4126820 GCF_000691975.1 Corvus brachyrhynchos
ATTCAGTCTACAGAAGTAAAGGGAAATAGGCAAACCTACCTACCAGTCAGCTTTTGGTGGTTTGGACTATGAAGAAATCTGCTCTTGGGGATGTTTCTCCAACTGAGGGAGGAATTGAAGTTTTTCTGGTATCTTATCAAATGTATATAGGCATCCGAGACAATTTCATTCAAAGAATGGAATTCACTCACCCTAATGCAGCTTCCAAAATGCTGTATTTCAGTCAAAACTAGGGACCATTTTATATCTAATGGGCAGAAAATAGCAACCTTATGGCTGATTTATGTAATCCTAGATCACAGTCTGGTTGCATTACCTTACCAGAGACTGCTTCTCCCCATTGACTATAAATTTAATCTAATGGGACCAGCCACAATTTAAATGTCTAATACTAAGTGACATAAGTCCCACTCTCAGGATCTGTGAGACAAGGGAATCCTGGCTATGAAATAAAGGAGCAGCGCAGTAGAAGTGCTCATAATTCATGTTCCTGCTGCCCACGTCTTACCTCAGGATCAAGTCCTATTTGCTCAAAGTACAGAGGAGGACCCGTTTTCTACTCTGAAATTGAATGTGTGGAACTGAGTTTTTATTAAAGAAAGAAAATAACCAAACAAAAATCCGAGTTATCGAATTTCTAACATTACCTAATAGAGTCTATGGCTGAACAAGAGACTATTCCAGGCACTAAAAATTCTCATATTTATCTCTGTGCTTGACACCAGGATTTAGAAAGTTCAGGTTAAACCACAGTTTCTCTGCATCAGTGTGCTGCTGTTACTGCTGTTGTCATGGGGCTGAGATAAACTCAGCAGTGAGACCTCCAGCAGCCTGTCATGCTTATCTTCAACCAGGGACTCAGAGCCCTTTTTAGCCCCTGATCAGCCACACACCTTTGTGTCAAATGTGCTTGTGTAGGAGGGACATAGACGTACAGCAGCGCTATCCTTCCCTCTTCCCCCTTCCAAACATATGCCCTTTCACATGCTTCAGTCCACCAACATGGCATGTTGGATACAGGATCCAGACAGGATGGTTAGGCAGATTGTCACCCCAAAATGAGTTGCAGAATGTACCAAGAGATGCGCCTGCAAAATCAAACTGGTCTAAATGATGTGCTTAAATGTGAAAGCAGAAACTACTGGTGAAAGCATCTTAAAGATAAATGACTCTCTGGGCACAGCAAATTGTTTCACCTTCATTTCACTTTTGTTAAGATAGTCTTCAGCATCAAAAAGAGATTGAGTGAAACAATTTATCTTAAGCTTTGGTAGACAAGCATGACACTGCATAAAATTTGCATTGCTTCAGGTTAGAGTGACCCACAGGGTAAAGATTTATTTGCATTCATTGAGACTCTTCTGAAAATACATAGTTCAAAAAGTCACATGGGAAGCCAAACACATCACATGCACCTCTGTGAAAAAAAAAAAAAGGTAATGGGAGTATATACATATTTAAAAAGTCACATGGGAAGCCAAACACATCACATGGACCTCTGTGAAAAAAAAAAAAGGTAATGGGAGTATATTTGTATTATTAGGTCTGTCTTATTTTGCTCCTCTTGAGGGGTCGTACTTGAGGAGAGAAGGAGAGTGACCGGGTTTTTTATTCTCACTCTACCAAAACCATACAACTTTGAGAAAGAAATCAGTTCTTGATTTTTTTCCCAGTCTTGAATTCAATCCAAGCATAAGGAACAAACAGAAGTATACAATATATATCTTGTGATTGAGTTGAAAATAATTCTGTAATTCTTATGAATTTCCATGAAGTTGTACTGAATAGGCAGGCAAGATTAACACTCAGAGCATCTTCGAAGAATTCTGTGTTCCTGTTTTACTTTACAATGAATTTATTCAAAAGCCAGTATAAGCCAGTATGCTTACCAAGACAGGAAATACATTTACATATAGCTTTACAATAAGTTAATCTCATCAAAACATCTGTCCAGATTACTAAATTAATTCATTGTGAGATTCCATTGAATTCACAGAGTTTTGATGGCATGACTGAATTTGGCAAAGTATTTTTCTTCAATAATAATAGAATACCTGTGGAAGTTATAATCTGGAAATAGAAGGTATTGGTAGAGCTGTGAATCTCCAGGTGCTTTTAGACCTGTAAATGACTTGGAGGATGAAGCTGATCTAACTCCTGTAAATGGACAGTTTCCCTGTACAGTCACTGAAGAGAATAGATACCTCTAGAGTAGGATTCACCTACCATAATCATGTGAGTTATATCCTGAACAAACCAATTCCTCTCAAAAGACTGTGGAGGGGGTCTTATATGAAGAGGTTTGTGCCTTGTAGTCTCTCTAGGTCAGATGAGGCCAGAAGGATCTGTTGGATGGTCCCCACCTGAAAATCCTAGGCCCTAATACTTCAGTCTGGTGTCTCTATATTGTGCCTGGCTAAAGCACACCTTGACTAGGGGCACAGGAACATCAAGATTGGAAGACCTCAATGGATGGATTTTTCCCTCCTCCTAAGGCTCATACTTTTAATGTATCAGCTGAAATTTGGGGACAATATACCTGGAGTGTAAGTCATTTAGCAGTACATGCAGAGAGATGCTATATACAAAAAAAAAAGAACACCTAATATTTCTACTAACTCTTCTATACACATGCATAGGCAAGGATACATAAAACATAAGACTACCTTACTGTATCAAACAAAAGGTCTGTCTGGCCCAACATCAGGTCTCTCAGTGTGTCCTAAATGAATGCCTATGAGAATAAATAAGACCAGACCAAGTATGAATGACATTTTCCTGACATACTCTACTTATTTACTACTTCTTAACATTCAAGGACTTCCTGAGCCAGACATTTTTCCTACCCTGATTGGATCTGATGATATTTCTGACCTCAGATTCTTTCACTGAGCTCTCTTCATCTCTAGAACTTTCAGCATCTACGATACCTTGTGCAGAGGTGTTCTGGAGCCAACCCACATGCAAGGGAAATAGTCAGTTACTGCTTTGCTTTGTTGTGGAACCTGGCACCTACCTCTTTCATTCAATGCATCCTCATTCTTGTGCTGAGAACTGATTTTTGTTTTTATGGTGCTAAGGTCTTCTCCGTCAGCCACTTGAATTTGGTCACACCATGACAGTAACTTTGTCTTTGATGTCTTTCCAGATAGCCACAAAATCCCTCATGCAAACCTGGTGAAGACTACAGACTCAAAAAGATTTGGTGACATCATTGAGGGGTTAAGTCTGAAATCCTAACATACCCTTCCTGGAGAAACTCTCCCACACCAAGATTTTAGATCAATCTGCTGCTTATTGCCTTTGCAGCGGGAACAACTATAGGCCCAAATATTCCTTTTGCCCTTTTTTTACTGCCCAAGGAATCATTTAATAAAGTGTTCTTAGGGCTGATTGAATATTACAAGCACCTTTTCCATGGTTGCTTATTTGGTTTCATTGTTGTTCCCACCCCTTTCTGCAAGTGAGCTAATGTATTTAATGCCTTCTGGCACGAATGTTCAGCACAGCTGGGAATTCTGGCTGAACAGGAGCAGAAAGCAAATTCTGAATCCCTAATTGCTTTCATCACAAGAAAGGGGACTTGTGGAGCTTCTTGTAAATAGTTCTGGTGTATGTGACCCAGTGAATGATATTGAGCCACAGAGGTTAGGGTCTCAGTCCTAAAGAGTTAACAACCTAATCCAAGATAAAGGCTTGACAAGTCACGGCAGCAAAGCACACAGGAGTAAGGATGCCAGGGCTGGCTGTGATAAATGCTGTATAATTTCAGAAAGAGTTTGTAAAGCCACAAATCATTCAAATTTGTGCTTGCTTGTTTTCAGATGTAAATAAATGCAGGCAGGTCCCCCTGGCTATGAGCAACTGGTACTATTCTTCAGTAACACAGTCAACATGGATCTCAAAGACAGTCATGAAGAAACAAGGGGTGACTTCAGAGCTTAACATGGGGACAAATTTTCATTTGAAGAAAGCAGAAACAGGAGCAAAGAGATTGTTGCTCTGATGGCAGAAGGAGCAGCAAACACTTTATTTGCACAGAGTCCCATGTGGGACAGGAGTAGCACAAAAGGCAGCAAAATTTTAAACACACAAAATAATTAGGCATCAGGAACTTCTGCATACTTTCCTAGTTCTTGGTGGGGTTTTCATTTTTCACCACACTGAAGTCATGCTTTTTCCCTCCGTCATTTGTGATTGGCGCTCTTGTTTGAGTTGGTGTGAGGAGCTGAGATCTCCCCTCCAGCTCTGTGCCAGTCACAGCCTCAGAGGCTGAGAACACTTGGCACAGGCACCACTGTGGATGTCCCCAGTGCCCAACCCAAACAGCAATTCACAAAATAACAGCTCAGTCTAGGAAAAGGTGCTGGAGGAAAGTTCAACCCATCCAGAATGATGGCACTTGCACTCCCCCCTTTTATTATTATATGAATAATCCTAATTATTCAGGATTAATACAATACTTCAGTGCAAATGCAGTCAGACCTGAAAGTGGCACTCTTGAGACACCCTCCTACCTGGGACGATGATCCCCAGTGTTGGTCAGCACAAATCTACTGGCAGGACTGAGCTACGTGGCTTATTCAGTCCATGGGTCTTCATTTGGCTCTATACACTAGAAAAAAAAGTGGAGCTGAAGTCAAGTAAGGCTGTAGTAGATCTCACAGGGGACTGGATTTTCTAAGTTGTTGTTGTGTGGCTGGGGCCTCTAAACATCATCTTAAAAGAGAGAGAAAGTCAGATGGTAATATTTTAAAGTTGTAGGTCTTAGCAGAGAGGGACTGAGGGTTCTGTGATCGTTTGCACTTAGCAGTACAGAAGACTGTCCCTGCTGTGAGCAAGAGAATGAAAATTATTCAGGCTGAGGGTAGGCTGTGATTCAGAGAGGATGCCTGGAAGTTAGCTGGATCAGAGCTCATCATTAGCCATTTATGCATTCTTCTGCCAGGTAAGGTATTGCCTTTATTTTAATATTTATGAAGAGGTTAGTCAACACAGAGGTACCTGACAGGTGAAACATGCCAAACAAATAACAGGTTGCATCAAATTATAAGTGATGTCTCACTTTTTTTTTTTTTTTGAAGGCAGAGTGGATTAGACAACAACTGAGTAGGAGACTGACACTTCGATAACAGAGCAGAACTCAGGAAAGACAAGTCATCTGAAAATCTGAGAGATGTGAGAGATCTGGTGATGCTGAACTTGTGAGACTAGGTGAAGCTGCCACAAGGCAAGTTTCGTTGCCTGATGGGGCTTCTCTTCTTACCATCAATTCCTTTTCCACAAGCATCTCTGCATGTGCTAGCTTGTTTGATCCCATGCTATACAGCAAGAACTACCACTGTCAGGGCTGAGAGTACAACAGCAGCTTTCACTGTGTGACCTTTCAGAATGATGTGGAGGTTGGAAACACGACCAAGATTAAAAAAACAAACAAACATATTTTCTCACTAAATCCATTATTTATATTTTCTGTCTCACTTCCTAAAAATTTCCAGCAGAAAGTTAACTTATGACTAACACTTGTGGGATTTTTGTTTTTCAAATAAATACTTTCTTTGGGTATATCATTAAAGGATGTGCTACTGTCAGGTCTGGTGAAACTGTAATTACAGTGAGTGCAATAAATAAAAGCATAATGGCTCCACTGCATAAATAATGGCTCATTATCCCAGTTTTACTGGTGTTTAGTTTGCTGAGCCAGTAAGTCCTCCTGCATTTCCAAAGAAACTGTTCTGATCTGAACAATTCTGCTACATTAAGTGAAAGAAACAAGGGGACAGTTTTTGTATTAGAGAGGACATTTGGTCACTGTTAGTCCCTTGCATGGGCTTGCACTGCTGCTTCCCAGCTGAAGAGGCGTGTCAGCATCCCACCTTGCCATGGCGCTTTCTATGTGTGGTACCAGCACAGCAATCCACTGACTTGACAGGGTGTGCCCAGCCTGCCTGGCCCC
>NW_008239767.1:4126968-4133861 GCF_000691975.1 Corvus brachyrhynchos
AAATTCGTGCTGGGGTCAGCTTGTGGGGATGATGCTTTGGGCCTTGTCACACTGCTTTGTTCCATGAATATTGATGGAAGACTAGCTCCAGCCTGAGCCTCAGTGCTCTGCCACCACTGTCCCTCCAGATCCTGTCCTCCCAGCCTCTCTGGGACCCCTTTCATGTTTCCATTTGCTGAGTCTTTCCCTTCAAGTCTCTTGAACACCTGTTTCAGTACCTTTGAGTGAGATTATTATCAGTGCTAGTTTGAAACCTCCTAGACTTCTCATTCCACCTGCCTGCTGCAGATAGGGTGTTAGCTCCTGTGTTTGCACCCTTGTATGTACTGACATACACCAAACAAGTAAGTGCAAATAAAGCTAATAGCAAAGACAGCAATCTGCATGGAAGAGTGTGAAGGTGAGGTTCTCTCAAGCCTCCAGCTCACTTGCTCTGCTCTCCAGAGCATGTATGATTTAGTCCTGTGAGGCAGGCAGAAACTGTGTTCTAAATGTTGGTCCCGGCGTCCTCAAGGCACGACATCAGGCTCTGAAAATGCTGGAGGTCACTCTGCCTTTTTGGCATTTGAATAATAACAACAAATGATGTAGAAACCTCCAGCTTGTTTCAGTGTGTTCAAGCAAGGAAGAATCAGGAAATTCTCAACTAAGATGCACTTGGATGATCAGAACTGGTGGTCATACAGGCAGCTTCTGACATCCGAGTTCATGCTGAGTGTTTGTTCCCTGCTGCAAACCCACCTGTGGGACTGCTTACACCAACAGGGGGACAAAACTGTGTCCCAGATGATTGTTCATTACTCTTTCAGGCAATTGTCTGCCTGAGGGGACATGTCAATCGGCTCATCTTAAATGGGAAGCATCGAGTGGTAACAGATACATCTTCAGGCGAGACATGTAACCAAATTACCAAGGCATAACGAGTTACTGGATGGCACCCAAGTCACAGAAACAGCCTGTGCCCGTGCTCCTTTCCCATGGTGAATGTAGCACTCTGCGTTTGCTGTGAGCCAGAAGTACCTGCGGACATTTTCCCTGGTCCAGCTGAGCACAGTGAGCCTGTGGCTGCAGTGCCTCCACCAAGGCTGAGCCACCTGCTTGCAGAAGGAGGTTGTAGCCTCTCTGTCAAGGGTTGGAGCTTCCACATTTTAGATGCTGGCCCTCCCAATGCCAGAATTTCCTCTGGCAACTGACGCTTTCCTAGAATTGGTGACTCCTTTCACCAACACACTCTCTTCTTGCTGACCTGGGTCTCCCCTATGGTGTTATGAAACCAAGTAATCAGAAAGGTGACCCAGCCTGACACAGAAAAGCGTGAATAATATGAAATTTTCTACCATTATTATGATCTGATATTCTTCTGGGGTTTTCAGTTTAAATAATGTTCAACAGAGCTATGAAAGTGGTGTTTTAGCAC
This sequence comes from Corvus brachyrhynchos, assembly GCF_000691975.1. NCBI lineage: Eukaryota > Metazoa > Chordata > Aves > Passeriformes > Corvidae > Corvus > Corvus brachyrhynchos. The sequence continues at coordinate 4,128,386 of NW_008239767.1, forward strand.
AGAATTCTGATTAAAATGCTAAGTTTTCTCATGTACACTGACAGTGTTGTATGGTCAGGTTTATCTAAGTCAAACCTCAGCCCAACACAACCTGCCTTGGGCTAGCTTTCCATTTCATATAAGGCTTTTCATTGGGTTGTGTGCACCCCAATCCTCAACTCAAGACACTGTGTGGGCATTAATAAGAGATTAATTATCAGCACAGAGTTGCTTATTGCCCCTTCCTGGGGCAGCGTCTCCATTCCCAGCCATCCCAGACTTGTACCATATACTTCTCCCTGGAGCCTGCTAGGTTGGCTCAGTTCAGCATACTTTCAGCACTCCTGTCTTGAGCATGGATGTTGCTCACACAGCTGGATTCCTGACTTTCAGGCATTGCCATGGAGAGTGGCACAAAGCTCTTTCTGGCTCCCTTTTGGGTGCTACCTGCTGGCTTGCATCTTGGAGATGCTGCATAGGAATCAACACCCTTCACCACTCTCCTCCCTTCTTCCCTCCCAAGGCATCCAGATTCTTTATTTTCATCCTACCTGTCCAATTGTAGATTCACCTTCCAGAGCTTACTTAAGCTCAATGGTAATTATTTTCCTTGTAATTGTATTTTCTGCTGAAGACGTGCCAGTTCTTCCCCAGTGCAAAACAACTAGGTTTAATACTTTGCATTAATTTGTTTTCCAAGTGGTTAGATTTTCTATAATTGCCTAAATCCCCCTGAATGGCCCCTATCTGGGGCTTTAGTGAAGACCTGCTGAAATGCTCTTCCAACTCTGTGTGCTTTCTTTCATGTATGCTCCCATAATAAGAGTCCCTTCATCTGCAGAGACAACACTCATCATCAGTGTTTTATAGGGAAACAGAAATAAGAAAATGCCCTAAACTGTTACTCAGAACATTCATTTCAGATGGTGTTGTCATGTATGTTAGTAAGTTTTTCACTGAAGGCTGTAAATTACGGTGCAGAGAAAACATAACCCCTGTCTTTCAATTATAGTCTATCTTGGAGCTAAAAAAACCCTTTATAACAGTCTGGGCTGTGCCTAACAAGCCACATGCACAATGCAAAATAATATATAAACAAGTAAAAAACATTAGGTTGCAATAACTTCTCTACTCTTGGGAATGAATGTATTCTTGGGCAATTACTGTGTTTCACTGGAGTTTTCAGCATTATTCATTTACATCATTGTCTCAAAAGGAACTGTAGGTCTTGCCTCCAACATATATATCTGATGTATGTTTTTCCTAGATTGAAGGTTGAGTGCCAATTTCTTAAATGCCTTTTTTTTTTCTTTAAACAGAAATAAAAAAAAGAAAGAATGGGACTTCTGTTATCATTAAAGTGTTTAAAAATGAGTGCTTATTTAACTGCTATCATACAGTTCCATTATCATTTTTTGAATAGTGCATTACCAGTAATTGGTTTAAACTCTACAGCCATATCTATCTCACATCCATTATCAAAGCAGATTCAAAGAGTGCTGGCAGCGTGCAAAGACAAACAGAACTAGTTGAATGCATACAGTCTCATAAACTAAGTTTTCAAGAAATTACCTAGTGGAAAAGGCAGTTTGACTCTGTCAAGCACTCTTCTATTGAACTATCATTCTGGAGTATAGCTGCCCCGTTGCTGCAGCAAAAGAAGATTGATTCATGGTAGTTTGCATGACTGAGCACTTGCCCAAAACTAAATTAAAAATGAGCAAGGGCTCAGGAGTTCTATGTAATGAGTTAATATTTCTGACTGTACAAGGTTATAATTCTCCTCAAATGTATTGAAGTTCAGATTGCTGTCTTATTGAGAGGAATATATGGGGAGATTGACATAAGCCCAGGACTAACAATCAGTGCAGGCTAGCAGTGACCAAGGAAGACAAACTCATTATTCTTTTTTCAGAAACAAGTATCAGATGACACCTAGACTCCCTTAAGACTTCAATGAAGATGTCATTGTATGCAAATATTAGCCTGGAGCTTTGTCAGTGCAGCGGACCCAGCAGCCTTGAGCCTTCTTCTAGGGATGTGACTTTAGATGCAAATGATTTTAGCCAATTTTATAAAATTAAGTTTTAAACCTTTACAGGGAATCATTTTCTCTTTCTATCCGAGGATCCTTCAGATGATCCTGCTCCTTCCTTGACTGGCAGAACAGGCACAGGTCCCTGGAGTTTCTGTTCTGCAGTACCAGGGCTTCAACCTTCTCTGTGGGTACAGTAATAACAATGGCAGATACCAAGAGCACTTCATGTGCACGTCACATGTTATTCTGAGCCAGTTAAAAATCACCATTAGCACTGTCACCACTGCAAATTAGTTGAATCAAACAATGTGTAGTAGAGGTCTGTGTACACTGTGAGCTTCTACAAACACAGTTTTTGCAGGGATGAAGCTTCTTTAAACCACAGACAAAGTGCTGTGAGGCAGGGAAGCAGCAAGCAGGGCTTGGGGGTGTATTAGTAGGATAGTCAAAAAACAGGGACTGATCTGTGTCCAAGTAGAGATGCTGCCTGCTACCACTGAAAGTAGGTAAGAGGAACCAAAACTCATCCTGACTTGTTATTTCTTGGTATTATTACTAGGCATAAGAAGAGACAAACACAACAAAATAAAACTTCACCTATGACAATGATGTAGCAGCTGAGAAGAAAGAAACAGGTAGAAGAAAGAAACCCTCCTCTGCTATTTCCACATGATAACTCCAGCCTTCCTCACCATCATTGCGCCTTTGCTGCAGGATTGGGTTTTATACCAGGAGGCAGCAGAGAGGTGAAGAAGACAGTAAAGGGCTGCTGGTGGGACCACCATGATCACTGGATGCCTGCCCACTATCTTGTGGTGGAGATACATTCAGTGACATAGAAAGGAGAAGCTACTAGAATTCAACAATGATGAAAAAACTGGACTCCCTACTTCCTGGGTCCCTCCAGGATAAACTGGCACTTCATAATGTCATTTGTAGAAAGGCAACTCCAGGTTCTAAAAATTATGCTCTATTAAATAATTGTAGAGACATTTAGAAAAGGAGAGAGACTTTAAAAGAACATTAATAATGCCTCTGCTTCTGCTGAAGTCCCCTGAATGCTACCCTGAGTTACAACTCATTCCTCTAGGGTACTCCGAGCATTATATATTTCTCTCTGGAATATGTATTGCCTTTATTTTTAACTAAAATGATATGTAAAGCTAGATATTTTTAGCATAAAGACTCTACACTAATTCATTTTTTTTCTTTACTCATTTCTCCTTCATTCCAGGAAAATAGGATCCTTCCTTGAGAGCATGGTTTTATTCATGGCATTTGTTCTTCTGACTGATGAGGCTGATTGTGTTTTTTTGTGGGTGAGGAGCACTTACCTGAAATCAGCCACTTGTGAAACTCCATGTTTGAGATATTCTTCACCTCAAGTAAACTTCCTGGAGGAAAGAATGAGTAATCTTTTGAAAGATTAAGGGATGGGAGGAGAGAATGAGAGAAAATAAAAGACTAAATTCACACTCAGTTTTTTTCATGACGCACATATACAGCACACTCAGAAAGGGACCCAGTTTGGACTGCTCATCACAACAGAAGTAAAGAGCTGATTCAGTGCATCCTGGTGCAAAAAGTAAGACTGATGTCTTGAAAACAACAAACATTTCTACTGCCTTGGAGAGAACTTTACGTAAATTCAGAGCTTTAGTAATGCTTTGCACGTAATCAGAGCTGTCTAATCTTGTCAAACATTTGCCCTCTGGGAAACAGGCATTTCCAAGGAGTGCATCTGACAGGCAGCTCCATTTTGGAGACTGGGAGCAGAAACACCTGTAAGAGCTGCATCAGGATCTTCCTTCCCACAACAGCGACATTTAAGCAGCTTTTTAGCTCAGGCAATTTTAGCTTCCAAGCATAGGGTGATTTTTCCCCTTCTATGTGAAAAGTAATCATTTGTACCCCTGTAAGTTTTGTAAAACCCAAATCATGTTCACATTCCACTGTGCAAGGCCCTCGAAAACCCTGGGGGAAAGCAGTGCAAAATTTGCTGGGAGTGCTGAAAAGTTCTTTTCCCTGGTGGGGATCAGCTCTAGTCCATGAAAGGAACGTGGCCTTTCTGTCACTGGTAGGCTTGGGCTCTGCAGTTTTTCTTCAATGTCCACTTGTGACAGGTCCCATGGATGTACTGAATCACGATTTCTCCTTTGAAGACTGTCCTAATTGCCTCCCTGCCAGTGCAAGGATGACGTGCAAGGATGATGTGTGTGATGAGTGGTGATGAGTGGTGATGATAGCTGTACCGAAACTGCAGGGGAAGGAGCCATCTCCCCTTTCTCTGCTGGAAGAAGAAGGCTGTATAAATATCATTCCTGGGGGCAGTCAAAACTTCCTCTGCAGCTGTAATGTCTTTTAACCACTGGCCTGTGTGAGTAGAGTGTGGTGTTTACAGGCAGGTACGTTGGTTGGTAGGTAGGTAGGTGAGTAACTCTGCACCTTTGTGTTGCAGGTGGTTGGAAATTGTCTTTAGACATCGATATCCCTTAATCACTTTGCACTCATCACCATGAGGGGCATGGATTAAGGACATTTCCAGGCACGTGTGATCCAGAGATACCCTAGCCAGTATAGCCTAGGTAAGATGCTGGCAGGAGAGAATGTTTGGAAATCATCCTTTTCTCCTCCCTTATGTCTTTGTCTTCCGTCTTTTAGTGATTTGGGGATTTTTTCCTTCCCTGAATAACCAGTGTGAAACTACTTTTTCCGTGAGGCATTTTCTTTGCAGTTTCCAAAAGTTATCTCACCTTAATGAGCTGTAATTTCTGTCCCCCTTGACACAAGGATCTTCCATTTACCCTCCAGGAAGTTCCCTCTGATGAGGAATGGAAAGCCCTGCAGCAAAAATGAGAGAAGCCAGAGAAGATGGAGGCATTTTACATAGCTGGAAGCATCAGGGCCATAGCTGGAAGAGTTATATACTTTTATTTATCCCAGTGTGTGCAGATGCTAAAATACACCGTGGAAGTCAAAAGAAGGCAAACCCTCAGTGAGCTGTCTGAAGTTCAGTTCACTGACTGGGTCATTCAACCTCACTTCTGACCTCCGCCTGCATTCTCCTGGCCTGCCCCTCACTTCTGACCTCCTCTTGCATTCTCCTGGCCTGCCCTTCCTGTTCCAGCATCACCACTAGCCTTCTCCCCCAGTGTCCAGCTGCCAGTGCAAGGAGCTGTAAAGTTCCCCTTCCTGTGTTTTTTCCGGGCTGCAACTGATTCCTCAGACTGGTCCACAGCCCAGCAGTTCCTCTCCCAGAGCCCATTACGCCTTAGGAGCTGCCAGGAGAACTGTCAGCTGCTAATGGGCAGGCAGCAGGACCATCGGGAATAGCGGTGTCATTAAACAGCCCTCACAGGCTTGCAGCCTCCAAAGGAAGATCTGAGCTCTGCATATTCTCCACACTCCACAGGCACAGTTTTCCATTGCTGTGGCCATTCTTTTCCCTCCTACGCTCTT
>NW_008239767.1:4133876-4160584 GCF_000691975.1 Corvus brachyrhynchos
GCGCCTTCCAGCTGCTTGCCTGCCCCCAGGGATCCCATGGACAGAAACCATCCTTGCCCTGTGGCTGGAGTAGGCTCGGGTTGGAGCTCAGCCTCCGCACCCCAGGCCCACGAACTCACAATGTGGGAGGTAAATAAGACACATCATAAACTGTCACCTTTGAATAACACAAAAGAAAATGCTTGCACTTGATGCCTGCAGGTTATCATTTCTGTGGCAAACCTGAAAACATGGGACAGATAAAGGAGAGATGCACTTATAAAAACTGATGATGTTTTTCTTTAGATCAGCTTGTGACTTTGTAGCCAGCTTTAAAAGAGTCATGGGGAAAAGGTCAAAGGAGAGCAGGGTTGGGTGAATTGCCATTGCAGTTCCTGTCCTTCCCATGCCTCATAAAATGAAATAATGATACAGTAAAGTGCAGTTGCAGCCTCCCTAGGAGATGTCATAGCTGCTATAGCCTAATGAGCTTGAAATGACTGAAGAGTGTCAATAGATAAAATCTATTGAGGGAAAATTGCTAATGCTCAGCACAGCAGGGAAACATTTTCTGAAATCCCAGAACGTCCAGCAGTGACAGTTCAGACTGTAAATTCATGCAGTATAAAGACATACTCAGTACTCTAATAAAACACATTTTCATTTTTATGAATCCTGAATATTGATGAAATAAGGCCAGTACTAAACAAAATCACAATGTAAAGAGTTGTCAAGCAAAATGTACTTTAGAAACCTGAATTTTTTACGATTTGGGAGTTTTTTTAGAATTTTTCTTTGCAACATGGGACATTAGAGTAATTAAGTTCTCAGAAGATCATCAAACAACTTCCTCTGATTCAGACACATGGCCAAGTTTTATATATTAAAACAAACTGTTTCAAATCAACTAAATAACCTCCTGCATCTCAGTACCAGTCCCTGTGAATAGGGGTGAAGGAGAAGATGTCATGACTTGATTTTATTAAAGTTTCTCATGTTGCTTCAATTGCTTTCTCATAAAGAATCTAAGGAAAATATGTTTAACATTGTTAAGGGATGGATGCAAAACTAGGTGCACACCTTGAACCAGAGGGCATGCTATCCAAAATTTACCATCAAAATGAAGGGTTGGGAATCTACTGTTCTGCCTCTACCACTGCTGAATTTACTGAGCTGGTGGGAGGCAGGCAGGACACAAGGAACAGACAGACAATCAATCCTAAGTCCTCTGTGACTTCTTGTTACCATAAAAGGCAGCAACATCACTGAATGCACAGATCCAAGCTCAGCCCCTAAGATAGTCTTAAGTTTTGCTTGGCACTGGTATGGTTCCATTTGATGTACCAGACCTGGGGTGGGACCCTGAGTCCAGAAAAGGCATGAGTGACTTGAAAAAAGCCGAGAAGATACCAGTGAGTATGGCAGGAGGTCCAGAAACCCTCTTTGTAAAGATTTAGAGCAATGAACTGAAGAAAGATGGGAATTGTGGCACTAAACACAGTTCAGATACCAATAAGAACCCAAGGGGAGGGTGGACAAGAATTGCCAGGGATTGGCATGTATGCAGGTGAACCAGGGTGGAGACAAGAGTAAGGACCAAGAGGCCCTGAAGATCCCCCAAATCTAAGGTGCCACAAAAGTGGAGCACCACAAAGGCCAAAACATCTGCTTGTTCACAAATCTGTTGGCCAAAAGGCCAAACCAAACCTTGTCCAGACCACTCCTGTGAGCAGGCTGATGAGTGGGACAAGGGCATGAAACAATGGTGCTTTCCAAAGATCAAAGCAGAACCATAGGTTGTTATACCATCCATAGTCTCAGTGCAGAAAAGTCAGTGTCATCTACCTGGGGGCTGGTACTCTGGATTTGCCAGTTGATTTTATTGAAACTGAGAGCACAATACAAGGGCACTGAGAAATTACTAATACCCCATTATTGCTCCTTTGGTGTAAGCAAGGAAAATAATTCAAATTAGAGTTTGAGAAGTGGATCTTTTTAAATACACATAGCTTTCCTTCATATGACTGCTTCACTTTCAAAGCTGTATCTGACTAAAAAGCTGGTCTCCTTGACAACAACATGAAGCCTTTTAGACAGAGTGATCGTGCTGTATGGCTCATCAGAACTTCCAAGACACTGCTACTGGACAAAGAGTACTCACTCAAAATAGGCAGACTTCTATCACATCGTTCATGGTAACAATTTCCTTTGCAGTTTTTCATGGGCAGTGATATGGATTAGAAACTAGGGGAATGTCAGGACAATGAGTTAAATATTATTTCTCAGGATCAAGTAAAGCGCAGTAGTGCACTGCTGCTTTTTTTTTTCCTTAACCTAAGGTCCTTGCCTGTTTCCTATTTTAACTAGGAGTGAGAAGTCATATAAATACATTGTAAGAATTCTTTCATATTCATCTTTTACTAGCAATGATCTGTGTGAGGCAGAGTACTTTATGACACTGAGGTTCCAGCTCTTGGCTTTTTTCAGGCAGTTAACTCTTTTTTCCTGCTTTTTAGTCTGAAGTAAAGAACAAGCATAAATGTTGGTAACTGGAAATACAGAAAACTACTGAGAGCTCTAATGTGAATCCTTTAGTTTCTGTCACTTGGTTTTGCTATATGTGTACTACAATAATATTGATATGCAACAGTGGAAGTGGGATAAATTTAATTAACACTTTAACAGTGGAAATAGAATAAATTAATTAACACTTTTCTCATTTTTGAATGCAAAAAGCACTGGAAAGGAATATTGTCATTTGTGAGTTTAATTTCATTATTCAATTTTAATAATTGAATAATTGACAGGGTACATAGACTCAGAAAACTAACTAGGTATTATCTGATTGTTTCCACGTTTCAGCTTTTTCTGAAATACCATTTTATCAGTGTAAAATACAACAGAATAAAAAAAAAAAACCAAACTATATTTTGCTGGGTTTTCTCTGAGAAGAAACTGTCTTCATAAGCCATAAGTAATTAGATCTCATTTTTAATAACTTGCTAACTTCAATATAGCCATAAGAATTTTTGTGTAATTCTGAAAACTGCATTTGACATGGTGGCTGGAAGCTCATTTGCTTCAGAAACCTGTGAAGGTGCATTTAAATGTGGTTCAGAGACGGCAGGAAAAAATCTCATAATCCAAACTAGGGGGAGAAATAGCATACTGCAGTGGAGACAATGGAAGACTCTGGCATGTGCATCCAAAACACACAGCCCTACCCTGCCCCTAATCTCCCTTGTGGGGAATGATTTGCATGTACTCCTTTCTTTGGTCTGAAGAGCACAGATCCCAGAACATTTCCATTCTTGCTGCATCCCACTGTTTCTGCTGTCACATCTCTTCCTCTGTCATTGCCGTGAAACTGATACCATGCTGAACTCACTGCAGCAATCACAACTGTTATTTTACTCTGAGAGCTGTACTCATCATCAAAAGTTAAGAAGTTTCAGAGACAAATGTTCAGCTTGGCAGAGGCAAATAAACCAAGAGCTCTGTTTCCATGCTTTTAGAGAAAGCTCCTATTAATGAGAATGCAGAAGCATTGCTGTGATTTTGCCAACATTGTTTCATTGCTAAAGGAGTTGGGTCTTTTTTCTGCCCTCTCTGCCCCCTTGCTTGCCAGAGAAAAGAAAAACAAACATAAAGATTTTTCCCTATGGCATGGGGACCCTCTGAATAGAGAGCTGGAGGAGTCAATGACAGCAGTGTCCAGACACTGGGGCCCACACACAGATGCCAAGCTGGACAGTTTCCCACAGAGCTCTCTGCATTTAGACTATTTAATCTGCAAGAGAAAAAACCAGTCAAAATGGTCCTGAGGATTATTGCCTGTCCTCACTCATGCAACACGAATCAGAGCTTGGAAGCCATCACCTGAAGGATAAAACAAAAAACCTGAAGCACTAGTGAGCACGTGACTGAGTACAGATTCTCCATGTATTTGATACAAGAACTTCAGCAAAAAATTCAAGCCTTTTATTTTTAAAATTTCAGGACTAATGGAGACTTATACATGAGATGTTGGGCATATGGGATATGCCAATGGGGTGGATAGCCAGTTGAGAAGGTAGGAGGTGAAAGATAATGGAACCACTGGGTGCACCAGGACATAAACACAAAGAGGATGAAAACTGTCAGGAAGACCAGGAACTGACTCCTTCAGGGAGAGGATACGGGAACAGATGTGATGATGGAGACAGCTGGGTGCTTCCCTGTATTTTCCATCTGCATGTGCTGGAGTCCTCCTTCCTTTCCACTACATCACTCTCCTCCTCCCAGTAGTTTGACTTATTTCTACTCACTATTACTATTTTCTGGCACCTTTCTCATTTGCCCATTTTTCTGTTGTACACAGCACGGGTTTTCTTTGTTCCATCAGTTCTTCTCCTTTTTTGCCCATCTTTGTCCCCTGTCTGTTCCTGCATAAATTTATCCTGGTGGCTGGCCATTATATAAAATATTGTAGGGACAGGGTGTTCCTTTGAAACATAATTAAGGATAGAATGTGAACAGCTGATATTCTGGCATTTTTACCAGGAAAAAAAAGGGGGAAAGCTCTTTCATTGCATGTCTATTTTAGATGAAAGTTGTGCTGGACAGAAGCCAGGTGCTGCAGTGACCCCATGTATCCCCCAAAGCCTTCATTCTTCACTAGGCTAGGACAAGAAGCATTCTCAAAAGTCACCTTCCCACTCTGGTATTTTCACCAAATTAAGACCTGCAAATAAAAGGAATGAGTGAGGCAGAAATCAGTCTATTTTGATAAGGTCTTTCAGTGAAAAATGACATTCACTCATGGGTCCACTGCAGCAACCTGGGTTCTTGTGGGATTTCAACTCATTCTCCCACCAATCCTATAGCCTCCAGGGCAATTATGGTGTGCATAGGGGAAGCTGTATGTACACGGAAAATTTCCTATAAGCATGACTTTTGACAAAGACATGTGGATGGTGGTGCAATCAACCACTCGAATGTGAAGTCTCAGGACTAGGCAAAACCAAACATGCAATCTTTGGATCTACAGATGGAAGAGAAGGATGAAAAATTGGACCAGGCTCACAATGAATTAGGAGCAGTTTGGAAGATGTTGAGGTACCCTGTGAGTTCCTAGGTTATTAAACAGAGGTTGAGCACTATGTCACAAGCTAATCTTACCTACACGAAGAAGAGACATTGAAAATAAGCAGATATTTTTAGCCTAATTGCATCCAAATAGAAAATAAATATTTACAAGCTTACTGCAAAGAGAAGTTAAGCACTATAACATTTTACTAGTGTTAATGGTAGCTGCTCCAGGACCAGAATTTTTAAGAAGAAATTAAGTCCCTTTCCCAGTGCTGCTGAATGTTTCAAACAGTGATTAATCTAGGTTTGCTCTCCAGCCTGTGCAGAGCAGCAGTATAGGAGAGATGATCACTGCAATCCTTTTAGGTTTGTACCTGATCACACATGCTTAATAAAAGTGTGTTCTCAGGCTGCCTGGCGCAGGGCTGCACATGATGGATGTGTCCTTACACGGTGTGCAAGATGTGTCTGCTTTTCAGTGGGTGGGATCTGAATCAAACAATTTGCCTCAGAATTCCTGGGGATGAGGAACAGTCTGGAAGCCCCACAGGCATTAACACGTAAAACGGGGGGAAAGGCACAAGGGCCATGGACTGAAACACGCTGCTCAAATGCTTCCTCCAATGGAGCAGTGAGGGCTGCTCTGAAGGCACCACTGGAGCCAGACTGGCATTTGGGATCCTGGCAGGCTAAAGCCACACGGCAAGTCACTGCCACTGCACAAGCATGATGTGACAACATGCCGAACGGATGGCAAAAAGCAATCAGGCTGAGAGATAATTCAGGCTTTATTCTTTATCAGAGCATTCACACTCTTTGCTGTGTTTCCCCTGACTTGCTAAATATTTCATACCCTATATGTTAAACAGGGATATTATGAACAGGAGGTGCTTTGGTCTATCTTCATAGAAAATGTTTTAGTCACGAGGAACACAAGCAATTGTCATCATCCACTCCACTCTTGCAAGTTCACCCATTGTGAAAATGTCAGGGTAGGCTAATTTTATGCTGCATAACGTATTTGACCTACCTCTTTCACTCAGATGCACTTGAAACTATTCAGCTGATCCTAAGCAAATCTTGCAATGAGCACTAAACACCCAATGTTATTGATTTATGGTTTTATTGCTCTATATATGATTATAACTGTAGAACACTGTTCAATAGGTCAAGTACTCTCTTTGCTTAATTAATTTTTGCTATAACCAGTAACCTGAAGGAATGTTGGTGGAAAAAAACTAGAAATATGCAGGCCGCAAACTTCACGGAGCTAAGAAGGTATTTACACTTCCTTTACATCCTGCATTAATCTTCCATCATACCCTGAGACATATACATCAAATGTTTTCCTTTGGGTTGGTTGGAGAGATGCACAGAATTGGAATGTTACAAAAAAGACTGTTTCTTTGTCACCTACAAATAACTGGACATTTAATCATAAATTCACACACACCACACATGACACACCCTCAGTGCAACCATCCACACTCCACCTTCAGGTAGCTCTGTTTTGCTTGCCCATGGTACCAGTCAGTCATGCTGTATCCACCCACACACATGCTTCCAAAACAGCAGCATCAGGCTGCATTTTCAGTGAGGAAGACCTAAGAGATTTTGCCCTATAGCTAAATACACACCTGGGCTCTTTTTAACCTAATTTTGACAAATACTGTGGCTTTGACATGAAGACAATTGACAACAGGGCTGTGCATCACTGCCAGGAGGCCCCTGCACCACAAGCAGCGATCCCTTTCCTGAAGCATGGCACCTCTGGCAAGTTTCAGTAGGTGTCAAGGTCTGTAACAGCTCCAGTGAGTCACCTAATGCGCCGTGCAATGTCTCACAGAAACAGCAATACCCAGCCCTGTGGGCATGTCTGAGAGAATGGACTATGCACAGACATCAATTTCAGTGTGTTGGAGGATTTATTAGCATCCTGCTGTGGTCCAGTCCCACCAGCCAGGCTGTCCCTGTGCCAATAAAGCTGCTCCATGCTCATCCTGACAGGGCTCCATTGGCAGGAAAAGATGACCCATGTCAACCCCCTTGTGCCAAAAAGCAGCATGCTGCCTGCCTCTCAGTGTGGACAGGACAATTTTCACATGGCAGCCCTGCAACAGACAGGTTAACTGTAAACTTACACATCTCTGATCTTTTGGGAGTTTCTCAAACACAATTTTTAGATTTTTTTGCTCTACAAGGCTGCAGTGTTTTTAGTATACATTCAATTTCTCCATCAGTGAAAGGTGAAATGGCATCCTTGTTATACTCTGCAGCAGAACACACCTTGCTGGCTTCCTTTAATTTATTTTCACAGATAAATTATTGGATTTTTTATCTCTCAGGCACTATTCAATCTTTAACTCTTCTTTCACATTTCCAGTCACCCAGCAAATTCTATAGCTTCATTTTCTTATTTATCCTTACTTGATTCTCCCTTGAATTAATGTTTTGTGGTTGGCCCTGAGGGGAATACCTTTTTTCTCTCTTTCTTCCAGGAAGGGGATGGGAACTGAACAATATGGGAGGAAGGAGAAAGGTGGAGATGTTCCCTTTTGCAGGTAGGAAGGCCAGTCTGACATATTGAGATTTGCCTCTTGTTTTATACCCTCCTTGGACAGACAATTCTTGCAAATCCATAAATCTTCACAAGCTGATGTTTCTTCCTGCACTCTGGCTGGACTGTTTCAAGCAGATACCACACCATCCTCATAAAAAATATATTGGTGACTTTAAACTGCAGGGATCTGACTGGCAATGCCAAATCCTACTGCAGTTTCTGCAAGTCCCTCTAACCCAGGCTCTTGCACCTACTTGTTCCCTCTGCCTGCCATGGCCTGACGATAGTGCTGCAGCTAGAGCTGTATTTCTGTCCCTCTTCCTGCTCTCCATGGATTTTTTCATTTTCTGATGCACAGATACCAACCTCAAATCCCATTGCCCCTTCTTTCCTTGTTCCAAGGTGTCCTCTCTCTACTCAGATCTCTAAGCATCTTGGTTTTCCCCTGCCCCCTCTCTTACTCTCCTAAAATGTCCAGCCCTCCCAATTATCCATTTTTTCAAGCTGTGAATCTTTTTTTTTAACCTCCACCTGCTCCTGGGACATTTCTTCCCTCATGTAGGATCACCTCCTTTCTTCTCCCTTGTCCTTCCTCAGGTCAGTTCTGGTGGTTGCAGCAGTAAACCCCACGCTGGTCCTTTGCCTCTCCAGTCATTCTGCATCTTTTCATCCCACTCAGGTGTCATCTCTGCATTTTGAATGCATGGCCCTCTACAGCTTGATTTCTAATAGATCTTAGTCTTTGGTCAGTCAACATTTTTCTGTAAATGCTCAGTGCTGCCTCTGAATGGGCCTTTTTACATAACTTAATTCTGACTAATTTCTTAAGAAGATTTCCTTCAAGCAAGTATTTAAAACTTCAGATTGTATCATGTTTGCTCCTGGATCATGGCTCTGACAATTTACCTTCAGTGAAGTCACTGGACTCCAGGAAATTGCATTTCTCAGCAGGTCATCAGGCTTTCTTTCACCTTCATATTTTTACTGAATTGAATTGAATTTCTGAATTACTGAATTTCTACTGAATTGAATCAACAATTGATATTGTTGATTGTGTTATTCCAGAAAAAAAGGCATTAATAAAATCTCCTGAAGTAATTCTTTTGCAAGAAGCTCCTTCTTGCCATGAGAGGAGTTTGTTGCAAACTTGACATCTTTCTCTGGTCTGTTACAAAATACACACATTACGAAGATCCTGTAATGAACACAAATCTTATTTTTTTTTAACTTTGTGCCAAACACTTCTTTCTTCTGCAGCTCTTGTATTTTTGTGTACCTGTGAGTGACTCTGAGCCTTCATCTACTACTAACTGCAATGGGCATGTTGTGAAAATACATCAGCATGTCCCTATTAGGGCTGAAAGCAGGAGGTGGCATTTATCCCTGTACTTTCTGACAAGACCAGAACTCTAGCTACAAAAACATCTTGTCAGAGAAAAAGAATATAGCTCTTCTAGCTGTGTTACTTGTTAAAACTTTTCAGCTAAAGATGCAGCTGTAAACAGATAGATAGAGACTTTGAAAAACTCGTAAGAACAAACTTTCTGAAAATCAAAGGAAAAACTGGATGAAATATCTCTAATATTTTAAGACTTTGGAGTCAGTAGCAAACATTTGTTCACTTCCGGAAAGAAAAAGGGTATTAGTACTGTGGCTTAAATAAAGTGGTTTAATATGCTGTTTAAAAGAACAGACAATAAGTCACAGAAAAAAACCACCTCAGACTCAGGAAAATATTCAGAGAGAGCAACAGTTTTCCTATGGCAACAAAGCCATGTGGAAGTCAGCAGAACATGACCAAAATGGGTAGCTTTGTTTTTACTTTACTAAATGCAGGGGTAGAACAAGTGGAAAATTATGATTCTTAGGGGATAAATTATACTGTGAGAAAGAAAAAAATAAGAACTCAATTACTTGAGGTTCTTTGGACTGCCAGTTTATTTTACTCCAGTTTCCTCTTGTCCTGAGTGTTATGAGAAAGGAACTTGGCACAGCAAGGTTGGATTCCTGTGCAAGCACCATTTGTGGAGAAAAAGATAGAGACTGGGAGAAACTCCTGAGCCAGACCATGAAGAAAGTGAGTGCCTAGTCCATGGATACCATCAGGATGCCTGAGTGCTGTCAAAAAGGGAGCAGTGGAAGGTATGCTGAAACCAGAGCCCAAGTCTGGAATTTGGATATTTTCTTATGAGATTGTGAAGGGAAAACTTCCAATTTTCTGGGCGCTGGTTTGTTGGGAGGCCTTGTTTGATAGAAGGAATGACAAAACATCTTTCCTCAAGACTTTTCAAGGTAGGCAAGCAAAACTTTTTGTTGCAGAGGGTAAGAACCTCTTGGCCACAGGGGATGCCAAACCTTGGCCACTTTGTATTAAGCCTTTGAAAGTCTGACTTCACTTTTCATGGATGGGCTTTGTTTTACCCTGGAGGTACTGCAGCTCCTGACAGGCTGAAGCACAACCTGCAAAACTGTGTCTCCCCTTGGTCTTGGCTCCAGGCAGATACAAGGGGATCACCACTGGAAATGGGGCTTCAGGAGGCCAACTGGGCCATGTGCCATTGGAGAAGGATGTCCAGGAGTGATCTCCAGGAGCTGGGGCTGCTTAAGCCTTGCTGTTGTTCAGCCACCCAGCACCATGCAGGGTAATCTCCCCCCAAGATGATGGCAGGTACCACCCTGGCAGTATGCAGGACTGGGATGATGGAGGATTGCAATGCCTGTGAGCCTGTGGAAATCAGTCATCCCTTCGATCCAGACTAATGCAGACAGCACAGCTGCACCAAAAGCTCTCAGCTGTTGGCATTGAGGTACTGCTGTGATGTGCTTGCACAAGAAGCATATGCCATCTTCTGTAGTCCACTGCTAAAATCTTAAGGACTTATTTGTTAATTAATTTAAAAATCTGTAATCCTTCACCCCCTTTAACAAGCAGTAATGCAGAGGGACTGGTTTCCTCCTGGAGCACCTAGAAACACCAGCTGCTGCACAGCCCAGGTGGCAAGTGATGCTCAACCTTTGCACTTTATCACTGTTAGCTATAGAGAAAGGATGGCACTTTTCTGGAATGGAAATTCTAAAAAAATCACTAGTATATTAAACATAGTAAGAGAAAGGACTATGAAGACTGACATGACTTTTTCTGTTCTGTTGGGCTTATCCAGAAATATCACAGAAACCACCAAGTGACAATGGTAACTTGTATCCCATGGCAAGTCCATAAGAAGTCCATACCTTCCCACTACTGACAGAAAAGGGGATCAGGGTGGCAAGAACAAACCCAGCAGTGGCAGCAGACAGGGAAGTGATGAGAAAGCCTTTGCCTCAGGTTGACTGTAGTTCTTTCATTTGATATTTTTCCCCCATTTTCCTTCAGCTAGCCTCTTATTTGCTCTTCAGTAAGACCTGAGGTGACCTGTCATTTCCAGGCTGCAAAGGCAAGAAAATGTACACTGCTTAATCACACCTCCAAATGGACCTTGTCACTTTGCTGAATTGCATACATTGGACACGTCTCACTGTTGTAGCTAATTCCCTGTGCAGCACAAACAGTCCTGGCCAGCTGGCCAATGCTCATAACTCCCTAACATTCATTCCACCTAATTCCCAAAGTGAAAGCAAGTTTACAGTTAGTGCAGTTCATTTTTAGCAGAACAGCTCATCTAAGTGCTAATAGAAGTCATCTTTGATTACCAGTATATTCATGGAGATTTAGACTCCAGTAATTATTTCCTTGACCACCATAGACAAAATGAAATGGTGCTAAAGATTAAAAATGCATGGAAGAATATTTTCATTAAAAACTGACTATAACCATTTACCAATTTTAATTAGAGTGGCATCATTTGCGTTGCTATAGTTAAAGGTCTCCTGGTATTTCTGGTATAAGTAGACTGCCATTTATCGTAACATCTCAATAGGTACTTGCACTGAGATAAAACTTGACAGGGTGTATTAGCTCGTTTTTAAAATGTTGGGTTTTTTTAAATGCTAATTTGATAAATTTTCAGTGTAAGCACAAATTTAAACCCAGCTTTGTGAGGAATTAAATGTCCCTCCTCTAGAGCTGTGTTGTATTAGATGGTCTTTTCAGCATTAACCAAATGAGTTTCCTGCCCTGAAAAATATTTTCTGAGTTTTCAGGCTTTTTCCTACTTTCTATATTAGGATGAAGTCAAGATCCTGCCAAAGTTATTGACAATGACAAATACCAGCCAAAAAATTAGCATTGCCTTAAACTTGCTGGGAATGCCAACATCTGATATCTATCTTTTGATGGTGGCAAAACACGTATCTCTTATTCTCCGCATTCGTGGTCCATGGCTCACTGTGGTATTTGGGGCTCAGTCCTCAGACCTTCTTGCACTGGTGCATCTCTGTGTTACCCCTGATGACTTCCATAACAACCCTCCTAGGGTCTCTTCTCTAGATCTGCACACAAATTTTTGCCTGTGAACTGAGACATTTCCCGGTCCATGGGCATTTGCCACCAGCTATAGTCCAGCTACACCAGCTGTAGTCCAGTCTCTTCACCAGGGAGCTCTCTTCCTCATAACAGTCCTCTGCACCCTCCTGGAGGTGTTCGTTCATGTACACTTTTTGGGGAAGCACCTCTCCTCAAGTGACCTTCCATAGGGATAAAAATTTCCTATGGCACTCTCACTTCTGCTCCTTTTTGTCCACTCACACATGCTATCTAGGCATCCTTTACTTCTCACAAGCACTAACAAGAAGCTGTAACTATTTCTGAGCACTGTTATGCCAGATTGCTTGGGAGTGTCCCAGCCTTCAGTGTGCTTGTGAGTAGAGGCTACACAGCTTCACCTATGAACTAAACACTGATTTTTTGTGTAAGCCTGATGATGGGCAACTCCATTTCTGCTGCACAAAGGTACTGGCTGCACAGGTGTTGTCAGCTGCATTTGGAGAGTAGAAGCTGGTCTCCATGGGGCAAAACTGTGTGCGCCATGTCTTTGCTGAGCTTTGTGCAGAAAGATAGGAAGAGAGCTTGCAACTGTCCCAGTGTAGAAACATTTCTGAACTGAGGAAGGTGAAATTCAAGGAGAAGCAGCAGAGAAAGGTTGAAGAAGGACGGGCCAGTCAGGGAAAAATACCTCTTCTTCCTTTCACACACCTTGGCAAACAGTGTCCTCTGAGTTTTCATTTAAAGAACACCTTGTTTGAGATTTTTTTCTATATATTTATTAGGAAAAGAAAAACTTGGGAATTATGGCAAAAGCTCTCCTTTCATCAGACACCATAGAGCAATGAAAACATTTTGCTTGGCTCTGCCAGTTTATTTTCTTTGCAGGTAGCAGTGAAATAACTCCCACAGACCCAAAAGGGATGCTCAACTGAAGATCTGAACCAGTTCCTGAGATTCCACTTAGGTTTTATCCAGGTCCTCCCCTTTTTCTTGTAGGTGAGACAAAAGGCGATTAAATACAGGTTCTGTGTGCACAGAAACCCAAAGGCAAACAAAATTTGACTACTGAGCTGTGTGCATCTCTTTCAGGCAGAAGAAATATAATTGAAGGCTGATTCTGTACTTCTGAGCTCTCAAAATTACTATTATATTACACACTTCTCCACTCAGATAAACCCATTATGATTTTTTTCATTTTTATTTTTTCCACATGGCCGCAAAGATTAAGCCTTTCCAATGCAAGAGGAAACTTGAGTAGTTCCTGGACAGCATTCCAGCAGAAGGAGGTGGAAGCTCACATAGCATTTCATCTCTCCCAGCAATCAATATCAGTGTCTTTGAGAAACAGAAATAGCAAACACCTAGATTCATTAAGTGATAAACACATAAATTGAAGTTCGGGCTTTCTTCTACCAGCTTGCTACAAGCTGTGAGTTATTTATCTCACTCCAGAGATACAGCTGTAACACTGCCAATGCAAAGCAGCTTTCTCTTATCCATGCTGTCACACAGACAACAAGCCTTACTTATTATCCACATCCACACTATGCTTACGTATTCCAGCACTAGGTACTGGGAAATGATTGTGATAAATTTTGGATTCCCTAAGCAATACTGCACAGGTTATCCTAGGAAGTGTCCGATAGATTGTTGTGGGACAACTTCTATCACTGACTTCAAGTACTTAAGCTATTTTTGCTTGACCACGCTTCCAGACTTGTCAGCCCTGGACACCGGTGTGATCTTGTGGTGGCAGCTGAGTCAGCAGAATTTTGGGGAGCTACCACTTGCTGAGAATGTCAACCACACATGCACATACCCAAGTGCATCCCAACAGCACAGCCTCAGGAAAGAAGGCTGCATAACCAGATCCTCAAGTAGCAGCTTTGCTGAACCTCCAACTCCCTTCCTGTAGCTGGATGTAGTGCTCGATAAGACGCCCATCGTCTTGTGGGCAAACAGCTGAGTGAATGGGAGCAGAATAGTGCTGGAATTTAGGTATTGCTGCTTGAATAGGTGAAGTCCTGGAGTTTGTCATATTCATGTCATTTATCAATGATGAAGGTCATGTTCTGGCCAAGTTCCTGATCTCTAGGAGCTCATCTTGAGTTTAACAGAGGAAAGCTTGATGCACAGCATGGAGCTGAAACGGCTGCACTGGCAACTGACAGTGATTTGTAAAAAAAACGGATGGAAGGCAAGAAATTCCGTTATTAAGTGGACCTGTCTTCTGAACAAAATGATCATGAAGACATAGAAAATGAGAGGACCTTGTTGAGGTCCTGTAAACGTGATAGAGCCAGAAAACAGCAAATTGTATCTGAGCAAACAAGCAGAAGCAACAAGTACCTGGAAGCCACCCGGAGTCTGCTGAAAGCATACATGGAAATTTCAGAGTTGATGACAGAGTGGCATGAAGAAGAAAGCCAAAAATGGTTCACATGAGCGACAATTCCTTCCTATCCCTCCAGACTTGTGCCTTGACTACTTTATTTCAGGGGTGAGATCTAGAAATATATTAATAGGAAAGATGTCTGTTTCATTACAACACTGACTGTTAAATTATCAACAGTACCTTTGTAGAATCACATTAAGGGAAAGGCAAGTGAGGATCCTGCCTAAGTACAGACAAACAAATAAATAAATAGAGACACTAGTAAGTATTAATCACTACACACATTCTAATAAACGTTTTTCTTCTGACTATCATGTACACATTGGTAAAACACTAATACTCCTTTTAAAGCAAACTTTCCTGCTAGGCACCTAACAGTGATGCTACTAAGGCTGTTTATATCTCCAACTACTTATTAGTAGTTAGGTAGGTGCATCAGTTAATACAGAGAGATTTGTGTCCTTAACTGTGCTAGGTAAAAGAGTTGGTTGTGGGTAATTTCGAAAGTCAATTCTAAAATAAAGGAAATTACTCAGAAGATAAAAAAGAAGTGGATTCCAATTTTGCTCATGCTGAACTCAAACAGGTATTCTATATATACACGTGGCTCTGCCAGCATGAAAACAGTCCCAGAGCTGTTCCTCCGTGGGCAGTGCCAAGTTCTGTGTAGTGTGAAGATCCATGGCTTGGGCTCCTCCTGAGTGAGGACACTCCCTGCCCACCAGCTTTGTCAGCTCCTCTTCCTCTGTGAAAATGGGATGGGAGACCCCCACCTGCCCTAGCGTGCAGGGGGGAGCCAGGCAAGGTGGGCTTGGGTGCTGCTCATCATTTGTGATGTTCCCCTTCCTTTTTGCTTCCTAAGAACTGACTCAGCACATCAGGGGGATCAAGGTCCTCCCAAAACAGCATCTTCACCCACTACTCACCAGGCCCCCAGAAGAGCTGTACCTGTTGTTCATGAGGCAGTAACAGCTAGACAAGCAGCTACTTTCTTTGTTGAAAAGTTCCCTCCTATGTTGCCATGGATATGATGACCTGTTTCTAAACTCCTTTTTTTCCCTTGCAGCATAGGAGCTCTACTATGATCTCTACATTTTGATCCATCTAAATATAATTTTAAATTAATTACTGTTCTGCATGTATCTTGTGATCACCAAACTGCTCTGCAATTTAGTTACTTGTGATTCACCTTCTGCCAATCTTTCCAACCAAATCATCATGTTAAAGCAAGGAGAAGGAAAAGCTTATTTGGCTGAGTGGGTTTTTCACTTGTTTCCTGTTTTCTTGAGGAATGTTTTGTGCCACAACAACAGAGCTGAAATGTATGTGGTGAAAATAATTTACAACCGTGTTCCCACATGCAAGTGAAAGAGATTCAGAACTTCATCAGTAATGCTAGAGAAAATTATCCATGCTAACTCTCCAACTTATTTATTCATCAGCTGTGCTTGTTTATGCAATGTATGAAATGAACAAATACTGGGAATAATAAAAAATACATTCAGGTAAGAAAATGAAGCCTGAACTCCAAGTAGCTAAGAAGAAGTCATTGTGTGAGGGGATTATTTCTACTTTTTTGATGACTGTGATAGGTGTGTATGTACAGACCTCCTTTAGACTGCTTCTTGGCCTGAAAACACCAGCCAACAGCACCGTTTTCCCTCTGTTATTTGTTCTTCAGAGTTGCTTTTCTCTCACAACAGCTCATTTTAGGCATGCAATGTGAAACATCTGTGGGTGGATCTGAAGATTGAGCACATCTGCATTAGTGTCAGAGTGGCCAAAGACAATGGCAAAGTCACACTCACTTCTTCCTCTGCTGTGCAACAGCCCCTGAATGTTCTGCTTTGCTCTCACCCAAGGACTTACTCCACTTCAAGCTTTGCCTTTAAGATGCACCACACCACAGTGGCAAACACCTTTACCCACGATGTAAGGAGTAATTTGTTCACCATTTTTCTAGAAAGAAGGCTAAAGCTGTTCTCCCTATTGTTCCTATCTGGCTGAGAAGGGAGAGAAGATAAACTTGGGTTTGCAATACCTTTGTCAGCAACAGAGAAGATGAGGAGAGACATGTTTTATTTTTCAAACAGTTTTCAGGTTTGTACCCCAGACGCTGCCATCCATTCCCCTGGGCTTTGGCACCACGAGGCAGCACCCCAGCAAGGCAGTCTTGTTGCTCTCCATGCAGGACATGGCATCCAGAGGACATGGTGAGGGTCATTTGGCTCCACACAAACACCCAGGACACGGGAAGTGTGAGCTGATCAGTCAGATAACCTAAACTGGTGTTTCTACAACAAAAATCTGAACAAAGAGCAGAAGTGTGTATTGGTGTAACTTAAAAGGAAGTAACTGGTTACTGTGCTTTGTGCACTGCTATTTGCAGCATCATTAAGCCTCCCCTGAAGCCTTGCTATTGGAAACTAGATTTAGCCAGGGCCCATTATGAGCCCAGACAACCATACAAAATTGCCTGGTTTTTTCATATAATGATGCCTAAAATATTTAGACCCAGGTGCCTCAAATCAGGCATCTCTCTATTTACATTCCTAAATTAGAGTCCATTTGTTATTCATGACTTGCTTACCTGTGACAAAGAGATTGGGTTGTTCATACAACCCATCTTGTTCTTTCTCAGAGGAATTTAGTCTCATTAAATATTCCTAATTTCCTTGCAGTGCACTGAACTTTCTGTAATGTAATCCATTCCAGAGGTTTTGACATTTCTACTTGTCTATCTCAGGTGGCACCTAAATATGAGAAAGGCATTAGCAAGAGTTGGGTTTTAAAAAAACCCTCCCAAATATTTATCCAAATTTAATCAACTGCTTTTCATGTTTCTATAAAAACTCAATATTGGAATCAGTAAGTGGTGTTAGCAGAGGGTCAAGTTATGAGTTTGCTGAGGGATTACCTGACTACATTCAAAGAGGACAGTAAAAGGAAAATGCAAAGCATTTAGAAGTATTTAAAATGTATTGGAAGTATTTAAAATATATTTCAGAGATGAGGTGTCAGGATTTTTCTGGATAATTTTTCCCTGTTATAATTGGTCACCACTGAAAATGTGGTAACTATAGCAAAATTTGATCTGCTTAAGGCACTTTGTTGGTAACAACATTTTTGTTGTTCACCAAATAAAGACAAAGCTTTGATGTAGGAACACGTTTTTCAGAAGGGAGGACATATTCTATTTTCCACGTTTTTTCTGGTGCTCCACACTCTCCCATGGGTCCCAGAGAACTCAGCTGAACCATGTTGGTGGTCATCCAGATGCCTTTCCTTCACACCACTGTGACTGAACAACGTACAGCTGGGGAATATATTTTTGGGCCCTCAGAGAAAAGAAGTGATGGAGACTTTACAGTAAGGAGTAGCTCTACAGTGCTGCTTCTGGGATCTGAAAATCCCCTCCTTTGTGTTTGGAGAGAATAAAACCCTTCCTAAGTCTCAGTATTCCTCCCTGACCTGTGATGCCTCATAGTGGGACACGGATATGCTGATCATAAGGTCGTCACAAGCTCCTACTGCTAGGGGCTTCCCAGCTCTCTGCCAGGTACATCTCACCCTCTCTGGGAGATGTCTGCATCAGTTCTGTTTTCCAGGACTGGGGAAGACATCCATCTCCTCCTAGATGGACAACCCTGCCTGAATTTCCTCTTCCCCATGAGTCCCCATATTGCAACATTCATACCCAAATCTAGTATTTCTGATAGAGTTGATGTAGGCAAGTTCAGCTTTAGATGCACTTACCGATGGTGTGACTGAGGTGCTATAGGGCTTACAAGGCTGTGCTCCCAAAAAGTCCCCAGAATTCCCCTTTCATTCACCCGTGAATTTCAATCACTTCCCAGGTAACTCCATCTCAATCACCTGCAAAACCCAGCCATCCCTTGGGGCTTCATCTGTGACTTGTGCCAGGCACCTGCACTGGTACCTGTCACATCCAGCACGTTCTCCTGTTGTACCCAGCAGTGTTCCCAGTGCTGTTCACTCAGCCCATCCTCTGGCCAATACTGAGCTGGAACCCCATGGGTCCCTGCAGCCAATGCAGGGAGAGGGGCAGAGCTGTTCCAGCCAGGGCAGGGCAGCAAAGCTTAGAGTGGGAAGGAGAACAGAGATCATACAAATCCAGAAAAACAGTTGCTCTGTAAAATGAATGACATGTTCCCTTCACTTGCAAAAGCTGACAACAGCAGTTTGCACAGCAGGAGCAACTTCAGGCTGCAGCACACAACCAAACACACAGGGCTGGTCCTTTCTCCTCTTGGTCAAGCACTGTTCATACAGGAGGCTTTTTCTCCCTTCTTTGTAGCTACACACCACTGAAACAGAAAGTATGGGCATATAAATATTGTGTAATTGAATCTTACTCTGCGTACTGTATCCTGTCAGGAGCACTGCCTTTTCTCCCAGCCACACATCTTTCAGCACTTGCTGCTGTGATTCCCCATTAATACCTCCGTCTGCTGCTGGAGTGTACTCACATCAGCAGCTCCTTCCAGCAACAGCACTATTAAAAATAATGAAATGTCAGGTTGTGCTACTGTGCATCTAGATCCATTATGGAAATGTGCTGCAGGACGATAGCAGTCTGAGTCAGTCCTCCATTTGGCTTTCAGAGGGAAAAGATTCAGAGAAAGACATCTATGGTTTTAAATAGCACCTGGGTTCCTGTCCATGGCTCACCTTTGCCTGAGCAGTGCTTCTCCCAAAGGATGTACAGGGCAACACTTTAGTGATAGAGGTGCCAAACAAATCTTGCTTTTCTTACAGTCCTCCTGTCAGTAGACAGAATCCCTGCTATTTTTTTCCACCAGAAGTGTGTGAACTAAAATGAAATGAGAGGACGTTTTAGGCTCTAGAAGGAGCAGTCTAGAGTAAGATTCCAGGCAATTGGGATAAACAGATCTAATAATGTAGGAAATTAAAATGTAATGGACACTGTACAGTCAGTTCACTATACTGCCAGACAGATTAATAATATTCTGTCATTACTGATTTCCACTGTAGATAGATGGAGTGTTGGGGAGGGAGCAACTAAATTATGTAAAAGATGCAAGGAGCATGAAGAGTCAGGTATCTGGAATTTCCATGAAACATATGTGCTTGAATTCTCTTAAAACAGGCTAGCCTGATTGTACAGACAAGTTCATTTCCATCTATATTATTCCTCTCACTGGGAATTCTCCACCTGCTTCCTTTAAATAATCACATGCTAAATGAGATGAGCCTAAAGGAATGCAGACTAGGAAAAGAGAACACTGCTTGGTAGCGATGGAGTGCGAAATATCTCCAGAATTACATGCAGAAATGTTCTACCCATCCCATTTGATTTGAGCCTTTGCTGGTGTTACAGAGAAAACAAACTTCTGCTTCTCCCTCTGTGATGCCACGGTGTCCCTTGTGACAAGGATGCCTGGGCTGTGTCGCTTACCTGTGTGCTGTATTGAATACTCACAAGTGCACACACACACAGGTGGACAATAGGACCTAGAAAGGGCATATAAAAGATATAAATGGCATAGACAGTGGCACATAAAGTTGTTTCTGAGAAATCTGGGATTCCAGAGGGAACCATCTTCAGATGCTTTTGTAGCTCCAGGACCATGGCCCCCTTACTGAACAGGGCTGACCCATTGCCCATTCACTATTTCTGTGTGTACAAGCAAAGCACCAGAGTTAGCATGGCCCTGCATACACACTCCCTGTATTCCCCAGCCACAGCTGTGAGTAAAACAGACTGATCACATGACAGCCATGAGAAGGAAGCAAAGCTGTCAACTTGTCAGGGATTTTGACTGAGCAACAACCCTCAGCAGCTGGGATGCACCTGGTAGCCCATGCAGATAATCAGGCAACCATCATCAACAAACACAGTGCAAAGCAAACGTTCCACGCGTGCTTGAGAAACACACGATCCATGAAAAGCCCCATTCCTAACAGTGACGTACCTACGCTGGGGTCTGTCATTCCTGAAAGTTTATAGAGAAGAGTGTCAGCTCAGCTTGGGGTGAGGGGCAGTGCTATCAAGAGGAACAGCAGAATCACAGCGTGTAAGGAACTTCTTGCATTATCTGATGGTGGTGGGAATACTTATTTGACCAGCCACAGCTGGACATATGGGAAGGATTTAATTGCTTGATTACTTGCAGCCACTGTTCTAAAACATTAGAACACATTTTCAAAAACTCTGTATGCCTCCTTGACCCATAAATTTTCCAGCACTGTTAGATCCAAATATATCCTCAATTGTTGGTGATAAAATCCTGCAATTTAGTGACCCTCTTACTAGGCATTGCCACCTTTGCTGTGTTTTAGGTAATGTGAAATGTTACTCAAGCATTTGTCACAGAAAGGGCAGGAATGGAACATAGGATGTCTGAGCAGAAATGATCTCTGCATAACTTGTTCCAAGCATGTGATCCATGACCCCACAAACTAAGCAAGTTTTCTTATCAATTTCAGCAGGCTTTGGGTGCAACTAAAACTCTTGCCATGAAAGTGCTTGAAAAGACTTTAAATTAACCCAACACAGGCAACTATATCAAATGTCAGACTCAAACAAAATTGTAGCCATTGAGTGTCACCTTCATTTCATCTTCTAAACACATAGTGAGGTACATCCCTATTAAAGGAACATATTATCCCTTCCTCTATGTATCACCCATCAACATCACCAGTTAATCCTTTGATATGAGCAATGGAGGTGTTTTCAAGCTGCATCCCAAGTCAGTGGTCCATCCCCATTACAGTCAGGCTAAGAACCACACAACATCCCCAATAACACTTAAAGTTACAGCAGCAACGCAAAAACACACTGTCATAAAATTTACAGGCATCACAGGCACACCCCCCAGGAAGTGGGATAGATATCATTAAAGAACTGCTGTAGGATAAGTCAAAGTTTGGGGAAGTTCTCTGGGAAAAGAGTAACACAATGCCTTTATTCATAAGGATTTTATCAACAATAGCTATTGCCTTCCAACAACTTTAAACATGAGCTGCTTTGAGTGCTCAGTGTGAAACTGATTTTGCTTTTTACCACTTCAACCACATTTTTTCTTTTCTGTGTAACTTCTATGTGTTCATATTTTGAATCATAACAGAACACTATTATTTGCCTGATGTCTCCACAAATGTTTTTTATTAAGCTGAGAAGATACAGTCTTCCAAGTTTTAAGATACTGCTTTGGTTATTTCTTATCTAGAAATGAAAATGATTTATGTGCATTTCTTTGTGGTTTGTCAGAATAACACTAAATTACAGAAAAATAAAAGCAGGGGAAATCATCCAATCACTGTACAAGAAGGGACTAAATTGCATACTTCAGTACACTCCTGTTTCAGCAGAGAAACCCTGAGTGTGCTCAGATATACTGACTGCTGTACTGGACTCTTCCCATTCATACAAAATAATTAAATAACTATGATAAGAAATTTGAATGAATTCTTAACAAACTTGGAGTTTAAATATTGACTGGATACTCATCATAAGGCAAAGGGTTTGTAGGAGACATCCTGTTCTGTTCACTTTATTGTGAGTAAAAAAAACTAACCAAGAATTAATTTTAGGTGCTATCTAAACAAGAAGTACTTAGTCCTCTGTCAAGAGTACTCTGGTTTCTGTTTGATCACAGTTTAATCAACACTGGGGTCTTTTATCAAGTCCAGACAGGAGCCCCACAACACCTCCTTTACCAATAGTGAGTATACAATTGAAAATCAAAACTAGAGGTACATTTTACGGAGTTTTGAAGCCCCTTAAGCACATTTACTTATTTTTACATCTTCTTCCAAATATATATGCCAGGAAAACTTATATTATGGTTCACTAACATCCCATGTCTTCTAGAAAACCCTCTAAAACAGCCAACAGAAGTGAACACAACTTCTTCAGTCAACATGCACCATCTTCTCACAGCATCTTTGGGTCATCTGAGCCCTCTGCCCTGTGAAAGAAGAGGGGTCCTCAGACACCGCACAGTGCCTGGCGAAAAGGCACTGCAGCACCATTGCCCCAGGGAAGCTGGGCTGAGGAGGGGTGTGGCAGACCCACATCTCAGAAGGTGAGATTCAGAGGAGTTGAAGCTTGTATGCCGTAGAGGACAACTGACTGGCTCTTATGGAGTCATATGCCTGTGACAAACATCAGCCTTGATGGAGCATGGGTTGGGATATATCATATTGAGATCTCTCTAAAGCATTAAACAAAGCAGATCCCATACAAGCTGTGAGCAGTAAATGAACTGCCTGTGCAAGAATGAGGTTGGGGAGGTGCTACAAGACAGCATCCTCCTAAATATGCCTGCAAAATAACCGAGGGAGAATGACGGAGTAAGGGGGACATTTGCCAAACACTTACAAGTGCCACTGGGAGAGATGGAAAGAACACACCCCGAGTAAGGCACACACATAAGATAATACATGATTGTTTTGAGCACTGCACAAATAAACAAGTCACAAACAGACTTTGCCAGAGCCAGAAGGCGCTGTGCCCGTAGCATGCCACAGACCTTAACACTTTGTCTGCTGGATGTGAGTGGGTTGGGTCTCTGTCCTTTGGGACGTGCTCCCAGACAGGCCTTTGCTGCTGAGCTGACACTGCAGCTGCTGTTTGAAGCAAGGCAGTGCTGACAGCATCAAGCAGCACATCACAGCTCCAGGGTGTCTGAGGTTGCAGTACTGACATGTAGACAAAGAAGGACAAGAGAACAACAGCAAACTAATGACCAATCAACTCCTTGCTGATGAGTATGATCCTGCCAAGTTCTGAATTTCAGTAGATTTATCAGGACAGCATTTTTTTAAAGGGCAGCTCTGCTTTTCCCTGCAGAAGTAGCCTTTGTTTATACATCAGGGTCCTAGAACTACTAATGGCCAGGGACCACCCATGAAAAACATAAGCCTGAGAATACTTCTGAGAAGCTCAAACATAAAAATACACATTATTTACACTAGTATTTTTGGTATCATCTGTCAACTGTTCACTACAGAAGCTAATCCAAATAAAATGAGGGTGCTGTTTTGTTAATTTGCTTATGAGGAGTAATTGCAATGCAGTGCATTACTGGGTACTGACAGGACAACAGACCACTTTTTCATAGGGAATTATCTCCTTAGAAAGGTAACAGGGTGTCACACAGAGCTCAGAAAGAGGCAGCTTTGAGAAA
The DNA here is from genome assembly GCF_000691975.1 of Corvus brachyrhynchos. NCBI lineage: Eukaryota > Metazoa > Chordata > Aves > Passeriformes > Corvidae > Corvus > Corvus brachyrhynchos. The sequence continues at coordinate 4,157,480 of NW_008239767.1, forward strand.
AGAACTAAAAAGGACTGTGGTGTGTCTGGTGAGTCTCTCTTACAGCATCTCATCATAGCCAGTACAAGGTGCTTCAGAGAGAGAGCTGCAAGAGCCCTTAAAATGAGTTTTGAATCACTCTAGTGCTGAACAAGAACCTGTTTTAGCACAGGCAAGAGTGGTTCTGTAGACACCTGTTTCTGAGCAACCTGCCACCATGTAGAGATGGACAAGTGGGTGGGAGCAGCCACCTACCAGTACAAAATGGCACTTCTGGAACCTGCTTGAACAACATTTCTCTATTTCCTCCTAAATTAGCATCATCCTGCTGCCCTGGGATTAACCTGACTGATCAGCACTGCTTTTATTTGCTAGAAAACTGCAAAACAGCTCAGATTTTCCCCCAGCTAGGATTTTATAGGATATGCAGAAAAGTCTAAAGAGGTTCTCAATCTCCACTAGGTCATTGCTACCAGAATTACTCAAAAGAAGTGAGATTCATTTAACTTCACTGTACATATCTAAACGTTAATCATCTTTATCTAAGCGAGTCACCCTGGGCGCCCTTCTGACTCGGTGGAGAGAAATGAGCACCTCCAAAAGGCAGCTCATTTCATCTTCCCGTAGAGGATGCCTAAGATGAATGAGATGAGTTGCCTTCTGGAGGTGTCTATTTCTCTCCATTAGCTGTACAGAGAGCCTGAGGTGATGTGCTTGCACTCTGATGATTAACTCACAATGTCAGAAGCTAAAGGCAGATGAATCCCTTGCACAGCACATCAGCATTTGAGCAGCCAGCCCTGCAGACAGAAGGGAGGGGGTTACAGAGCACAGTCGACAGCCACTGTGGTGGCTTCTTCTAGCACTGCAGAGATGTACCTGGTGACACGTCCAGTGACTACCTAGGAAAGAAATAGCAACCTAAATGCTAAGAATAGGTCAGGAAAGGAGAAGGGCAATACATTAAAGAAAGATAAAAAGAAATGTGTGCAGATAGCAACCAGCCCGCAATTTCCTGCTGGGTGTTTCCTGCCCAAAACAGCACAGCTCAGCACGACCAGTTCTATCTGAATGATCCAGAACTGAAGTAAGACTGTGGTTAGCCCACAAGATGATCTCACACTGCCTTTCCTTGCATCCACGGTTCTACCATGATGGAAATTTGGTAGACTGAACATATGCAAGCAGACATACCTAAATGCATATGAAATCTTGTCTGAAAGGCATATTCCTTTCCATGGCAAGACATTCATGATATCTGAAAGGAAACAACTCAGCAGGCTCTACATCATCTACCTACAAATGAAACCACGATCAGGAAACCACTGATCAGGTTTGAGGAGTATTGCTGGGATGCAGTAAGAGATAATCCAGTTATGGTGATTCCTCCCCACCATGTAAACTGAGTACTTGTCCCCAGTACCACTTTGTGGAAATTGAAGAGTCCTCTTATCACCATGCAGAGCTGGGCAGATAAGACACAAAACTCTCCTGAGTACCAGCCTGGTGCCATAATTACTGACTAATGCTGCCTCTGTAGCCTGTCACAAGAACAGTTTTTGGCAGTCATTTCAGCTCATTTCACAGTCACATGAAATTAATTTAATTAGTTTTTAAAATCTAAAGAATAATGGAATTTAATTGACTTAATGTGAAACTTTCTGGGCTGTCACTGCATCCAGCTTCCGATCAACTTGAAATCATTCAGCTGTGAGTGACTGATGTTTGTGCCTTTCATCGAGAACACTTTGTCTCAGTTAAAATCCTTCCTTCCATACCTAATTTTTGCATAATATTGCTTTTATTTTTCAAATCTGTTTTCATTGCCTGGTACCCTGGATGAAGGGCTCTCCGTGTGGGACTGATACAACCACCGCCTGCTTCTGGAAGTTGGTTTTACCTGGGGCTGCAGGATGTTAGGGGAAGATGGGTGAGATGGAGAGTCACTGCCTGGGACACACATCAGAATGGAGTCAGAGAGCAAGTTGTTTTATTCAACCATGCACATATCTAGATAAATACCAATCATGATGATGGCCCTGCTGAAGATTATGGCCCTGTTATGGCTGATGTGTGAACACATATCAGCCTTACCATCCTCCTCCAATGCCCAAACAGAAGTAAGAGATGGCAGAAACTCTATGGAAAGTCCGAGACAGAAATTTTATTCAACACTGATGACCATAAAAAATGCCTGGGAATCTCATTCCTTTGTTGTTCAAAATTTGAGGAGCATATTAGCACATCATTAATGAGATCCAGAGACTTTTGCTCTTTCTCTATGCCATCTTCCACTCTCATTTTAGATCATGGAGCTCTCCAGCAGTCTTGAACACACTTCATCAGAAAGCACCAGGACAAATCTCTTTAGTTTTTCTGTTCCTTTGGTAAAGTGGGAGAGATAGAACAGAGACTTAGTGAATGGATTTTAAACCAACACTCCACATTAAAACACAAGTTTCTAAAGCTGTGCATAATAATACCATTTCTGATTAGTGACAACCTCATTAGACAAAGCAGAGGTTCTTTTACTTCCATTCTTCACTTCTTGTTTTCCTTGTATCCCATGCATACATCCTTCCTTAGAAAAGCAGAAGCCTTCTAAGACTCTCCTGTGGCATTTTTATCCAAATTATTTGGTATGTGGGGAAGCTTCCATCCTACCTATTTTGGTAGAAAATATAGCATCAAAGTCGCATTTGACAAAATTAACATTACTAGTAAAAATGATGTCCTTATCAGATGGAACCACTACTTGATTTTTAGACATTGATGGCCTCTAAACTCTCTCTATGGTACTTCCATAGGGTATCTATCATTCTGTACAGTGTATGCATCGCAAAACAGAGCGACTCCACTCCCGTGTGTTCAGACAGAGTGGACGCAACGTTACAATCCCAAAACACGCTCGCAAAACCACATGGTTCTCACTCCAGCCCCGCCTGCTCCAGGAGCGCATCTCCGGCATCGGTCAGCACCGGGTGATCAGGGACGGACTGCGAAGAGTAGGCAAGCCCCAAGCAGGCTCTCTCGGTTCCCAGACAGTCCCCGCATCAGGTACCAGCCCTCGGAAGCGCGCTGTCCGCCGACACCCCTCTCTCCGTGCGCCTGCCCGCACCAGGGCGG
>NW_008239767.1:4161336-4170425 GCF_000691975.1 Corvus brachyrhynchos
GCGCCGTGAGGGCTGCGGGGCTCGGCCGGGGGCTGTGGTGCCGGCGGGAAGCTCGGAGAGGGAGTGAGCGGCGGGCGTATCCCGCCCAGCGCTCCCGTGGTCCCGGCAAGCAGCGTGCTCTCCGGGGTTGTCCGGGCATCCCTAGTATCTATTAGTGGTGCTGTGAGATCGTCGCTAAAGTACCTCTCAGTAGGTAGAAAGGGCAGTGCTCTGCCCTTGCTTTCTCACACCCGAGTCGGGGCTGAATGGTGAAATGATGCACAGGATGTGAAAATAATTATTCTCAGTACTGTACGAGGTATTATGAATACGACTGTATTCCTTGCTTCAGGAATGCAGGTGTTGGACTGCCCATCTACCTGATAGTCCTTGTGACTCAAAACGAGCATCAGGTGGAATCAAGACCTTCGTTTGGCCACAGGCTTTGGGGTCCTTCAGTATATGTACCTAGAGAGCAGAGAACAGGGCTAGTTCATTTTATTGTTTGTAACCAACCTTACACTTCAAGTTTGGGTTCACTGTGACTAAATAATGTGCTATTAACAGCATAAGGCATTTAATCTATGTTTAGTTATTTCCTGGTGGCTGGGAATCTTACAGAAAAAAATCTGAAATGTTCAGTTTCAAAGGATTGGAATTGGCATGTGATCATGCATTCAAATGGGGCTCTAAGTTAAAAAAATAAAAAAAGAAAACCCCACCAAATCTGCACCTCTAAGGATGCACTACTTTCTCACTGAGAAACATGTAAGAATAGCAACAATCCAGCAAAGTGCTTGTTAAATTCAAGTGAGGGCTTAGGTACCATGAGCTTCAGTGGAATTACGCAGAAGCTAAAGGCAAGGCTGAAGGCAAACGTGCTTCTGTGCTTCCCCAAACCAGGGCTTAAGTACTGTTCACTGAAGCATTCAGTCGCATGAATCACAGTCATTCAAAAGTTCAAGGCAGACCAAATCAGGGAAAGCATGGACTGAACTGCATCGTCAGGCTGTCTGCACAAAAACTAGGTAATCACCAGCCCTGTGGATTTTTCCTGGGGTTTTTTAGGAGGTCTCTAAGTATAGAGTGAGCTGTTCTTGACTCTGTCTTGAAATGTGAATTACAACCTCATAAGGGCCGCTAGCCCTCCATGATCATGGGTTGGCTTCAGCCTAACTTTGCATTTCAGTAATCTCTCAAACTTTGGGACTTGGGAGGGCAGTTTTCACATGATCTGCCCAATTTAAAAAATACAAGCACACAGAAAATCTCTTATTTGTTAAAACTATGATCTCCAAATCATTTATAAGCACCAAAAGTATAAATTGTCAGGCACCAGATACATAGGTAATTTTCAGGAACTGGAGCATTTGCCAGCATGAAAAAGGACATTATATAATTAGGATGTCCAAAGAGTAGCATTTATTTCTAAATAGCTTGGTTCTTCTGCAAGGTATTCTTTGATTCCTATGAAATTAGAGAAAATTGTACTTAACCATTCCCTGTTTTTCCTCTGTTGACAAAGTCCTGTGCATGCTGAAATCATCTGTATCCTTGAGTATCTTCCCATTCTTTTCAGGATGCAGATAAGCATGCCTGTCTTAAGAGCTTTAATAAAGTTAAGATGCACTTTTGCTTGTATTGTTATTTAACATCTCCATGAGTGTACAGACAGAAGCAGTGTTGGTTTCACAGTTCTGAGCTTTAGCCTGTTGCTGTTGATAATGTGCCTTTGTTGTTGTTGGGGGCAGTTTTTGGAATTGTTTTATTTTGTTTTCTTTTTCTGTAAAACTCACCAGCTTCACCAAGTGGCCACCTAAGACAGTGAATGTCAGCTTTAAAATTCGTGTTTCCCTGATTGTGGTATTTCTGCTGAAATCCTGGTGCCCCTTGCTGGCAATGGCACTAGTAAGTAAAGATGAAACTGGCAGCAACCCCTTTTCTGAGTGAGGGGTTTGGATTTAGCATAACCTCCCTGTAAGAATGATATGTTTAAGACATAAGGATCTCTTCCAGGACACATAGGGAGGAGTCTTGTATATTAAAAAGGGAGAAAAAAAAATATCAATGCAAACAGCAAGAAAAGCCTTAAATCAGTTGAAAGCTGTTTGGAGAGTCATTGGTCAAATGCTGGGAGTACACCAGGAGAAAGAAAAAGGTCACCAGGCCAAACTCATCTCCGTCTAATTACATTAAGTCTGTCAAACTAATCCCTGGCACAGCTTGACTGAAAATATATTTCTGGTTCTCCTTTATAAAGTGACTAGTGTATTCAAAAGGCAAGCACCTATTTCTCCACATGCTCAAGTACATAAATATGTCTGTTTATGAGCAGCCCTCATAAATTCTATAGCATTTGGCCTGTGTAAAATTAAACACCTGCCCAAGACTTTACTTTACTTACTTTACTTCTGCAAACACCTGGTGGATTAGCCCTTCTGAAACTTTTTGCACAGATAATTTTGTGCTCCTGAGAGTTGTGGCAGTAACAAATGTGGGGTTTGTGGAGATTACTGTGGTGGGAAGGTCAGCAGGTGCAGATGAGGTCAGAATTTGAATGTGACTGAGCTGAAGTAGAGATGTGATCTGTAGAAGTGAGTTCAGGAAGGCCAGGTAGAGAGCATCATGCTGAGCTGGGAATAATCTGCTGCACAAATGTACTATGGGAAGCAGCTTGCCTGGTAGCATTTTTACAGGAAACAAAGCAGTGCTGAGAGAAAGCCAGACATCTCACAGGGCTGCACAAAGAGGATTGCGCCCTACAAAACATGGTGGGATTTGGTCCCACAGCTCGGCAGTGGTGGGGTCTTGGCTGAAGGAGTCTGCCACTTGGGATACAGCTGTTCAGGGTGAACTTCCTGGTGAGGGTGCAGGGAGGGGTTTAAAAACGTGGTCATGAAGGAGATTAATCAGGCTCTTTAACCTCAAGAGTAAACTGAAGCAGGACATGCTTGTAGCCTCCACATTTACAAGTCTGCTCCGAAAGGGAGGGAGCTAGCTGCTCCCTGTGCAGCCAGTATGGGCTCAAGCCACCCTGTAACCGTGGTGTTGGACTGCTGGGAAACTTCCCATAGGGAAGCAGCAGTTGTACTCCTATCCAGACAAGGAAATACCCTGAGTCACAGGGTATATCCTTAGGTATCCTGGGCTTGGGTAGGACTTGGCAAGGGCACTTTTGTAACAGGGAGCTACTCTGACAAAGGGATATTTTTCTTTAGTCCCATGGAAAGAAAAGTCATCTCAGGCAAAATAGTTTGGGCCTCTAAATTATTTAGAAACCCAATAAGCAAATCCATCAGCCCCAACATCTAACTCCTTTGCTCACGTGGAACTACCCTTTTCCTTACTGTTTCCTCAAATCCAGAATGGGAACAAGGAGTCAAAATGCTGAAAGTAAGGCCACCCTATTGCAGACAAGGCTTAATCTTACACATGGCAGCTGCCAAGGCTGTGGCTGCTGCCCGGGGCTTTCTAAATGCCAGTTTTCCCTCTGTTGTCTTTGCTGGCTGTATCCTTTTGCCCAGCTGGCAGCTTCTTGGCAATACAATAGTCTGCCTGCTTTCCCTGGCCCCACAGGGAAATGCCTCACCACCTGACTGCTGAGGCCAGGCCATTCCTGCCTCTGCTCTGGACACAATCCACGTTGCCAGAGGTTCCTTCTCCACCACTTATAAGCACCCATTGCTGGGCACTTCCCAAAAGGCCTGTGGGATGTGGGGTGCAGCCTCTGCCAGCTCAGCCCCATTCTTGCAGAAAGATGCAAGGGGACATCTCTTTTGGGAGCAGGCAAATCAAGTATTTGTCTGTTGCAGAAGCTCATAACAAAGTTGCCTTTAAGGGTCACCCATGTTCTCCCAGGGGTCTGTCTAGGATCCTAAAAATGAAGGAGTTTTTGGTAGCACCAAAAGCATCACTCAGTCTCTGTGGTACTATCAAAAATACGCAGCGGTACCAAATCAGCAGCTCATCAAACACAATTTAAAATGTATAAGGGCAGCGTATTGCTCGTCCCCAGCATTGTCACTTGGTTACTACCGATGGAAACCCTGCTCCTTTACACTTCTGGCCAAATGCCATGGCTTCAGCCTGGCAGGGAACAGATGCACTGAGACCTTTAGTGCCACACTTGCAGAATTATCCCTTTTTTCCTGCAAGACTTTCCAAGTTTGGATATCCTGGATGAATACCATGCTGACAGCTTCTAATTATGCTGCTGGTTGATTTACCAATTTATCCTCTTTTAAGAGCTAGAAGTCATGGAAGGCCAGGAAAGATCCCTTTCCTGAGCCCACATCTCAGATGAAGTGGCATCTCTTTGGCAGAGCCTTTCAGAGGAAGGGAGTAACACATATCCAGTTCTCCAGGATGGACAGCCCCTTTGTGGGCTCCCTGAGCCCTTGACTGTTTCCCGTTCCTCGAGACACCCTCTTTTTGCCTCTGGGTGTTTTTGCAGCTACCTGTGCTGTGGCAGCATCTCATCATTTTTGACTTTCAGTCCAAGGCCCAAATACACTATCTAGCTTCAGGTCCACCTCCTTTTTAAATCTATTTGGAAAGATTTTGGTTTATACTTATAGCATAAGCAGCAAAAAAAGGAGAGATATTTATAGAACTACACATTTATTTACTTTGAGATTAACTTATTCCTCCCCACAAGCTAAATTAGATAGATATTCCTATTAAGGTATTAGTGGTTCTGGTTTACATTTTTTGTTTCTTTTTATAATCAAGCAGGCCAGGCTACCTGCTACCCCAGGGAGCACTTGCTACCTGCCTTGCTGTTCTGCTCTTTTCTCCTTTTTTTTCTTATTTTTTAATACCATTACATTGCAAATACTCATATAAATACCCATTTCAAACTAGGATAAGAGCATACAAATGGGGTCCTGCATAGGAAAATGCTCCTGAGCTGTGTCCCATGGGCTGGACTCTGTGCTGCTCCTGTCTTCCAGTGTCTTTCCTGTAGGAGATTAATTTGAAGCCAAGCATATAAACTGAAAAGTACCATTCAGAAAGATTTATGATCCTGTTTCATTAGGGATGCATATGTGGAATTATTCCCTGCCTGAAAGCACTGACTCAGAGCTCACATGTAAATTGCCAAGATAATTCCACTATTCCATGTTTCACAGAATTGAATGTTCTGTGCCTTGCTTCAAGTGTTTTGTGGATGAAAATCTTTCAATTTTCTCCTAGAGAGAGTTTTGTAGACTGTTGAGCTATAAGCATGTTGTCCTGACTTGCAAACACACAATGATTGCTAGTCAAATTAATATCTTAATTTTAAACTGGACAGCTTCCCATCAACACCACTCTGTTCTTGCAGTAATGCTTTGGAGTAGTAGCATTTCCCATATATGTGAAGCTCTGCATGAAGGGAAATACTTGGAACTTAGCAAAGCTGTATCCATGTGGTGTCTTAGCTTCATATCCCAAAATATCCAAAGATGCAAAACCTAAGTTGGCTGCCAAGCAAAACCTTGTCATGGGTGTTGGTGATCATAATACACACGCATGATTCACGTGTTTACACAGCAGATAATTTTGATCCATTTACAATGGCACTTCATTAAGGGATGTTAAAGCAAAGTGCTTTTTGAACTGCTGAAATAGGTTAGTAGTTAGCATCCAGTTTGGAAATTGAGTGAGGTCTGGAACAGGTTACAAGCAGGCACACATATGTTTTCTTTATTGGATGTTTTGCAACTGATTCTGCCAAACTTGTTAGGGTCAGAACAGACTGACCAGAGTGAAGTGGCCCAGCTGGGTACATGTGTGCACCCAGCTCTCTGATGCAGCTTGCTGTGTTAGCTGTCACTGCTCAGGTGGTTTTCCATACAATTCATGTTCCCCTGAGTTGTGACAGTCAAATATCCACCTTTCTCTTCCTGGTGAGACTAATGCCTTTTTAGCTCTCCTATTTCATAGGCCAGTATAAAGCAGGCAAGTGGTCTCACAAAGCTGTAAATATTTGATAAAACTGCTTTGCATGGTGTGAGTGTGAACTTCACAGTGTGGAGACAGCTAAAAACCCAAGTATGCTGTGCATTATCTTCTTGAATTAAGAGCCCAGGTTATCACTAGTTTTGTTCACTGGACTGAAAAAAAGATCTGAAATTCCTGAATAATTGGACAAATTATACATTTGGGGCTGGTATGAATAGAACACTCACCTGAGTTACAATTGCACTTTCCTGCTGTATGTGTATATGAGCCTTTCTCTGGGCTGCATTTCACCCAGCAGCTGTTTGCTGAGCCTTAGGAGAGCTTTCAGGGATATTAAAATACACAGTGTTCCTCTGAAAAACAGCAATCATCTTGTCCACATTGGAATTCCTCCCTCAAAAAACTCACTTGGACAAGGAAGGGCTGGGGGAGGTCTCATTAGCTCTTTGAGCCTTTTGTTATTAAGGAGTCTCTGGTCTCCTTTTTTGAATATTTTCCAGTTGTCAGGTAACATATGGACACAGAAGAAAAATCCTCCTCTTACAGAGGAGAGCAAAACAAACAAACAAAGTGAGTAAAAAATAGTAATAAACTCTTATTATAGTATGAGAAATAGTAGTTATCTAAGATCCTTGTAACTTGTGCTTGAGGAAGACTTTCCTTGATGGGACTGTGCTGCCTGGCTGAGCCTCAGTGGGATCTGAGGGGTCCAAAATGCTGTTTGGGCATAAGGGCAGCCAGTCCTAGCTGCTCCTTCTTGTGGAGACATTTGGAACAAGAAAGCAGGGAAATTTCTACACAGATTTTTTATTATTATTAAATAATAATTAATAAATAATATAAAACAAGCTCTGCATTTAACCTCTTAGTTAAGTTGGTCTCTGTCCTGAAGAGTTTGAAGCAAACACAGTTTCTCTTCTCCCTAGTAGCTGCAGAAGTGTCTGTGAAAGACACACAAAATGGAGAAATCTTGCATTAACTGCAATTGTGTCAAATATGCTCTGGAACCTTCTCATATTAAATGGAAATTGGCACTTCTAAATGACTTAGCGTAGTCCAGTTGTCTCTTTGAAAAGGCTACAGTATTTAGTGTCGAAATACCAGTTTTCAGTCACTGTCGGTTTTAGCCTCTGACTTATGATTAAACATATATACTAAGCTTCTAAAAATAAATACATATCATACAAAAGTAAAGCTTTTTTGTTTCTCAAGTATTTGATAATAGAAGAACTGTTTGCAAACACTTAACAAAAAAAAAAACACGCACAAAAAGAAGAAAGGGAGAAAATTTATCATATTTCATAGAGAAGGAAAAAACACATAAAGAAAAGTAGATACACTACAGACTTAAGCACAGCTTGCTTTGAGGCAAGTTTGATGTGTGGGTGGGTGATAAATATACTGGGATTTACTGGTGGAGGTACTTGTAACTGTTTTCACTTGCTGTCAAAAAGCACAGCGTGGATGTTTGGAAACTTACAATCCTGCAGTTCCTGTTAACTGTTCCTGTTAATAACTGCTAGCAGAGAACTCTGCCAATGCTGATGAAGAGTAGCCAGAAGAACAAGTGAGAACATCCTGGCCAAGCCCTAGGGACATCCAAGTTCAGGGAGGGAGATGAGCTTGAGGCTCATGCTAAGGCGCAACTTAGCATTACCAGGAAAGCTTAAATCTAGAGTATGGGCAGGTCCAGACACCAGGGCCAGCAGAGAAGTAAGGACTTGGCCCAGTCACAACAGTATATTGGAAGAAAAAATCCTGCCAATTTTCTTGAGTCCCTGCTAATCCACTGTACATGTTCTGGGGTTTTGTTCATATCCCTTAGGCACTGTGATGCCCACTGGAGCCAGTAGAGGTCTGGGAACTGCTGAAAATGTAAGTGAATTTTTAATATATAATCAGATAGGGAAGAAAACATTACTTAAATGTCTTCCACTCTGTATTAAAACATTTAACTTTTCTTAAGCCCGTTTTCTTTACTCTTTGGCTGCTGAGGAAGTTTTCTAAGGTTAAATCCTATTATCCTGGCTCCTTTATAATTTGGGGAATTCAGAAGATGTGTCTAGATCCAAGTGCAGGCTCTTCCCCAAGCTATTCATGTGCAAAAGAGCTTTTGCATTCCCTGTATATGAGATCCAGGCTGTCACACTTTAAATGATCCTGCAGCTTTTCCTCATGGACAGAGTGAGCTGGCAGTCATCACCATCTGCTGGCCACACTCAACACCATTCAGTAAGGCTTGTGACCAGGGGACAAGTATCTCACTGCTCCTTTCTGTATTCACTCTGGCTGTCCCTTGCCAGCGATTCTGCCTGGGCATCTGAGGAGGACTGGAAAAAAAAGGGATTGAAAGGGTGGTTCCAGAGCAGCCAGATTCAAATGATGGGGAGAACCCAGAGAGTCTGCAGCCTTAACTAAAGCAGTTTCCCACAAGTGAATGTCATTGAGTTACATCCATCTCCCGCGCTTCACCAGTGCTCCAGGTGTGACCAGCTCCTGTGTCACTGATCAGCCCGATACAGGAACATTCCCTAATACATAACAGGCATGTTCCTTAAAATGCTCATGGCTCTCCCTGCTGTGCAGCTGTGCCCTGGGACCTCCAGATGCACCACTGCCAGAAGCAAGCAGTAGAGCTGTTACCACACAGGCTTTGGAGCTTGAACTTAGAATGGAAAATTTAAAATGCAGAGGCCAGCATTTATCTCCTCTGGTGGTTTAACTTTTACAGCACAGCTTAATTTGATCTTCTCTTTTTCACATATAGCACATTCTAGTCAGCCATTTAATAAGAAATTCACCTAATGTTAAGAGCCACAGTAAAATAGTCCTTATTTACTGATAGATTTATAGCCCAGGAGCTTGCAGACAGCACTGTGTGAGCTGTGTGATGATTTTAATGGGTGAGCGGCATTTTCATGGATAAAGTTTCCATTTTTTCATAACCAAGCTATTGCTTTCTAACCGGGCACGCAATGGGCATTATTCAAGAGGTGGAGGGGAAAAGATATCTTTCATTCAGAAATTATATTTTGGATGCATGTAATAGCTCTCTTCTCTATGTGTTTAATTCATGATACTGATGATACCATGGTTTATTTTCAGAAAAATGTTTTTTCTCTGGAACTGTCTTATAAAATAATGTTTTTTAAATCTTGTATTCA
>NW_008239767.1:4170464-4170957 GCF_000691975.1 Corvus brachyrhynchos
TTTTAGGCATTAAAAAGTTAATTCAACAACAAATACCTTAATGGCACTTTTAATGTAACAACCTTTAAACAATTTCACTATCCAGTACAGCAGTACCAACACTGATCTAATTTTGGGCCATTTTAGATAGTGTACTTTTAAGCTGTTCCATGAGGCATGAAATCCTGCATGTGTAGTTCAAACTGTGTGCAGTACAAGGCTGAGTGATTCTGCGTGATCATGGAAATCATTCTGAAAATCAACCAGTCTGAATTTTCACTTACGCTAGACTGGTTTTTGGCAGGTAGAAGGTGGGGGGGGGGGGGGGGGGGGAGAAAAAGGATGTTACAGGGCTGAAAGGAGCTTGAAGTGTACAATGCATGTAAAAGTAGACCTTGGGCAGCAATTACCAGCCAGATGATGGCAAGAAAATCATCAACAGGTTATGTCTACTGATAATTGCCACATCCTGGCCATCTAGCCATGCCTAAAATCATGGAGTTGAATTACCAAA
>NW_008239767.1:4170982-4191088 GCF_000691975.1 Corvus brachyrhynchos
ATTCCTGCACTGAAGTGTCAATGCACAGAGATCTAGGTAGTCATTGGAGAGATCTAGGTAGTGAGTGCCTCTTGTGCAATCACCACTGCCTTCAGAAATGTCCCTGGATAACTGACTATTAATAGGTCTCAAAAATGGTGTCTCTTTACCTAATACCGTCAGTACCTCAAAATTTGTATTCAATTTCTATTACAAACCTGTCAGATGTGCTAAAAAATAGTGCCCCAAATTGCTGATTTTTGTCAGCTTATTTAGGCATAAATTTGCCTTGAAGCCATTTTCCAGGACACTTTTGATCCTTCGTCATCAGTTTGGGCAGATGTGTTGATGCATTGCCTACTTCCAGTTACCCTCCAGTTTTTGTGCCAGTGTTTATCCCTGGTTGCATTATCCTTTGCACTGAATTCACATGTGGATGTAGCCAGCACCTTTGGAAAGAACCAGAATGCCTCTGATTGTGTAGAGATCTCTACACCTTCACCTGTAGACCCTTTTTCTAAATCAATGTCATCCAGGCAAAGAAAAATGCTTCATATGACTCAAAGAAACCTTGCATTTTTCTGACATTTTGTGTTCCCAACATAACCTAGCTAAGGAGAAAACCATGACTTATGGTTTGATGGGGGATCAGATGTGAGGTCTCTTCTCTTAGTGGTACCTGCAAACTCTGTTAATGTCCCCAGAAGTGAGATATATTTAACATCAGCTTTTTTTTTTTTTTAAATGGCTGTTACTCCAATTACTAGAAAGTCTTGCTGTTGTGTATACTGCTTCTGGGACTACACAAAGGAAAGGGCCTGGCTTTGGTTGAAGGATAAATCCTGCTGGTGAACTTCAGCTGGACCCTCTGGTTCTTCTGTTCTTGAGGTTTCACAACGCATCGTTTTTCCAGGACGTTCAGATAGACAGCAGGGAACTCAGTTCTGATTTTCTTCAGCCTTCCGACAATTCTGAGTTTGGTGAGACTTTCGAGCACCCCAGTATTCCTTAAACGTTTTGGTTGTTTTTCAATTTCCCCTAGTTCTATGATGCCTGGTCACTGTTTGCAGGCAAGCAGCAGCACCACTCATCCCCCCAGGGGGAGGGAACCAGTCCTGACAGCCCAGCCATGGTAAGAGGAGACACAACTAGCATGTTGTCTGAAAACTGCTCATCCAGTTTCTCTCTCGTTCTTTGCAACCTAGTCAGGGAATATGCAGGATACCACAAAGAAGCACTCAGGAACAGAGTAAACATTGAGTAAGGGAATATTGCTAGAACACTTCAGAGCTGCTGTAGTTGTGTAGATGATGTGCTAATGCCCTTCATTTCTAGCCAATGCTTTCTCTTGAAGCACAAGGAGATGTTTCTCTTGATGTGATCTGTCCAACGGCCTGAGCATACCACCTCTGTTGGACTTAACAGGCTAAGAGACTCAAGTGAGGCAGTCAACTGCTTTCCTTCAGTCTAGGAGCCAGGACCAAACAGAAACCTGTACAGAAGGCATACGGAAGCTGGAGGGAAAGCATGTTGCCCCTGTCATGAGCTAATGACAGTGAGACAGGAGGGGAGAGAAGTTTCCCACTAACAGGCAGAGCCTCTGAGCTCCCATTTTTAGCCCGGTGCATGTTCCCACAGCCTCACACAGGAGTGTGGGGATAGGATCCCTTGTTCCCTGTCCCAGCAGTGAATAGCTAAACCAGCAACCACCATTAGACAGCTTGCTTCACAGATGCTTGCTTTGTTCTAGCTGCATGTTCCTTAAAATGAATTATTAAAGACTGTCCAGAAAATTTTTACATGTTTTTCTGATTTAAGGGCATCAAATTCAGCCACTGTAGCTTAGGTAGTGCTGGTTTTGCTATTTCCCTCAATTCCCAGCAGAAATTAGGCAGAGGATCTGGGATTCAGATGTTTGAGATTAATGGGACTGCTCAGGTACTGAAGCAGTGACAAAATAGAAAGTTATTCCTAGTAGAAAACGTAATTAGTGCCTTTCAGATCTTCAGTTTGACAGTAGCACTAACATCAATTATTCTCTGTTGGGAATATTCCATTTTAACAAGGTTCACTGTAATATCATCCTTTCTCAGTAGTAATCGGAAGAAAGAAGGCCTTTTCAAATCATTGTCTTGCTACCTCGAGATTTTTAACATTTAAGCCTCCCACTTATCAGCTGATGCCTTGCATTGACTTCAGCACCTTAACAATTCCAATACTCTCAAGCGTCTGGAAATGAGCTCTTTTTTTTTCCTCCCTGTTTTTTTTTCTGGGAAGAGTCTGCAGAGAAAATCAACAATGTTTCCAAGCTAAAAGATATTGTCGAAAGTAATGTTAAAATCCTCAGTGTGGAGGAAATATGTCAAAATAATCTGGCAAAGCTATGAGTCTGGGTCTCAGGGTGAAAAGGTAGCGCTACTGTGTTGGTTTCAGCTTCATCAGGAAACTTTGTCAGCTCTGGGTCTCAACTCTGTTCCTGCAGGTCCCAGCAGTTCTTCCAAGCAGAGCATGCCATCCGCAGCTTCTTCCAAAGGTATTAAATTATCAAACTCTGAATTCCTCAGGTGCAAAATACGCTTTTTTAAGAGTGGTGTTGCTGCCCTAGTGCATGCATCTTGGGGAGTTTGGCAGAGCCTGGTGCAGTTTGTACCGTTTGGTTTTCTCAGGCCAAGGACATCCTTCCTCCAAGCCAGCATTCCTGATGAAACCTCACAGCCCTATGCAGAAGTCACACTTAGTTTCTAACCCTGGTGTTGCCTCTACCATTTCACCATCT
Source organism: Corvus brachyrhynchos (assembly GCF_000691975.1). Lineage (NCBI taxonomy): Eukaryota > Metazoa > Chordata > Aves > Passeriformes > Corvidae > Corvus > Corvus brachyrhynchos. The sequence goes on from NW_008239767.1 coordinate 4,173,738, forward strand.
ATAATCCAAAAATCGCATCTCCAATTTAGCATCATGTGTTTGAGACTGTTGAAACATGCTTAAGGAGATTTAAATGCACAGCTGTGTGACTCAATCCCCTAGATAGGTTTTATAATCAGCCTTTATGCATAGCTCCAAGTTATTTTGAATAGAGGACTGCTGAAAATAACCAGAAAAAAAATTAAAGAAATTTTAAATGATCTCTTTTCCCACACCTCCAGATTGAGATACTCTGTGGTTAAACATCTCTGAATAAAGCTGTTCTAAATTAAATACCGGCTTTGGTGGTATAGAAGATGAAGCTGGCAATAAAAAATACATAATATCCCATCAAGATGTTGAAGTCTTAATCCAGAACACAGTGGGACTGGTGTGAGCTGCTGTCAGCACACCTGGCCACAGTAGCTGTTTCACGGAGTGCTGTACCCTGATATGGCCCCTTTCTGCCTACCTGGATTTGCTGTTCAGATTTGCAGGGCAGATTTCCAGCTCCTTGCCCAAGTGACATCTTGGGAGGTGGTGGGACAAAATTAAATCACTGTTGTGACACAAAGAGTAGTGAGGGCATGATGAAACCAGTGAAGGGTCTGGAGCAAAAGGGTCTTCTGAAGAGCACTTGAGGGAGCTGGGGGTGTTTAGCCTGGAGAAAAGGAGGCTCAGGGGAGACCTTATCACTCTCTACAATTGCCTGAAAGGAGGGGAATGTTGGTCTTTTCTCCCAAGTAATAAGCTAGAGAACAAGAGGTAAATGCCTCCCATTTCATCAAGGGAGGTTTAGATTGGATACTGGGTACAATTGCTTGCTTCCCTGAAAGGGTTGTCAAGCATTAGAATAGGCTGCCCAGGGAAATTGTGGAATTGCTGTCCCTTGAAGTGCTTGAAAGCCATGTAGATGTGGCACTTAGGGACATGGTTGAGTGTTGGACTTGGCAGTTCTGTGTTGATAGTTGAAATGGATGAGCTTAAAGGGCTTTTCCAGCTAAACCATTCTGTGATTCTATGACTGCCACAGCTGGACAACATCCAGCTTCAGCCCATGGGGCCTCCAGAAGGGTTACAAAGTTGGGTGTTCTTTAAGGGCTCTCAGAAACCTTAATTGGTTTCAGCAGGGAAGTGGTTCTGCCTCTGGAAAAGCAGAGGGCTCCTGCAGAGATGTTTGCACCTGGCTGCTGTAGTATGGAGGCAGTCCAGTTGTCATAGGGACTTAGATGAAAATGAAAAGGCATATTTGAATCCAGTTGTGCTGAATACTTTAACTTGATTATTTGAAACATTTATAATGATTCTACTGAAACCCTCATTTTCATTGATGGGGTTGTTTTTGCAAACCATTAACAATTACAGGTCACCTTTGAAATGGAAACATCTTAGAATTTGTTGCAAAAACTTTTTAATAGTAATTTATGTCTTGTTTACTCTGTCATCAGATCATTTCATGTGCTAATGCACTGGGAATGTCAAGCTGTGCTGATAAGAACAGTTTTCCTTCCATTTGTTGTTACTCCTATGTAAATATAATTAAGGCAAAAAGTGTCTTGGGGGGGTGCCTGATCACATGCATTAAGTCAGCTCCCTTTTTGCCTCCTAAGGCAAACACACCCAGAACTGCAAGGTCTCTGGGAAAGACCCAGGGCTTAGGGTAGGACCTTGCCTACTTGCCCCTGAGCCTTCATCTGTGCTGGTTCTATGCAGGAAATCGTGAAGGGTGATTCGCAAGGAACTAAATACATGTCTCATCTTCAGCATGGCAACAGATCCAGCAACTGCCTCTGGAAGTACTGTCACATTTCATGTTAGGTTTGTGCTGAAGGCGTTCTGAATTTAGGTTTGTATTGCAGAAAGACTCCAGCAAACACAGAGTCTTGGGAAAAGTGAGACTGGGAGATTTGGGAGTGATTATTCCAAAATTAGTGTGAAAATTGAAGTTTTTCCACTATCTGCCAAGAGTTTTGTGTTAGACTTGTGAAAGAAGGTCATGGAGTGGTATCAGGAGCACGTCCGCGTCTCAGAACCGGAGCCAACATGACAGGAAAGCTTCCATGTAGCAGAGGGGAGAGTACACAAGGGCACACTGAAGACATCCAAGATGCAGGGGAGGACAGTCTTTGAACACAACTCTATCTTAAGGGTAAATTTTGAAGTTTTCTAATTATTCTCTAAAGCACCACAGGGAACATGCAGTATTCAGTGTGGCTCTGGCTGGGCATGAGGCATCCGAAAGATAACTTCATCCATCTGCTGGAGCCTTCAGTGTGTCAGAAACCAGGCACGCAAGAGGGTGGCTTGATCCCAGACTACCTAGCAAACAGTCATTCGAGATACTCTCACCATACAGACAGTGATTTAGGCAGTGGTCCATGCATGCAGATGACCCCTACAAACCAGACTGGTTTTGATTAAGTACCCAAGAGTGGTTTCAGATACCTTTTCAGATAAGGAGCCTAGTATGACTCGGTCAAACCACTCCATCATGACACCATGTAATTTGAAACATATAATTTGACACTATGTAATCCATCAGAGTTCATCTATCTCAACTAAAAGTGACTTTTGTGCATGGATATATGAAACCCTAATGCTGTCCCATTTTCCAGTTCCTAAAAATTAAATGTGTTCAGTAGAAGACTGAGAATATATAAGCGAAAAGATCAACTCTCTGCCCTTTTACACTGGCAAAAGGTTGTAGAAGACTACAATTAAAAGGTAGTCATAACTTGTGCCACAGAAGAACCTCGGGTGAACACAATTAGAAAAAGAGAAATAATGGTACATTGCCTCTGTATGATGGAACTGCAGATGGACAGTGAAGTGTCAATAACTTGAAGTGAGAGTGGCTGCTGTTGTTGCTATTTTTTTTTCCAAGCTACTCCAACATCCTGTGCCAAATAATTTCAACAGCTTCCAGCTATGAGGAAATACATAGGCAAAATTTACTGCTGTAAGCATATATTCAAGAGGAGGATGGAGTAATTCTCTGTGCTAATCACTGTTCTGTCAGCACACTGTTGAGTTGTGAGTGTTCACTGGATGATGTACATAGTGTCTGAAAAAAACATTGTTTTTCTGTTTCTGTTTACGTGGCTTTTTTTTATACTAGTTTCACCATCTTAGCAAAATATCAGATACAGTTGCCTTACATTGGTTTCAGCAGAGAAATCAACTGAAATACCCTGTTAATATAATAATGCTTACAAAGATGCAGGGATGAAGATAAGACAAACCATAGTAAGACTGGTAGTATAGCAGTATCATTAACCTTTTTTTCTTTCCCGCACTAAATTTTCCACAGACAAGAATGTTAGTAATTTTAACTTTGATTGAGAACTGCTATTATCCACTCACAGCATGTGGGAGCAAACAGGCACTTGGGCAAATCACAAAAAAGAAAACCACTTAACATGCTTCTTCCCTCAAAAACACCTTTTTGTGAAGGTACAAGGCTGAGTGCTGTAGTGAGAGCATGTGTGAAGACAGAAGCAAGGCTGCAACAGCCCCCTGAAGCATGCTCAAGGTCAGCCCCTCTCAAAGAAGACCAGGAGGTCACATTTGACTTAGAAGGTATTCTGATATGTTTAAAAAATTTAAGTAATTAAATAATTCAGTGAATGAAAGCCATCAGGATTCTAATGCAGTGTTAATGGGGTCTTTCAGAAATCATGAAGATGGGTTTCATGAGTGACATAACTGGAGCCATTAGCAAACTCATCCAAGAGTAATCACCCATTAAAGGTGAGTGCCTGCACCTTCTCTGTGCAGAGGAGCCTGAGGAGCAGCACAAGCATTCCTGTTTGCGACCACTACAGCGGAACACCAACAAATAACTTCTGAATTGCCTCACTTTCCTCCTGCAGGCACTCAGCCCTGCAGTGTTTGCCGCCCTTCAGCAACAAATGAAGCAGACAGCGACTCCACCAGCATGAGTATGCAGGAGGTCATCTTCTCTACAATCAGTGCTGCTCCAGCAGATCCCTGGGTGAGAAGCAAGTCAAACAGGTTTGAAACAATGGAGTACTTCACACATGGTCATTGAGAGGAACACAACTTGCTGGACAGTCTCCACAGAACTTCAACACTCTTTTGGAATGGCATTTCCTACCAAGTGTGCCAACTGTGTCAGCATGACAAAAGACAACTAGTAGTAAGGGCTACAGCTGCTCCTTTGACATTGTTGGGACAGCCTCCAGAATAAACTTCCAGCTCCTACTGGCCCTTACTGGATATATCTTTGACACCAAGGCCTCTGCAAAGTACCAAAATCAGAGGATGTTTGGAACTTCATCTGTGCTGTGTAGAATCCAGCAATAAATTATTCCAATATGGAGGTCTAATACAGTTAATAGAGCATATAAAACTGTCTACTATGTTTCATCATATTTAATTTGCTGTAACAGCCTGCAGATGTCCAGGTTTCAGCCTCCCTTTTGCAACCATCGGGTGCTCTGAGAAATGCTGTGCCAGCTGAAGAGCCTCTGTGTCACCAGCACCTCTGCATCAACAGGCAGCGCAATGCTTCCAGAGCATTTGGCTGCTTCTCATTATGGTCCCAAGTGAATCAGAGCCCTCACCACTGTTGGGAGACCCACAAGGGACCTGTGGCCTGGTCATCCCCACAAAGAGTGGGCTCTCAGGAGGGAAGACCCAGCCTTTGCCTACCCCTAGATTAACCTATTCTGGGGCATGAGCTTTGGGGTTGCTCAGGTTGCACAGAAGGTTGGTGCATCTCACCAGGATTTTAGCCAGAGTTCTGTCTCTTTTGTGGTTTGTGAGGAATAGGATGCACTACCCCAGCAGCCTATCCTGCTGCCTATGCCCTGTAATAATAGTTAGCCAGAGAGCAGTGACTCACTGGTGTCCCCCAGCCCACAGGATGCCATATAAGCCCAGAAATAAACCCAGATAGCGGTGACACAGAATTACAACAGCTCTTTTTCTTAACCCAAAGTCTGCTCTGTTTCATTGGTACAATGTCCTAGAGACTCCACTATGTGAAGGAAGAATATGTACCTTGCACAAGTTTTGAGAGGAAATTTTTTTCAGTCTGGTAGGGTCTTCAGGAACATCCTGTTCAGAATCTAAGTCTGTCCAGTTAATGTCACACAGGTTAGTATATGTTTGCTTTAGAGACAGAGAACAGTGTTGCCTCGTGAGCAGTGGCCACATTTAACAAAGCAGGAGGGGTGGTGGGCCTGGCAGCCTGTTCAAAAAGGATTAGTGTTGTCTGTGTGGATGCTGCCCAGCTTCTCTCACTGCATGTAGTGCTGGGCTGGGTATCAGCTGCAAAGCTGACAGAATCTAGGAAGTGAGACAGCGACTCTTCCCACGTGGGATGAGGAAGCCTCAAGTGCCATGTAAGTGTTGTTCCAGCCCTTTCTGGGGTGAACAGAGGTCTTGCAATGTCAGCTCCTTTCCTTTTGTTACCAGGGGGCAGATGAGTCAGCACAGCTGTGGCATTCATGATTAGAATTCAAATTCTCAAACTCATGAGGGTCTTCAGGTTCATAGACTTTCATTTAGTATTTAAGGAATAACATACTGGTTGTACAATTTCACAGTAATTGTGTATGTACAAAACATACACAATGCACACATTTTTAGTTCCTGTATGACTTAGAGAATGTATGCTGGTTTAATTTTATAGAACTGATGAATTTTAAAACACTTTGCTATATTCACCTTTGATCCCACAATAAGTTCTACCCAAGCCTGTAACTACCCAAGCTGCCTGAAGCAGATCTCTGGTAAAGCAAGAGACAAACATCTTCTATCCCCTCATCTTCCTCTTCATTTCCGAGGCACAGTAAATCAAGGCTTTGCTTGTGCTGCTGATTAAAGTACTTTGGTTTAATCCACAAATTAATATTGTTCTTAGTGAGAAAAATGTATTTGAAATGCACACAGTAGGTGTGAAATGTATTACGCCCTTAAAATCAGTCTTCTACCACTGAGAGAAGCACCTGGGGGAGCCCTGTGGGGGAATTCTGGTTAATTCTTTTTTTCCCATGACCCTTTCCTTGTTAGCATGATGTTAATATCTCTTAATTGTTACGAGTATTAACTGCTGCAGCAAAATCCAACCAAGGGCAGGAAAAATGGTCACATAAGCATTTTTCTGGTTAAAAAGGCTGTGACATGCTAGTCATCAAAGAATGTCTTCTGTATTCAGTATAATCAATTTACTACCTAAGGGGAAAGTATAAATTTGGTATATGCAGTTTGTGGCTGAAAAACAGGGGCTACAAAAAAACCCTTTTTCTTTCTGCATCACACACACCAATGCCTACTATTTTAATGTATACTACTTTCAACAGAGCTTGATTCATCATATTTTATTGCACCTGCTAAAGGACAACTCAGTCTTAGTAGTGACTGAAATTTTGTAATTACTCTATATGTGTGTTGTATCTGTGGGTTAATTTTATTGTGCTTAATGGTTTTTGACAGCAAATTATCACTAATTCATATAATCACGTCTGACATAGCTGACATTGAATTGTTTTCATAATGTTTTTTTGCTTATTCTGTATTTACATGATGCTCCAGACAAGTAATTACACTGCCAGTTATGTGAGTTTAGTCAAACTAAAAGTCTCCAAAAGCAGACACGTGGGTTAGTTATTCCAGGCAGTGGAAAAAGTGAACATTTTAGCCGGGTTGTGTGTATTGTAAGGGTTTCAAGGAAAAATTATGTCTTCATATGAAAGCTAGAGCTAGACGTAGGTATTGCTAAGGCCCTGAATAATGTAACTGCAGTATCACAACAGTGGCTATTTTATTTGGGTAACCAAAAAAAATTGTTTGTATTTGCTGTCAGCTCAGCTCATGGCTTCTATTACCAACAACAAATTTCTGGAAATAAAAGCACAAACTCTTTTTCATGGCATTTTTCAGGTGCTGTTGACCACATTTAGCTGGGGATTTTTGTTAAAATCGCGACTCAGGACCCAACCCCTGGAGCATTTGCCTTAAGAATGCAATGGTAACATGAGTTCAGTTCAAATACAAACTCCTACTGCCATAAATGTACTGCAGCAAGTTTGGACCCTCTTCCAACTGGCAAACTGAGAGTGCATCAGGCCACCATAGAGTCAGAGCTCAGCCAGTCCAGTATCTGAATGCCTCTGCCTCAGCAGGATTTGCACCTACAGCTTGTACAAGAAGTGTTTTCTCATACTAAAAAGGACTCTGTCCTTGACCTTTAGGTTGCTGTACAACACGTCAGTAATTCATTTCTCCTGTGCTTGCAGCAAGCACACTGCCCAGATGGAAATCCCACGCTCGCGGTCCCAGGCAGCAGGCTCATGCCATCAGCCCAGTGCTTCTCACCAACATGAGACATTTTTCTACATGATTAGGGAGCCACAGCACCTTCTGCTACAATAAAACTATTTGTTCAGTCACACAAAATCTTCCTTTCAAAGCAAGTCTAGAGCCATTGTGTGAATCATCTGCTTTATTTTATCAGCAAGAAATAGGGTATATATTCACTAAGGCTTAATCTGAAATCTTTTTGCTCACAGTGGAAACATTTCCATTGATTTCAAAGGATCTCAGATCAAGCTTCAAGAATTACTAAGTTTTAGTCTGTTGGATTTGTTCTTTTGAGGCCTTTATGAATTGTAGAGCAGTTGTGTACAGAACCAAGTCATGTGGAGATTAAATAAACTCCATTGACATCAGTCTCCTGACACAGAATAGCAGCAAGAAACAAATATTGACTAGAAAAACAATGCTTGTACAGTGACATTTAGCTTGTATAAAGTGATAGTCTCCATATAAATGCAAATAGCACCATTTCCCCAGAGCTGAATAAACTATATTCATCAGTAAATATTTGTGTGTCTTTGACATGTCTCTAAGCAGCAAGATGAGAAATTGAGATGGAAAATGCATTTGCAGGTGAGAATTCAGTACAGATTTTTCTTAAAGTTTTTCTCTCAATGCATTTGGGAGACCTTAAAAAGCAGATGCTTCCCTTTCTGTAGTGACTTAAGTGCAAAGCATCAGAACTACAATGGACCATAGCATACTCAGTTCCTGCCAGTAGCTTCCTGACTCTGCCACTCATACTGTGCTACGTGGCAGGGCTCCAAGCCTGAGAACACTCCTCAGAAAGAAACCCTAAAGCAGCTAATTAATTTAGGAGCCTAATACCCATGTTCAGAAAGGATTTATGCACCAGGGAGCTAATGTTTCACTATCTTTATATGAGAGTTAGGGATTTTATAGACCAGGGTTTCAGGGACTTAAGTGACCTAAGCATCTTTAATAATGTAACCCCTGTATAAAGTACAGAGGCTTTTTCCTCTGTATGAGGAACAACAGTACAGTTCATCAATATGAGGAATGAGTGCTCAGGCTCTTCAGTTAGGAAAAAGAAGATTGAGGGCCCAACTCATTACAGCACAAGTCTTTAAAGCCGCAGGTGACACAGGAAAGGTGTCTGGGTAGTAGCTGTTCACCATAGGGAACAAGTCTTCCTTACAAAGTTGTACTCTTAGAATCATATTTAGGTGATGCCTTGAGAGTCCACCTAAAAGCAGAGACTAGACAGGAGTAAGGGAATAAAGGTAGGTATTTATTTGAAGGGCCTTCAGAGGTACACCCTGGGGAGCCAGAGGCTGCTGCCAAGATGGACCCCCCAAGATGGACAACAGGTCACGAGTTCTTCACACTTTTGTAGGTTCGGTTCATTTGCATCTCAGGGCTAATTCTCCAATTAAAGCTTCAGTTTAATGATGTATTCCCCTCTGCTTGCCCCGCTCTCAAAGGCTTTTGATTTATACTTGTTGGGCCTAGGACAGGCTGGGTGGCCTTGAAGACAAAGCCTGGAGAGGCTTTGTTATGTCTACCTAGCATGAGAGAGCAGAAGTTAACAGGCTACAAGAAACTTCAGAGTTACACACTAGGCAGTACAGGATTTAAAAAATACAAAAGTTAAAACCTAAGGCATCATTCCCCCCCTTTAGGGGCTTGACAAGGCCTCTACCTTTTTAAAGGTAGGCTTTAAGCCATAAAACAATGAAGATTAAATAGGATTTCAGGCGTGTGCCTAGAGATAATAAACCCCGTTCATGGGCACCTTACAGTGCTGCTGAACTTCTAGAACCAGCTCAGCATTTGGGCAGCAGGAGCTGAAGAACAAGTCAATCCCATTGTCTTTACATGGTCTCCCATTCACAAACTGCATTTCCCTCTCTGGAGGTGTTAGTAAATGAGGAATTGGACTGTGCCTCCCACCAGGCTGTGTACAGTATGTGAAGTATTAGACTTGCAGACTATGTTGGGATCTTCAACTCAAAGAAGTAAAAATAAAGATTGTCAGCAGGTAAGAAAACCCAACTGTTACCACAGCAACTCTTTCTAGTTATATTGGACGTAGTCCTCTTGTTCTTCAGAGGAATTTTTGAGATGTTCCAGTGAACTTCTTTAATAGTTTGCAAATGAAACGTATTTCTTTCTAATGAAGGATCCTTTTTAAAAAATAGTTTTCCCACATGGAATATCGCTCCAGCAAAATAGTCTTGGTCTACAACAACTTCACAAGCTCTGCATGGTTTCTGTTCCAAAAGACCATGAGGGGAGACTCAAAACAAAGCAGTTTTGTTTCTAGTTACAAAACAAGCAGAACATTATTAGTTCAAAGGATACTAAACTTAAAATTCTCCTAATAGCTCTTACTATTTTAAAAGTTATCATTCCTGGAGGTCTATGGATAGTTCTTCCATTCTCCACATAATTGCAACCTGGGGAAGTCAAGAATTTTTTTTTTTTTTTTAAATTGTAAACATTAATCAAAATGCGTTCTGAATATTGGATTTTCTTTTCATAAGCCTATTCAAAAGGGGAAACAAAGATTTCTTACTTAAAGGGATTACACTGTTAGTGACCAAGGGGACACTGAAATATTTTGTCCCTGGTTCCAATTTTTCAAGCAAGATTTTTTTCAGGAGAAATAGCGTGAACTCCTCTCTTTCTGAGTCCTCCCGCACCTTTTTATGTGATTCTGTATTTCCCTCAAACACCAAGATGCTGTCTCTGCTATTCCCAGCTTAGAAATGGGGGATCACTTCAGCACCAGTCTTCAGTGCCGTGACAGCATGGTCTCTACAGTTGGAATTACTGTCGTTTTGTTTGGGGTTTTTTAAGGTGAATGTGACTGTAGTTTACCTTGCTTTGGCAAAATGTTCCTGGGATTTGTTATGGATGGATCTTCATCTTGGTTGCTGCCTGGCAGACTGAGTTGTGGCTGCAGGAAGAATTGCAGGTTTGGGGGATGGACTCACCCGCTCAGGAACATTCATACATTGTGTGCCTTCACTTTACAGTTAAACCTTATTAACCAGCTTCATCTGTCCCTGGGCCACTCATCAGTGAAGCACCATCCCAAACGTTGTTCTTCTAAGGAGGGCTGTAAGTGCTGGTAATGGCACACTCCTCTGTCCTCTCCTGCTACGAATTACAGGGTGCGATCTCCGATCTCCGATCTCGCACAGTTTAGCTGCCCATGTCTGATAGGGTATCTCATTATCCAAGCTGCCCTCCTACCTGTATTTCATCTGATTGCAGGTCTTAGTCATACAGTCAATGAATAAATAGTCTGAATGGGAGGTTGAGCAGTAGGAGGAGGGATTATGAAGGGCCACAGTACTCACCAATACTCAGTGTTGACGCTCTTTTCTTTTCTGCTTGTGTGTGTGCCTTGCTGAACCATTCAGTAGAACAGAAGGGAAGCAGAGAGCAAAACAGCCAAGCCAAAAGCAGCAGTGGGTACTGGCAGCAGCACAAAACCCGGGGTAAATGTCTTCCCTTGGGATAACTGCCTGTTCCAAAGCAAGTGATTTGGGTCTGTCACCAGGTCTTTGAAGTTTTATGTTTTGCTGAAGCATGAAAACATCCATAACAGGGATCAGTGCCATGGTCAACTTTATAAAACAAAATAGGCCAAAAAAAAAATTAAAAGCTTTAAAAATTTACTTAAAAAGGAGGAGAGGGAATTTCGGTAACAGAACATCTTGTAAAGATGCATGTACAAAGCGAGGTAGAACCTAAAACACAGAGGAAAAGTCTTCTTTAGTGAAAAACATGGAGTTCAAGAAAGACAGTATTAACCACAAGTTTTCTAAAAAAATTAATCAGAGAATAATGTCTCTGTGAGAGTTGACTGCTAAGCATGAAGGTTGCAAGGCTCAGTAACAGATACAGATTTTATTTTTCTTCTCAGATGAGAGGTTAAGTGTGTAGGTTACATGTCTTCCGGGTCTGGCTATCTACTAAATTAAGATATCACCAGGGATATCAAGAGCACCTTTGCACTGAGATAAGATCAGCTGACAAGCACAGCTCTGGAGCAGTTAAATGCTGCTCTGGGGCAATCAAACAAGCTTGCTGCCTTTGTTAATATAGATGTCATGCACATACGAGGGGAGAGCACTTCAGCTAACTTTGATCAGATTAGCTCAGTAACAAGGCTGTCTAGCTGTGGGAATCAGGAACTCCATGACTGAGAATTTACAGTTTCTTGGCTGGGTGAATTAACCCGTTCAGCACTCCATGCTAATATAACATGATATTTCTGTACCCAAGCTAGCTCATTTCAGCACTTACACAAATGTAGTCTGCAAAACAACTGGAGACAATTCAAAACATCTTTTTATTTTCTGTTCTGTCAGGCATAGATTCATCGTGAAAGGAGGTTTCTATCTCCATAAATAATCTCTGGAGGAAGAACAGGTACAGGGAGAACGTCTTTCTGCCACAACTTGGTGGGAAAGGCAGCTCTTACATGTTTTGACAGTGTTGGGTTGCACAGCTGATTACTATAAACTCTACCCCAAAATATTTTGCAAGATCCAGCTACCCATGTCGCTTGGCTCCATGGTATGGGAAATTAGAGCCTCTGGTGTCCATCCATTAAACATCTCAGGATATAAGGTAGAGCACGAAAAGGGTAAAGTGAAAGGAGCTACCAGGAATGAGCTGAAGTTTACGTAGGTATTTTGTGTAGTGTAAAACAAAAGAGATTCTTTACATGTACGGTGCTAAGGGTCTAAAGGGATGTGAAGATGAGTTTTAAAGTTATTTTTCATTTGATAGGTTCTTTAGAGCAAATTACTATAAATTTAGAGTATTATTTATTACAAAATAATGCAACTAGAGTAGGGTGCGACTCTAGTTTTTTATGAGAAATCTGTGTTTTAACTCCCCCAGAGAATTTTATTTATGTCTGCAAAAACCAGGATTAAATGTGCATTAAGTCCTAGTTTGTATCAGATTGCAGCTCAGCAGCATCTTGCAAGCTTTCACTGCCTAAGATTTACTAACTTTCATATTGAAAGTAGATAAAAATGAGTAATCATCTGTGAATGATAATTATACCACTGCTTGTGGGAGGGAGCATGGTTTGAAGATCATCACTAATTATTGTTTCTCATTTGCATGTGCCGAGATCTGCACCAGAAAAGCTTACCTCTATAGTGTAATGCTGGAGGGATTTATTTAAAAAAAAACCTGCAAAACTGCTGGCTTGTGGTCTCTCATTGACTCCAGATCAGATGGCACCAGGGCTTTTTGAGAGGCAGCACCTCCCCTCTCCCATCAGTTTTCTCCCAGGCTTCTAACTTGGGAAGGAAATCCTCCAGGCTGGCAAGGTTCACTGGGAAGGAAGGTGAAGTCTTCCTGATACACAAGCGGAGATCCCCTTTCTAATGCTGAGGGAGTTAAAACGTGGTCACCCTGGCATTCAGTGAAAGAGACAGAGATTAACATCACAATATACAGTGACAACTGTGATAGCAGTGACATAGCACCGCTTCTCAGCTTGCCATTTTAGCAACCTCTTAGACAGAACTTAGTTTTCATTGGAAAATAAGCAGAGCTGTGAGGTTTCCTGCACACACCCACAACTGGCCTGCACCAACACTTGGTTTTGCTCTTGCAACAGGACAAGAGGACCTGGACTCACCTCATTGCCCTGAGGAGGTGATGGCTTCCAAAGCCATCAGGCCTGGTGTAGGCATTGACACAGCAGCACCAGCGTGCTGCATCCCTCTGTCCCCTGGGTCCCATGCTGGTTGGGAATAACCCAGTCCTCCCAGCCTCCCAACAATGGTGTCAGGTTTGACTCATGTGCTCTGGTCTGAACAAGTTGGGTTATTGCCCTGATTTGGCTGTGGATGAGCAATGCATACTCGCTTTTTCCCTTGTTATCTCTTCTTCCACTTCTCATCCCTCTTTTCACCAGACTTGACACTCCCTTTCTCCATCTCAGCCTCCTCCCAAAAGGAAAACTCTAGCCAAATTACCTCCTCCCCCCTGGTCCCAGTTTTGCAACAACTAGTGAAATCTAGTTTCTGATAGAATCGATGTAGGCAAGCTCAGCTTTATATGCAGTTACTGTTGGAGAGACTGAGGTACTGTGGGTTTTACAAGGCTGTGCTCCCGAAAAGTCCCCAGTGCTCCTCTCCACTCTCCTGTGAATTTCAACCGCATCTCATGTAACTCCACCTGCAAAACCCAGCCATCCCTTGGGGCTTCACCTGTGACTTGTGCCAGGCACCTGCACTGGTACCTGTCGTGTCCAGCACGTTCTCCTGTTGTACCCAGCAGTGTCCCCAGTGCTGTTCACTCAGCCCATCCTCTGGCCAGGACCAAGCTGGAGCAGAGAAATCCCTGTATCCCTAGAAACCTACATTACACAAAGACAGACTGCAGGCCATTATATCCTTGATTACAACGTACTGTGCTTTGGTTATTTATGTCAGGGTCACTACATGTATGAACATTCGTCAGATGCCCACAGATGCAAACACAGCTAGGCCTCCGCACACCTTGCTTACTGCTGAGTCCTTCCAACCTGTCTTTCCATCATGCTGCTTGGTTCACTGGTGTGCCCAGGGTAAATTGTACCTTGAAGGTCAATTTTATAGGTCAATTTGTGCAAATTTCCTAGTAATTTCATTCCTGGCCTCATTCAGTCTGTGTAGGAAAAGGTCACATCCCTAAATCTATGGTCCCATAATGCAGCTAGGAATTCCTCAGACAGGTTTTTGTAAAATTTTGGGTTTCACACAAAAATAGTGATTTCCTTTATTGTCCTACCCCAGTTTATGCTTCTGTAAGGCAACCCCGATGCACCTTCTGATAGTTTACCTTCATTTTGCCTACAATACAACTGCATCTAAATCTCATGCTGTGGGTGTGAATAGGAGCTGCCTGGTGACAAGAAGATTTTGTTTTGCTGACAATCTTGCCACAGGTTGGTGTGATTATGACCATCTCCACTTTCTCAGCTTTTGGATGCTGCTTTTCCAAATACGACATGTTACAAGCAGCATCAGTGCCTATATAAATCCATAACGTGACCTCTGCAGCACCGACATCCTCAGAAACCCAAAGCAATACCCGCATGACAGAGCACAATACTTAGTGTTTGGAAACCTATAATCCTTGGTTAAAATCAGCTCTATTATTTGATTACCAAGGAGCCATGAAGTCCAAGATTTGTTGACTTTACAAAAGCAGGATGATCTAGAAAGTTGCGAGTGAAAGGCCTGAATTTCAGTGCTTTGTACATAAACTTGGAAGAGAAAACCTCTTTGAAGGAAGAGGAAGAGCACTGAAAGTTTAGCACCTTTTCATGGTTTGAAATATTACCATTATCATAAATGTGCTAAGTCATATTTTCCATAAACTGTCTCACAAATCATGGTATAGATTCTTGCCCTTCACAGCTCAAATCATGGAAATATTGAAAGTGAAAAGCACTCAGACCAATTCAGAGTTTAACAGAGTCAAACTGATTTATTGCTGTCAAGGGCACAAAGATGTAGCAGCTGTACAGTGCCATAATTGCTTAGAGGAAATGTAAAACCATGGATGTAAAGGAACTAACCTGCCTTAAACATACACATGTGCAATGCCAGTTCCACTTGTTTGCTCCAAGTGATGTTGTTCCATTTGTTATGAAGTGGTGCAAAGTTCAGTGGCCAAGGAGTGGGAGTCAGTCTGTCCAGCAGAAATTCAGAGTATTCTGCTACACTGTGGTACTCTGCTGAGAAGGGGGAGATGTTTTTTTGGCAAGAGCAGACATGGACATTGCCACCTTACAGCTTAAAATGGTCCAGTTCCTTTTAAGGAACAATTAATCACCCCTTTCTTCCTCCTAAACAGCACTCAAAGCCATTACCAATAATCAGCTAATATGAAACATGATTGATTCCCATTTGGAGGAAGCCAGATGAGTTTCTTGCACCAAATGTGGGAAATTAGTCTGTGTGTGTAAAATTTTCTCTGTAGGAAATGACTGACAGCCTAAAGCAATACAGCTGCAAAACATAAACACGGCAGTGCTTTTAGTGAGAGCACTTTAAATAACAGTTACTAATGTCCCTTCCAAGATGTCACTTAGAAAACCACAATCAATTACTATAGTGATAGCAATACTATATATAGCAATTGTATGCAAGTGATAGAGATGCTGGAAACCAGCTATTATTGCCTAGAGATAGTAAAACTCTCCTTGTTAACACTCATGTTACAGCCACAAACACACCTGCATTTTTAAAGATTAGTGATAAGTAGCATTTAAATCCTGCCCTGTATTAATAAGCAAGGTCAATCACTGGCATCTCCTTGTAAATCACTTCCCAGTTTAAAACATTATTTCTTTCCTGGCCCAAAGTACTCTCTATCTGTGTCTTCTAATACAAAAGTAGAGTGAGGACAGTTGGACAAGCGTGGACAGTGAGAGAGTGGGTGAGGAGCAGGCACTGCAGGAGGGTGGATGTGAGCCCTGGCCGAGCCCCCAGAGGTAATAACGACATGGAGACTGATGGATGGATTTCCATCTGACTTCTCCAGTCAATTTTCAATAATCAGGCCTAATATTTCCTCCTAGGCTATTCACAGTTTAAAGCTGTTTAAAGTAGTTTCTTAAGAGTAGAGTATGCTTTAGGGGGAAGGCGGTTCTGCAGTTCCTTGGGCAGAATTTAAAACATTTTGCTAACCTAGAGACTATGGCAGTACGGATCTGCTTTCCTAGATCCTATCCACAAATAGAAGCTTTTTTCTAAAGTTTCTATTTTTAATTTTCCCTCATTCAGCTCATTCTGAAGATGGCACTCCAATTTTTGAAGAAGAGCATATATACACAGAGCTAGGCAGCCAACTAGATTTAAATTCATAATTCCTCATTCAATTTCTTAATTCCTCATTCGCTTGCATGTGCAAACTCAGAGCCTAATCCAAGTCCCACTGGTGTCAGTGAGAATGGGTTTTACCTCTCAAATTTAGTCATATAAAAATCAGGCGTGTATTCTAAATGCAACTGTGGAGGAGCCACTTGTAGTCAAAAGAGAGAAAGATCAGCATTTCCAGGATATGATTCATACCATCTTCCTTAAAGGCTTGTCTCGAAAAGGAAGAAGTGTATTTCCAGCAGCCACTATCTTATTCCCCTGCTTGCTGAGGGAACCTGTACAACTAACCTAGAAGACTTTTTACTCTTTGATAAATGAAGTCAGGGGAAGCAATCTTCCTGTTTATTTTGATGGAAAAGGATTCAGACTTTCAGTTTTCCACATCCTTTACACCGAGATAAATTACAAATGAGTAAGCAAGGTGCCAGAAGTTATCCCAAGCTGCATCTCATGGACTGTTGACTCTGGCTTCAGTTAGTGTTTGGGATATATGGAAAAGATATACGAACTTCTGAAAAAAAATTAAACTTTTTTTTCAACTATTGTTTGTACCTTGCATCACACTGGACTCCCTGACAGGGAGCACAATTAGATAGAAATCTCAAAGCAGTGGCAGAAGCTTTTTGTCTGTCTCCTCTAAAGACACTCACAGTGGGATATGTGAAATGTCAGGAATAATTAGATAAAACTATATAAGCTCCTACCAACACTGATGTGCTGTGTAAAACCAAGCATTTGCCATAAAGCTTTTAAACATTGTTGGAAACCTGCATGATAAAGGTAACCTAAGTAATTTTTGAGTACAGTTTCCAATATATTAATACAGACATGGATATGAAAAAGCAGAATAGAAAGCTATGAAATGCTGGCATGCCTTTGCCAAGATAGGCTGCTCTGCTGCTTTTTTTCCAAAGGTGATAGATAGAAGTAATTGATGCCACTCATGTAGCAATTAAAATGAAAAGGCAAATTCCTTCAGCTCTTCATCTGCTGGAGTATATTTTAACAAGCAGAAAAGGACTATCAGGAAAAGGTATCAGTATCACAACAATCATAGGCATGTTTGTGCAAAGGGACTTCTGGAGGTCCCTTAGCCCAGTCTCCGACTTTAAGCAAAATCTCCAAAACCAAAGAAGGAATAACCATTTCACATCA
>NW_008239767.1:4191100-4204376 GCF_000691975.1 Corvus brachyrhynchos
ATCTGGCCCAAATTGTCCTTTAGAGAAGAAAAAAATGAACAATGAATGCAGAGAAAGGGGGAGAGAAAAGGCAGAAGAGAAGGGAAAACAGACCAACATTTTATCTGAGATAATAATATTAGAAATAGAAAACTTTTTACCAAAAGGTGGGATTATCCTAGATTGGCTAACTGATGTGTTTTTATCTTCTAGGAAAACAATGAACAGGATGAAACCTGGAAGCTTTTTGCTGCTCTGTTGAATATGGAATTATTAAAAAAAAAAAAAATACTGCACCGAGAGCATCTCTTTCAAATGGATAACTTCTGAACCTGGAACTCTTCATTACCAACTTCTTGCATCCTGGAGGGGAAAATGAATCTCACAAATTGCACCACTGAAGCCAGTGTGGCTGCAAAGCCAAAAACAGTAACTGAAAAGATGCTCATTACCCTGACCTTGGCCACAATCACAACCTTGACTATGCTACTGAATTCTGCTGTAATTGCAGCAATCTCCACAACCAAGAAGCTCCACCAGCCGGCAAATTATCTCATATGTTCACTGGCTGTGACAGATCTCCTTGTTGCTGTTCTCGTCATGCCCTTGAGCATCACTTACATAATGATAGATAAATGGACTTTGGGGTACTTCATCTGCGAGATCTGGCTTAGCGTCGACATGACCTGTTGCACGTGTTCAATCCTTCATCTGTGTGTCATTGCATTGGACAGGTACTGGGCCATCACAGACGCTATCGAATACGCCAGGAAAAGAACGGCAAAAAGGGCTGGGCTGATGATAGTGACCGTGTGGACTATCTCCATTTTCATATCAATGCCCCCCTTGTTTTGGAGAAATCACCGTAGCATTAATATTCCCAGTGAGTGTCGCATTCAGCATGACCATGTCATCTACACGATTTATTCCACATTCGGAGCATTTTACATCCCCTTGACTTTGATCCTGATCCTGTACTACAGAATATACCATGCTGCAAAGAGCCTTTACCAAAAGCGGGGTTCGAGCCGCCACCTCAGCAACAGGAGCACTGACAGCCAGAACTCTTTTGCCAGCTGCAAGCTCACACAGACGTTCTGCGTCTCGGACTTCTCCACATCTGACCCAACCACAGAGTTTGATAAAATCAATGCATCCGTGAGGATCCCTCCTTTCGAGAATGACTTGGACCTGGCTGGCGACCGGCAGCAGATCTCCACGACACGAGAACGAAAGGCTGCTCGCATTTTGGGGCTGATTCTGGGTGCTTTCATTTTGTCTTGGTTGCCCTTTTTCATCAAGGAACTGCTTGTGGGCCTCCACATTTGCACTGTTTCTCCAGAAGTAGCAGACTTCTTGACCTGGCTTGGGTATGTCAACTCACTCATCAACCCTTTGCTGTACACGAGCTTTAACGAGGATTTCAAGCTGGCCTTTAGAAAGCTCATCAGGTGTCGAGAACATACTTAAAAGTACTGAGAGATGATGGCACTGACATGACTCCTGGCCTTAAAAATGAGCAAAATTATTTGACTCTGCCACCATTTCCCTTGATGAAGGGTGTTTTTGTGTTTGCCTATTTGCTTGACTGTTCTTCAGCCTGTAATTCATTATGCCGTTTTTTTAATCTCTAGTGTTATTCATGGTAAAGGGTTTGAAATAAATTTATTCTATAAAGGAAAAGATTTTTTAGAACTGAAACAACAACAAAAATATTATTAGTATTAGGTACTCATGTCTAAGACATTTTGTGTAATCAATGATTCAAAAGCAAACAACGATATTCACTTTTTTACTTCTTCCATTTAAGAATCATACATCTAAATTATCATGCACTGTATAAACTGAACCCCATAAATACACCTTCAAAAATTAATAAACACTTCATGGTCATGACAGTTAAACAGCACCTCTTTACTGTGGCATTCTGAAAAAGCTGTAACAGCCATTTAGGAGGAAAATTGCCAGCATTTCCACCTGGGGCTGAGGCAGAATAAACTATTTCTTTTTTCAGGAATACACTCCCAGAACAGAAAGCAAAGTTCAGTTCATTGCATCTAGAAATGATCCCATTTCATACCCCAAAGGAATTATTTAAGTGGCTCTTTTTGTGCAATATTCCAGATTAGCATTCAAGGTGTTGGGCAGACACCCATGCAGTTTGTTTGGCAGTTGAGAGGATGCAGCTAGCAAGAGTCATACTTGTGAAACTAACTGCACATCTGAGTGGTCACACTTTCAATTCCACTAACCCTATTTCTTCAGGCCTTGTGCCTTAGTCAGTTCCAGGGTGGTATTATTCACCTGTGCCATGCTTCACCTGGATCTTGTGGTGCATAACCCCAAAGGTCTATGGATCTTACCCCCACCAACTTAGACAACTGCATATCTTCTCAGCAGACCAGCAATATACAGAAATTCAAAAACATCAGCTAAAACCAAATTATTTCTGAACATCAGAAAAAAAATCAGGAAAATATTTTAAATAGCACTCTGCACATATGCCTTGTCGTCATCTCACAATTTGCAATGGCAATCTTGCCCACTTAACCTATGGTCAGGTGGTCTGGGAGGATTTCTTGCTCTGGGAGTCTTTCACAGACTTAATTCCTCTGTCCTGAGAGACAAAGAGTCCTTTGTATTCTGTCTTTTGTGCTTATGGAAGTTAAAATGTCCTGATTCAAATATTGTGGAAGTCAGTCTGGGAAGGGGCAAAATCAAAGCTGAGAATTTGATACTGTCCGTTAGCAATTCCTAAGCACAATTTAAATATTTATTATTCCCCTTGCACCCTAATTTTCTTCCCTGTCCATTTTTCTGGACAAATTCTTTTTGAATTACACCAATACACAATAGAGGAAATATCACATACGTCAACCTGACGTGCAGTAACAGTGAAAACTACAGTATGGCAGCTCCAAATCCATCAAAACAAACATTAGAGGCAGCAAAAGTGCTATAACAGCACTAGAAGCCATCTCTTAAAAATGTTTTGAAAATTTACAAGATGACAATAATCTTTCTTATCAAGAGTCAAGGAAGTGTAAGTAATCTGTGAGCAATAAACTGCAAATGGAACTGAGAAATGACATCCTTACTGGTGAGAGAAAGCATTTGGTTGGAAAGATGCAGTGCCACAAGCTGAGCATAAACCAAGTCTGAAGGCGACAAAAGCATGACCTGCTGTGATGCCTTAGGTTCTCTTAAGGCATCAGCTGCTTACCCACATACAGTGGGATTCTTCTTTCAGGGCTCCCTGCCTGAGTTTGGGATGTTTATCTCCAGCTGTCCTTCTGAAGCTACTGTTGCAGCTGCCTCCTCCAGATGCCTTTAGGTTCCCTACTAGCTAACATTAATACCTAAATGGAGGGGGAAATTAATCTCAGCCACTGAAAATTTCTTTTAGTGGGGAAGCACAGACATCCATTATGGTTCTTCCTCTTTGCAGCTTGTTGGAGGTGGGAACTGTTGTTTGAAACCAGGGAAGTGTGTCCTGATGCTGTCTATCTATAAAGCTTCCAAAGCAGCTCCCCATAGTACATACACTATTAAGAAAAACATAAACAAACCTGGAAATTAAAATAAAAATACGGTATTCATAAGAAGTGCTGCAGAGTAGTATTTTTTTTTCTTTCAGCAAGCTCAATAGAAATTATTATTAAAGAATAAAGAGTGGGCATAATTTCCTGAAACACGTTGACTCTGTGAGGGAAGACAGGACACCCAAGCAGTTATGGCTATAAGGGTAGGTTTAGCATCCTTTGGGTGAACAGAGTGCCCAGCTGCAGTGATGATCAGAAAGGGAAGAGTAAATGTGCAAGACTACCCTAGCAGACAGTCTGAGCCACCCCAAGGAACTGAGCTGAGGCAGAAGCTGCACCCCAGCCAGGTTCTTTGGGGCTGTCTCTGGGTCTATGGCTCAGCTGTGGGGTGGGCTGCACAGGGGTCTTTGCTATGAAGAGAGAGGGGGTGGGAATGACAGTGCTGGTGAAAGGTGTTTCAGAGGGGAAAACCAACAAAATGAGAGAGGCTTCCATCTCTGACTACTGCTCCTAAGGGCACATGGCACAGAGAGTAATTTAGTTCGGAAGGGATCTCTGGAGGCCAACTAGTCCAAGCCCCCTACAAACAACAAACCTCAAAGCTCAACACTGCTCTGAAAAGCCATGTGCAGTCATGTTTCTTGTGGAAAAACAGCAGCTCAGTTAACTCTGTTGTCAAGACTAATGCTCATTTAAAGCTGTAAGTGTGGCTGAAGGGCTGGAAATGCTGAATGTGACCTCCACAGCAGCTGTCATAGGCAGGTAGCAGTGCTTCAGAAACATGTACGAAAACTGTGAAATACAGGAGCCACATCATCTTTATTTCTACTAATGGCTTCCTTTCAGTGTGTGAACTCCACTATTACCACTCAAACTACCAATCAGGTTGGAGGCTGTATTCAATTTTAATATCTAGAGGTAATTAACAGGAAAAAACAGATGGATGCCTAATTTCCGTGCTTCCCTGTTAAATAAAGGCTCACCATTCACTGCCAGCTGACTACTGATTTTCTAATTAAGTCATTAGCTAAACACAGAGAATGTTTTCCAACAAATGCCACTAGACTGATGAAGATGTATGTTTTCCTCATGTTCAGAATCAAAGTCAGAAACAATATAAAGGGTTGGCTACTTAAAACAATTCAGCTTGATCAGAAATTACTGGTCTTCTCATGAAAATAAAAACTTTTGCTAGTCTGACACCACTGTTTGACAACTTCTCTTTTTTTTTTTTTCTATGTTAAGTTTTTGCTGCTTTTACCATGGGTTTGGAGACATTTCTTGACCTGTCCATGGCAAGTCCCCATTCACACCTACCCTGATCGGGCCCACTCACACCATGGTCTGCAATACAAGGTCTTCCCAACAAGCTCTTAGTGATGTATTCAAGACCTACAGACTACATCCATCTTCCTTAACCTTTCTAAACCATTCTGCATCCTCAAAGCCTTATTTTCTTTAATGGTGCCCTTGAAAAGTTGTCTTGCTTTACAACCCCAGCTCCCTGTCCTGCCTTTGGGTTTCTGACTCTGTCTAATCCCTACATTTATTGTGGTCCTACTAAAGCAAGTCCCTGTTCTCTCCCCGTCTCAGCGGTGATCAGATTGTGGCTGTTCAAGTCTGTCAGATTTTACTCTGTCTTACTAGTATCCAGGCCACATCCTGGATTTTTGCTCTGTGTAAGCAGCCAGTGCTTTGGAGTGAGTTCATACACCCATAAAGATTGCACCCATCAATAAGCTGCCCTCCCCAAAAGACATGCTCTTCAAATGCTAATTTACCTACTTTTTAAACTTGTTGCCTTTCTTCTGTATCCTATCCTTTTGTTCCCTTTCTTCCACATTAAAAGTGACCCTCATATTATTGTTTTATGGACCTGTATCTTCACTTTTAGGGACTTGTCCCTGCACAGATTACCCATGTTTCACTCAGCTCCCGCTCTTCTGCCTGTGCCAACCACAACTCTCTTCTCTGCAAGCTTTGTCTTCACCACTTCCATGAACTTTCCACATCTCTCCTGTTCCTTGCAGTTGATGGGGTTTTTCCTTCTCAAAACCACTTGTGATGCGGTAAGACTCCTGAAAGAAAAGCAGTCAACAAGGGCAATGGAGGAATTATTCTCTGGGTATTGTCTGTCTTTTTTTCTCCACCTTTCCCGTATAGATCACATCCTCATCTGAGGTGAGCTAGCTCTCTCTAGTGCACAGCTTATACAGACACAGCAAAAACACATTAAGAGTTGCTTATGTCCTGAGCCACTTGGATTTGGTTCATGCACAGGCCTTTAAAGTTCTGGGTTCCTCACCACAATGATGTACCAAGCTGTTCACAGCATGAGATTAATTTTGTTGATCTTCCTGAATGGAGATCGATGATAGGATTGAACTTCCCAAAACGTTTAAAACAAAGCCCCTGCCTCACCAACTTTATGTAAAAGACTGTCACTATTCAGACTTCACTGCCATGCACCTGAGCTGTCTGTAGTTACCACTTCTCATTTCTTTGTCCTTTGCATGTGCTAGGAAGGAACAAAACAAAACAAACAACAAAAAAACCCCACACACACAAAAACAACCACAAAAAACCCCAACCAAACAAGAAAAAACAACTTTAAAAAATTTGGTTTATTCAAGACAAGATATTACAAGAATAAAGGAATCTTTTCTAAGGACTCTATTTCCACCCCTCTGTTTTGAATCCCAGTTATCAAAAAGTAAAGAGCATGACAGTGTTGAGGGGAAATACAAGCTTCCAGCTTAAGTGCAGAGATGGTCCTTGTGCCTGGGTGTTGTTTAACCATTGCAAATATCAGTGAGACAAGCTGGTTTATGTTCATCCTTTATACACCCAGATGATTTCTATGAAGAATTATCTTAAATTGTTTTATTGCTTAAGAAGACACGGTAAATATTGTGGTATTTTTTATCGGTCATGTAGTATTTCATAAGAGTCTCATGCAATATATAGTCACCCTTTCTAATTGCCATCTGTTTTTCACTTGGGGCCAAAAAGAATGATTTTTTTTTTTAAATTATCTGACTTTGGATAAATTCCAGGTTCATCAGCTGTAAAATTATTCTTCAACATTCTCTATTTTATTCAATGTACCTTTGCAAACATTGGTCCCTTCCTCTTAAAGGGGAATTTTCTTCATTAATCCCATGCATGTAATCATCTGTAGATGATGTTATATGATTAAATTACTCCTTCCTACTCAGCTAATTTCTATGCCTCTATGAATCAGTGCTTAAAGATAAATTTTTGATGTTGCTGCTGTAAGTAGAAGATGTAACCATGAATGAGCTGTGGGAAAAAAACATGATTAGAAAATTATATGAACATCTTCTCAAAGACCTAAGGGAGAGAGACTCATTTCAACTTTTTACCTTCTTAATCACTTTTCTTTCCTCACTTCACTATTTCCCAGTCTGTGAATCCTGTTCATTAATTTTTTTCCCCCTGTTTCTTATCTTTCTCTCCTTCCTTTCCTTGGCAGCCTTCTTCAGCACCACAGTGGCATCTAGTAACCTGTAGCAAGAAGCAAGGCTGTGTTGTGCTATGTTGGTGCACATCACCTAAGCATCTGCTCTTGGTTTTAGGAAATCAGGTTCCAGGCTCAGTTCCTTGTCACTGTTCCACTCAGCCTCTGCTTCAGCTTTATTGCAGTTTTACTACAAATTGTATTTCTAATGTGCATCAAGATTCTTCCAAGTGAAAGATGCTGTGCATTAAATCATAGTTTCTTCCCACGTGTCACAATTTTTGAAGAGATCTTTTTAATAATTCCCTCTCTTCTCCTCACCCATGGGGCTTCTATCAATAAAAACGAAAGCCACAGCTAGCATGGTTTTCAGATGCAATAAGTGGTGCTGGAAATGCCCACGCCACTCCTCCCACTGCCCCTCATATTTCATGCTCTTCTAGTTGCTTCCACTGCATACTTAAAACACATTAGCATATAAAGCAGCTTTCTGAAGTCTTCGTGGGTTAATTTCCTGCATGACAAGTTCTGAGCCTCATTTCTATCTGGTGCAAGATCCCTTGTCACTAGGGTACTCAAATCTTCTAATGTACTATGTCTCACATATTCATCCTGTACACTGCATGACTGCCAATGGCACACATTTCTATGAGGTGAGGCATAAAGCACTGTCACCTTGCAACTACACTTTATAAAAAATGCATGTTTTGTCAATTAAGAAACAAAACATAACTTTTGGGAAGAGGGGGGACAAAATTCCTATTCCCTTGTAAATTGTTTTGTGCACAATTTGAAATGACTCAACTTCAGAATATTCATTTTAAAAGAGCACTAAGAAGCAAAACATGAAATCACATGTGCATGCCTGAACAACTTGCAACAAGCAGAGTGACCCTCCAGTGGATTTTACAATAAAAAATTGTTTCTCTCCAAAGCTTTCTACAACGACCTTTTCAAGGGAATAGAAAGTTCCACAGAAATGACTTTCACTTTTGTAATGCCACTAGAAATATTATCTCAGTCCTTTACAGGAGGAACAGCCTGCCAAGCTGCTAGACTGCTGGGATAAGCCTCAACAAGCTTATTTCTTCAATAAATAAAAAATGAGGATAACACCTCCAGCCTGAGGGTTTTAAATTGAATTGACCACTAAAATAAAGTCTATCAGCTAGAGTTTTACTTTTATTCGTACATATTTCAGTGCAATTCCTCGTTTGTTTATTGCTAAGCTTGCATATGAGAAATGAAAATAATCACTTTTTAAATTCAGAATAACAAGAAAATACTCTCTCTCTTGTTTTTCCAATTTCAGAACATTTCTGTATTATGACTGGACAGTCATTTTGAAGCAGGCAGAAAGAAAAAATTAATCCAATTAGGTTCAGAGAAGTTAATCTAGGACTGCAAAATTAAGCATGGTTGTCTTGGTCTGCTGCTTGCATATACACGCAAGTCACAGATCAAATTCCTTTAATTTTTCACTACAGCAGTTTCTCTACTTGCTGAAGAGCGGGTTATCTGTGGTTTTAATTAGGATCAGTAGGAGGCTGTACCCTTTCCCACCATGCACGCAAAACCCGTAGGCAGGAAGGGGATTGAGACCGGGGGCTTTACGGCTGGCAGAGACCGTGCCTTGTCTTCCCTGCGCACTGGGAACGTGGTGTCACCGCTGTATCCTGCCTTCCTCAGAGTCCAGTCTTCCCCCACACAAACCATGGCTTCCACCTTCACCCAGAGGACTCAGGGCACCTCTGACCAAATAAAAGTGAGAGGTGTGAAGGACAGAACCACACTTCCTCCTGGGCTGTGCACTAAACACGTGGCTGGAATTGTGTCCCCCGATACCATCAAACCAGCAGGCTAATGACAGAGCAGGACAGGCTTCTGGACAGTGACAGACTGCAAATAAGCCACCTGCACAATCACCACACCCTGGGCACCTCTCAGCAAGGCACTGTCCCCAAAGCAGTCACTGTCCCTCTCCCTGCTACATGATGCAGCACACCAAATGTGCTCCACACCAGCAGCTCCATTCAGACCTGCAGCAGGGACTCCCAGGAGAGCAGACCTGCCTGGAGCAGGCACATGCTGCCACATCCCTGCTATGTTCATCAAGCCCTTCTAACACATTACAGCAAGGCCTTGCAGCAGACAGGGCTGATCATCGTCCCTCAGTGGGGTTGTGCTTGTGTGTCAGCCTTGCAAAAGCTCAGGCTGCAGCATCCTGACCAACAGCACTCCAGTTAATGCAGACAGGACACATCACACGGTTACAGGGATGCCTTCACCTTGCTCAGTGGGGCTGCTTTCCACTGCCAAACCCTTCTTTGTATGGCAGGCAGGCGCATACCCTTAGGGCAACACCAGACCATCTCACAGCGTTTAAACAGTCACACGAGGGACAGTTTCTAAACCTCCCCATTCCCTAAAGCAGACTAACAAGTTCTGACAGTCTACAGATCAAAACATTCCCAGGCAGGAGACTCAAACCCTCTGTGAAAGGAAGGATTGCTGTCCTCCACATCCAGTGGTCCCGGCTGGAAACAAGCCATGTCTCTCCTACAGACACTGCAGTTGGCTGCTCTGGCTGACAGGTGCTGACAGTGGATACCTGTTACTGGGACCAAACCTAGCTCCCACACAAAGATAGCCAAGGCACACAAAGACAGCCACTACTTGTCACCAAGACAACTGAAAGATTGTGTGGGCAAAACCAAGGGAAGGGCTGATAAAACTCACCATCCAGTGACAGCAATAACCCCCAAGCTCTGTGGCTGGGATTCCCAACAACTCACAGAGCAGCCACCAATGTTCCCAAAAGCAACCACTGCTGAGGTCTTACCAGTCTTTAAGAGCCTGTTGAGGTGACAGCAACTCCTCAGCTCAGTGCCCAGCTTCAACAGCTGAGGAAACGCAATGCAAGACACCAAATGCCCCTTTTTTTTGCCCCAGGCTGGGGAACAACAAGCTGCTGCCACTGCAGCCCAAGAGCAACCACAAACGTGGATTTGCTGCTCTCTATCCTCAGGATAGGCACAAGTATGGAATAAGGGAGCTTTGGTCCCCAAAACTGATAGCCTTAAATATGCTATGTGGCAACCACCAAGAGCAGCCTTGGCACTCAGCAAGTCAGGCATGTAAAAGCACATGAGAGAGCTCATGGGGCATGGAGAGCACGGAGCAGCTCCCACTGACTCTCCTGGCTAACTAACATCCTCTTGCCTCCTTCCACATCTATGTTTGTTCATTTTCCTCTCCCTGATTTGAAAATCAGTCCTTACTGATGGATCCTGATCGAGTCAGCACAGTCTGACATTGACACATAAGTCTGACAGTCTTAATATCAAACCCCTCAAGGTTTGGATCAAACTTTGCAATTTCTTTTAAGTAGCTATAGCTGAACAGTTGTGATTAAGAAACTGTATTGTGAGCATTGTATGCTTGGCTAGTCTTTTGTTTTAAGGAAGAGGGAAGACAATCCCAAGATGAATGGGCTGTCTGTCTGGTAGCCACCAGGAGTGAAGTCAGCAGAAATAACCATTAACTGGGGGAAAGGCAATTCTGGCAGTGGGAGATTGCAACCACTGACTCATTGACCACTTACTCAAAACGGACCCCAGACTCAAATGGTGGGAAAAACTGCACATGCAGGCTAATTAGCATGAGAAACAAGAGATATAACTAGCAAATAGGGATTTGAGTACTAATTTCAAAAAACATTATGTAATCTGCAACCAATGAATGCTGATGCCTTTGTTTATCAAAACATATAAATAGTGTAAAGTTTTGATGCCTGGTGAGCCAGCCTTTTGTGGGTTACCACCTAGCTCCCTACTTTGCACAAACTAGAATGAAAAACTGAAATACCTCGCCTTGGTGTGTCAATGGGTGCCATGCACCAGGTAACGAGCCTACATTTGGGACAACAGTCTGACACGGACACCCCAAGTCAACCGCAATGACTAACAGCACACTGGGCCAGTTGCACTCTCTTTGGAGATTACACTTATTTCCATATTAAAGAAACAGCTTGTAAGGTACCTTCTAAAGGAGAATGCTTTTGAGAGGACAAAGTTCTGAGGAGTTCTGGAGTGTGGTGATCTCTTCATCATGTTAATGTTTTATATATTGTACACCCATAAAATTTTGGAAACTGGATCCAAAGTCAAAAAAGCCAGTGTTAGACCTCATACTGTCCTCAACTACCTTTGAATGAGTCTCTTGGTGTGCAAAATTTGAAGCCATTTTTGAAGGCTGTTTGAAAACTTGCCTTATAATCTGCATTTTGGAGTTACAGTAACCAATAATGCCTGAATGCTGATTACCTTAGATGAGTGATTTTTTCTTGATCCTCTCGATTTTCTCCCTCTTTCACACATTCCTCCACTATAATGTTGGATTAATATTCTACTGTGAACCATTATCTTAGACCCAGTGGATCAGTTTGACTTTTGCAGCAACACAGAGATTAGAATGTACATTCCTCAAACTTTAACCAAAAGCCACAACAAACATGAGAAGCAGGATGGTAAACAGCTGCAGAGGTAGAGCATAACTGGGATGAGGGCTGATGTGCCTTCTAATTTGCTCCTTACATTTCTGCACTGTATTTCTCAGCAATTTAGTATCTCTGCAAGGCATTCTGCACTTGGTGGCACTGTGAGATCAACCCTTCTGTCATCATAACGACAGGGGAAAGTGCCAAGCAAACTGAAGAAGAAGTGACAAGTGAAATGTATTATGCTTTCACATATATATATGTGCACCATGAGGGACAGAGCTGCCATCAGCAGCATGAAACACACAGGCTGCTGTCATATGAGCTAAAAGGAGTGCTTCCCTAATAAAAAGTCTTGCCTCCTTGGCAGGCCAGCAGCTGGAGGCAGAGGGAATGTCATGCCCCCCCCCACAGACCCTCAGTGCAGGAGGCAGGGAGGGCTGCCCGGCCCTGGCCCCAGCCCTGATATTGGGCTGTCAGGGAGCAGACAGGCACTGCACTGCCACCTCCACAGCACTCACCGGGGATGCTCTGCTTGAGCACTGACACAGCTCAGGTCTGCATTTAATTCACAGTTGCTGACTATTGTCTTCCTCTGCTCAAGAGCGTGATTGCAGGGTGGAGATGATACGTTGCAGGGAAAACAAAGGTTTGGAAGTGAACCTCCTGCCAAAAACTGTTCCACATTCATCCAGCTGCAATGGACTTTGCCATGGGGCTGGGAATCCCAAGGAAGTTTGATAGAGGTCTATGCATCCTGGTGTCTCATGTACTATAAGCTAGAGAAAAGGCAGTTTTACCTATACTGAGTTTGACTTTGTTTTCCCCATTGCAATTGATATCACATATTTTTAACAGCATCACAGAAGAGTTTGATTTGAAGAGGCAGCCAGTGACCAACCCCACCAGGCACACCCCTGGGTTCAAAAGAACAGCTGCCAGCCCCTGGAGCACATCGGTGTCATGCATGTCACCGCTCTGAGCTGGGACAGGCAGTGGGAAGGCAGTAGCTTACTGCCTGGCACTCACACCTGAAATTCCATTTCTCAGGATGACCATGAGAAATTCCATTTCTCAGGATGGCCATGAGACAGTCATCTTCAGAAATACTCCTAAACACCCAGCTTGCTTTGTAGTGCAGACAAGTGTCTGCGTCAGAGCTATAGTACCCCGAGGGGAGTTTAGTCTGGAAAAGGAAAGCTACTGTTTATTAAGTTAACTAGTCAGTTCTGTTTATTAGGAGGGTGTATTTCACAAAGAGGCTTCAAACATCATTTGTTAGATACATAACCTGCCAAAATGTTACCAAAAATGAACATGCACAAGCCTAAAAATCAAACAGATCCTGTTTAAAATGTTCATTGAAAGTGGCAGAAAATCATTATTTTTAAAGGGAAATTTGAGCTAAGTAAAAGGAAAGAGCCAGGGGTGCTCTGGAGATGAATCTTTCCTATAGGCTTTCACTTAGGTTGATGAACTGTCTCCATGCTCTATTGTTCCCTGTTAGTTTACGCTGAATACTTTCCAATCGTAGTTTTCTGCCTTTTAACCAACTTAAAACACAAGTTGTTTCCACAGCTCATCAGGTCTGCTAGTCACATAGTTCTTCACATAAGTCTTTCCATTTTTCCTGGTAACCCACCATTTCATGATCTTTTAAACCTATCTACCATTCTTTGTAAGGTGATTGACAAGTGAGCATCTTGAGAAGCCACATTAATTAAAAGCAAAAATCAAATACTTCCATAGATGTAAGACCTCTCTTTGGCTCTAAAG